>NC_092379.1:146153698-146471752 GCF_030028105.1 Mobula birostris
ATCTCCTGTCAATCTTGTACATTCCAAAAAATAGAATCCTCACCTTTTCAATCTTTCCTTAGTACTCAGGCCCTTCAGTCCGTGCAACATTCTCTGCACTCCTTCAACCTTGTTTTCATCTTTCCGCAGATCGGTGAACTGGTGAGGGGCTTCAGGCTTCTATATCTCCTGCCTGATGGTAGCTGGGAGAAGATGGTGGGGATATTTGATGATGGATATTGCCTTCCTGAGGCGGTGACTCCTGTAGATACTATGGGTGGTGGGGAGGGAATTGTCCATGATGAATTGGACTAAATCCATTACTCCCTGCAGCTTTCAGTATTCAAATTGCCACACCAGGCCATGATGCAATCTGTCAGGATGCTTCAACAGTGGATCTGTAGAGGTTTGCTAGAATGTTCAGCGACAAGCTGAACTCCTTAACCACCTAATTTAAGCCAACCTGTACACGGTAAGATGTGTCGCACGTATACATGACCAGGTGTACTCTAACATGCACTGTCGGGTTTACCCACCTCTACATGGACAGGTGTACCCAACATCTACATGGTCTTGTGTACCCCACCTGCACATGTTCAGGTGTACCCACCTCTACACGGTCAGGGATACCCCAACTGCGTGTATACATGGTCAGGTATGCCCCACGTGCTGAAGCTTTTGAAAAGCATTAAGGTAGATTAGTCACCAGGACTGGATGAGATGTACCCCAGGCTACTGTGGGAAATGAGAAGGAGATTGCTGAGTCTCTTGCGATGACCTTTGCGTCATCAATTGGGACGGGAGAGGTTCCGGAGGATTGGAGGGTTGCAAATGTTGTTCCCTTGTTCAAGAAAGGGAGTAGAGACAATCCAGGAAATTATAGACCAGCGAGTCTTACCTCAGGGGTGGGCATTCTTGGAGAAAATCCTCAAAGGCAGAACTTATGAGCATTTGGAGAGACATAATCTGATTAGGGATAGTCAGCATGGCTTTGTCAAGGGCAGGTTGTGCCTTATGAGCCTGATTGGATTCTTTGAGGAGGTAACAAAACACATTGATGAAGGTAGAGCAGTGGATGCAGTGTATATGGATTTCAGTCAGACATTTGATAAGGTTCCCCATGCAAGGCTCCTTCAGAAAGTAAGGAGGCATGGGATCCAAGGAGACCTTGCTTTGTGGATCCAGAATTGGCTTGCCCACAGAAGATGGATGCAGATGGTTCATATTCTGCATGGAGGATGGTGACCAGTGATGTTCCGCAGGGATCTGTTCTGGGATCTCCCCCCTTTGTGATTTTTATCAATGATCTGGATGAGGAAGTAGAGGGTGGGTTATTAAGTTTGCTGATAACACAAAGGTTGGGGATGTTGTGGATAGTCTGGAGGGTTGTCAGAGGTTACAGCAGGACATCGATAGGATGCAGAATGGGCTGATGGACGTCAAACCAGATAAGTGTGAAGTGGTTCATGTTGGTAGGTCAAATTTGAAGACAGAGTATAATACTAATGGTGAGACTCATGGCAGTGTGGAGGATCAGCAAGATCTTGGGGTCCATGTCCGTAGGGCACTCAAAGCTGCTGTGCAAGTTGACAGTGTTAACACTCATCGGCTGTAGGACTGAGTTCAAGAGCCATGAGGTAATATAATGGCTATATAGGACCCTGGTCAGACCCCACTTGGAGTACTGTGTTCAGTTCTGGTCACCTCACTACAGGAAGGATGTGGATACTATAGAGAGAGTGCAGAGGAGATTTACAAGGATGTTGCCTGGATTGGAGGGCGTACCTTATGAGAATAAGTTGAGTGAACTTGGCCTTTTCTCCTTGGAGTGATAGAAGATGAGAGGTGACCTGATAGAGGTGTATAAGATGATGAAAGGCATTGATCATGTGGATAGTCAGAGGCTTTTCCCCAGGGCTGAAGTGGTTAACATGAAGGGAATAGTTTCAAGGTGTTTGGAAAGAGGTACCGAGAGGATGTCAGGGGTAAGTTTTTCGCACAGCGAGTAGTGGGTGCGTGGAATGCACTGCCGATGGCAGTGGTTGAAGCGGATACAGTAAGATCTTTTAAGAGCCTTTTAGGTAGGTACATGGAGCAGAAAAATAAAGGGCTATGCGTTAGGAAAATTCTAGGCAGGTTCTAGAGCAGGTTACATGGTCAGCATAACATTGTGGGCCGAAGGGCCTATAATATGCTGTAAATTTCTATGTTCTATGCACCTGTTTAGGTGTACCCCAAACGCACATGGTCAGGTGTACCCCATCTCTATATGGCCAGGTGTAACCCACCTGTACATGTTCAGGTTACCACACCTATACACAGTCAGGTGTACCTCACCTCTATACAGTCAGGTGTACTCCATCTGTACACAGTTAAGAGCAGCCCATTTAAGACCATGGCCATAAGATATAGGATTAGAATTAGGCCATTTGGCCCATCGAGTCTGCTCTGTCATTCCCATGACCCAATCAGCAGTGGGAGCAGCACACAGTGAGGAGTAAATAAAAGTACAGAGGGGACAAGCAGAGTGGCCATTGTTGGAGTGGGCCAGTGGTGAGAGTGGGAGCGTCACTCAAAGGAGACTTCAACTTGGAAAAGGGTTGGCTCTAGGTAAGATGTCAGGGTAAGTTTCTGTTAAGTTCCCCTTTTTACTTACTGCGTCAGGCATAGAGTAGTTTAAATGCCCGTTGCATGTTCTTCGTGCTGAATGTTGGAGTCTTGGGAGACCCTGAGTCTCCTGGGGAACTACACCTGTGTGAAGTGTATAGTCATAGTCATACTATATTGATCCCAGGGGAAATTGGTTTTCATTACAGTTGCACCATAAATAATAAATAGTAATAGAACCATAAATAGTTAAATTGTAGTATGTAAATTATGCCAGTAAATTATGAAATAAGTCCAGGACCAGCCTATTGGCTCAAGGTGTCTGACCCTCCAAGGGAGGAGTTGTAAGGTTTGATGGCCACAGGCAGGAATGACTTCCTATGACGCTCTGTGTTGCATCTCGGTGGAATGAGTCCCTGGCTGAATGTACTCCTGTGCCCACACAGTACATTATGTAGTGGATGGGAGTATCTGGCTGCAGCTCCTTGAAGACCGTGTTAGGGATCTGAAGCAGCAACTGGATGACCTTCGGCTTGTACGGGAGAGTGAGGAGATCATCGATTGGAGTTACAGGGAAGTAGACACCCCGAAGTTGCAGGAGGTGAGTGGCTGGGTGACTGTCAGGAGAAGGGATTGGAAGTTGAATAGGCTGTTAGCGCAGAGCACGCCTGTGGCCAGTGCCCTCAATAATAAGGATACGATTTTGAATATTGTTGTGGGGGATGATCTCCCAGGGGAATGCTATGGAGACCAGGTTACAGACACTGATCATGGGTTCGTGGTGCAGAAGGAAAAGAGGGGGAAAAGGGGAGCAGTAGTGATAGAGGACTACATAGTCAGAGGAACAGACAGGAGATCTGTGGATGTGAATGGGACACCCGGATGGTACATTGCCTCCCTGGTGCCAGGGTGAAGAACATCTTGGATCACATCCAAAACATTTTGGAGGGGGAGGGAGAGCAGCCAGATGTCTTGTTACATATTGATACCAATGACTTAGGAAAGGAAAACAAAGAGGTCTTGAAGAGAGAGAGAATTTAGGGAGCTATGCAGAAAGCTGAGGAGCAGGACCTCCAGAGTAATAATTTCAGGATGAATTTGAGAAACAGGATGATTTGGTAGATGAATGCATGGCTGAGAAGCTGGTTCAGGAGCAGGGCTTCAGGTTCATCGATCACCGGGATCGCTTCTGGGGGAGTTATGACTTGTACAAAGAGACGGGTTGCATCTGAACCCGAGGGGGACAAATATTCTCATGGGCGGGTTTGTTCGAGCTGTTGGGGAGGGTTTAAACTAATGTGGCAGTGGGGTGGGAACCGGAGTGAAAGGGCTCAGGGTAGGACGGATGCTTAAAAAAAACAATGATAGCATGCAGTCGGACTGTCAGGAAGGGTAGGCAGATGATAGGACATAATTGCAGATGATAGGACATAATTGGTGGGTATCAGTGCATTAGGGATGCAGAATCGAAAAGGGCAGCAATTACAATACTCAAAGTGTTATACTGTACCTCAATGCACAGATTATAAGAAATAAGGTGGATGATCTTGTTGCACTGTTACAGATTGCCAGGTATGATGTTGTGGCCATCACTAATTTGCAGCTGAAGGAAGGTTATACTTGGGAGCTGAATGTCCAAGGCCACACATTGTATGAGAGAGATAGGAAGGTAGGCAGAGGGGATGGCGTGGTTCTGCTGGTAAAGGTTGGCATCAAAATATTAGAAAGATGTGACATAGGATCAGATGTGGAGTCCTTGTCGGTTGAGTACAGAAAACGTAAGCGTAAAAGGACCCTGATGGCAGTTATATACAGGCCTCCCAGCAGTAGAACATAGAACATAGAACATAGAATAGTACAGCACAGTACAGGCCCTTCAGCCCACAATGTTGTGCCGACCCTCAAATCCTGCCTCCCATATAAGCCCCCACCTTAGATTCCTCCATATACCTGTCTAGTAGTCTCTTAAACTTCACTAGTGTATCTGCCTCCACCACTGACTCAGGCAGTGCATTCCACGCACCAACCACTCTCTGAGTAAAAAACCTTCCTCTAATATCCCCCTTGAACTTCCCACCCCTTACCTTAAAGCCATGTCCTCTTGTATTGAGCAGTGGTGCCCTGGGGAAGAGGCACTGGCTATCCACTCTATCTATTCCTCTTATTATCTTGTACACCTCTATCATGTCTCCTCTCATCCTCCTTCTCTCCAAAGAGTAAAGCCCTAGCTGGGATTTGGGCTACAGATTACACCAGGAAATAGAAAAGATGAGTCAAAAGGGCAATGTCATAACAGTCATGGGAGATTTTAACATGCAGATATATTGGGCAAATCAGGTTGGTGATGAATCTCAAGAGAGTGAGTTTGTTGAATGCCCAAAAGATTGCTTTTTAAAGCAGTTTGTCCTTGAGCCTTCTAGGGGATTGGCTGTACTGGATTGGGTGTCATGCAATGAACTGGAGTTGATTAGGGCGCTAAAGGTAAAAGAACTCTTAGTAGGTAGTGATCACAATATGCTTGCGTTTAACTTGAAAGTTGATAGGGAGAAAGTAAAGTCTGACATAGCAGTAGTTCAGTGGAGTAAAGGAAATTACAGTGCTATGAGAGGGGAGTTGACCAAAGCAAATGGGAAGAAGATGCTGGCAGGGATGACAGCAGAGCGGCAATGGCATGTGTTTCTGGAAAAAATGAGGAAAGTGCAGGATAGATGTATTCCAAAAACGAAGAAATACTCAAATGGCAAAATAGTACAACCGTGGCTGACAAGGGAAGTCCAGGCTGATGTAAAAGCAAAAGAGCTTTTACAACAAAGAGTCAACAAAGCAAAAATTTGCATGAAGATAGAATTGGAAGGCTTTTAAAAACCTATGGGAATGAAGGATTTATCATACGAGGAATATTTAATGGCTCTGATTCTTCTTCTGAATTCCAGTGAATACAGGCCCAGAGCCACTGGACTCATTTTTGTGAACCTCCTTTGAACCCTCTCCAATGTCAACACATCATTTCTTAGATAAGGGCCTAAAACTGTTCGCAATACTCCATGTGAGGCCTCATCGGTGCCTTATAAAGCCCTAACATTACATGCTTTTATATCCTAGTCATTTCAAATTGCATTTGCCTTCCTCACCACAGATTCAATCTGCAAATTAACCTTTAGGGAATCCTGCCCAAGGACTCCCAAGTCCCTTTGCAAATTAGATTTTTGAATTTTCTCTTTGTTTAGAAAATAGTCAACTCTTTCATTTCGTCTACCAAAGAGCATGACCATACATTTCCTGACACTGTATTCCATCTGCCATTTCTTTGCCCATTCTCCTAATCTGTCTACGTCCTTCTGTAGCCTCTCTACTTCCTCAAAACTACCTTTGTGACAAAGCCTTCAATCCCATCACGGGTCATTGACATATTGTGTAAAAAGAAATGGTCCCAATAAAAATTTCCTTCATTCCCACTCTGCTTTCTACCAATCAGCCAATTCTATATCTATGCTCGTATCTTTCCTGGAATTAGTTGGCCTCTGAACTTGTTATGCAGCCTCATGTGTGATACTTGTCAAAGGACTTCTGAAAATCCAAGTACTGTACACAGCTTCCACCAATCGTCCTTTGTTGATCCTGCTTGTTATTTCTTCAAAGAATTCCAACAAATTTGTCAGGTAAGACTTTCCCTTGAGGAAACCAAGCTGACTACAACCTATTTTATCTTGTGCCTCCAAGTACAACAAACCTACATCCTTAACAATCGACTCCAACATTTATCCAATCACTGAGGTTAGACTAATTGGCCTATAGTTTCCATTCTTCAGTCTGTCTCCTTTCTTGAAGAATGGAGTGATATTTGCAAATTTTCATTTCGCCAGATCCATGCTAGAATCAACTGATTCTTGAAAGCTCAGTACTAATGAGCTTATTACTAATGAGCGGACAGGATTAAGGAAAACCCCAAGACATTCTACGAGTATGTGAAGAGGAAGAGAATGAGACATGAGGGAATCAAGTGTGACAGTGGAAAAGTGTATATGGAACCAAAGGAGGTAGCGGGGCTACTTAATGAATACTTTACTTCAGTATTTACTATGGAAAAGGATCCTGGCGATTGTAGGGATGACTTACAGCAGATTGAAAAGCTTGAATATATAGACATTAAAAAAGAGGATGTGCTGGAGCTTTTGGAAAGCATCAAGTTGCATAAAGCACCAGAACAGGATGAGATATGCACCAGGCTACTGTGGGAGGCGAGGGAGGAGATTGCCGAGCATCTGGCAATGATCTTTACATCATCAATGGGGACGGGACAGATTCCGGAGGATTGGGGGGGTGCCTTACAAGCCTGACTGAATTTTTTGAGGATGTGACTAAACACATTCATGGAGGTAGAGTAGTTTATATGGATTTCAGCAAGGCATTTGATAAGGTATTTCATGCAAGGCTTATTGAGAAAGTAAGGAGGCATGGGACTGTGCCTTGTGGATTCAGAATTAGCTTGCTCACAGAAGGCAAAGAGTGGTGGTAGACGGGTCATGTTCTGCACGGAGGTCAGTGACCAGTGGTGTGCCTCAGGGAATTGTTCTAGGACCCCTTCTCCTCATGATTTTTATAAATGACCTGGATATAGGGATGGGTTAGTAAATTTTCTGATGACACAAAGGTTGGGGGTGTTGTGGGTAGTGTGGAGGGCTGTCAGAGGTTGCAGCAGGACACCAATAGAATGCAAAACTGGGTTGAGCAGTGGCAGATAGAGTTCAACCCAGATAAGTGTGAGGAGGTTCATTTTGGTAGGTCAAATATGATGGGAGAATATAGTATTAATGGTAAGACTCTTGGCGCTCTTTCACCTCAAACGGTTGAGGAAATTTGGTATGGGCCCCTAAATCCTAAGAACTTGCTACAGGGGCACAATTGAGAGCATCCTGACTGGCTACATCACTGCCTGGTATGGGAACTGTACCTCCCTCAATCGCAGGATTCTGCAGAGGGTGGTGCGGACAGCCCAGCACATCTGTAGTTGTGAACTTCCCATGATTCAGCACATTTACAAAGACAGGTGTGTAAAAAGGGCCTGTATGATCATTAGGGACCCAAGTCACCCCAACCACAATCTATTCCAGCTGCTACCATTCGGGAAACGGTACCACAGCATAAAATCCAGGACCAACAGGCTCTGGGACAGCTTCTTCCACCAGGTCATCAGACTGATGAACTCACGCTGATTTGAGTGAACTCTATGTTACATTGACTGCTCTGTTTATTAGCATCATGGCTTGGCTTCGCGGATGAAGATTTAGGAAGGGACCTGCCAACATCTGCTACAGGCTCACTGGTGGCTGACGAGGCCAGTACGGGACAGGCAGGCCCGGCCACAGCGGCTGCAAGGGAAATTCTGTTCTGAGTTTGGTACTGCTGTGTCACGGTTCTTCCTCCTTCTCCTTTTGTCCTCAATGCCAGCCCTGCGTGCGTTCTCGAAGGAGGAGACAGACTGGTGAATGATGTGTCATCAGTCCTCACGATCGGAGGCTAGATTAGATCATGTGACAGGCACCAAGGGATTTCTTCAGAGAAATTATAATAAATTATAGTAAATTCATAGTAAATTATAATAATTTATAAATTATTATAAATTACTATGATTGCACATTTAGACGGAGATGTAACGTAAAAATTTTTACTCATGTATGTGAAGGATGTAAGAAATAAAGACAATTCAATTCAATTCAGTGTGGAGGATCAGAGGGATCTTGGGGTCTGAGTACATAGGACACTCAAAGCTGCTGTGCAGGTTGACTCTGTGGTTAAGAAGGCATATGGTGTGTTGGCCTTCATCAATTGTGGGATTGAGTTCAGGAGCCAAGAAGAAATGTTGCAGCTATATAGGACCCTGGTCAGACCCCACTTGGAGTACTGTGCTCAGTTCTGGTCACCTCACTACAGGAAGGATGTGGAAACTGTAGAGGAGATTTACAAGGATGTTGCCTGGCTTGGGGAGCATGCCATATGAGAGTAGGTTGAGTGAACTTGGCCTTTTCTCCTTGGAGCAACAGAGGATGAGAGGTGACCTGATAGGGGTGTATAAGATGAGGATTTTTCCCAGGGCTGAAATGACTAATATGAGGGGGCACAGTTTTAAGGTGCTTGGAAGTAGGTACAGAGGAGATGTCCGGGTTAAGTTTTTTTATGCAGAGAGTGGTGAGTGCGTGGAATGGGCTGCTGGAGGCAGGTACAATAGGGTCTTTTAAGAGGCTCTTGAACAGGTACATGGAGCTTAGAAAAATAGAGGGCTATGGGTAACCCTAGGTAATTTCTAAAGTAAGTACATGTTCAGCACAACATTGTGGGCCAAAGGGCCTGTATTGTGCCATAGGTTTTCTATGTTTCTATTTTTCTGATACCTGTACAATCTCTTCAGCCACCTCTTTCAGAACGCTGGGGTGTACACCATCTGGTGCAGGGGACTTACCACTTTCAGACCTTTCAATTTCCCAAGAATCTTCTCCCTCGTAATGTCAACTTCACACACTTGTGCTTCCTGACATTCTCAAACCCCTGGCATATTGCTAGTGTCTTCCGTAGTGAAGACTGATGCAAAATACGTATTCAATTCATTCACCATTTCCTTGTCTCTCTTTACTACCTCTCCAGCATCATTTTCCTATGGTTTGATATTCACTCTCACCTCTCTTTTATACTTTATGTATCTGAAGAAACTTTTGGTACGTTCTTTAAAATTATTGGTTAACACCTTCATATTCCATCTTTTCCTTCTTGAATACTTTTTTGGTTGCCTTCTGTTGGTTTTTATAAGCTAGTACACAGTTAAGTGTACGCCAGCTGTGCGTGGTCATGTATACCCCACTTGTACATAGTCAGGTGTGCCCCCTTGTACATGGTTGAGTGTACCCCACTGTATGTCATCATGTGTACCTCTCCGGTACACGATTCAGTGTTTCCCACTGTACATATTCAGGTCAGTGCCAGTTTTACTGGATGCTCTGCAATTGTACATCCTAACAGAGTCCTTCATTGACGCAAGTCGTCTGTAGACACTCCTGGCTCACAATATCAACCATGCAGAAGAGAAACTGGTGGAATCGCAAGACCTGAGGATCCTCTACTCTGGGCCCAGGCAGGCGAAGGTTTATTGACCTGGTGGGATTTGAACTCCTGACCTCTGGAATTTGGTGTGGTTAGTCACGGATGGATCCCCCAGCACCAAGCCACTAATGTGATGTGAGTGAGCAGAAATCACTTTCCTGTGCTGTGACTGTTGCATCGCAAACATCACTCCAACTGAGTCTCAGCTAGCCAGTTTCGTTCATTAACAGTTCTCAAAGAGCAGGCTGCCTCACTGATCAACAGGTGATACGGTAAACTGAAATGGCAGTCCCTCCCTGGGTCATGCCACAGCTGTGCATCACTGAGTAGTGGGCGCTGTCTCACTTGAACAAACACCTTGGTTCTGACTACGGGGCAGAAGGACAGAGTGGGCTGTATGGTGTGTCCAGCGAAAGGTAGAACCTCTGGTGAAGGGGCTCGTCGTGTCCAGTCTGGGGCAGCTCACTCACCTTTTGTCCCCATTATGCACTCAGTGGCTCCAAGTAGCTATTTTCCTGCAACAGTGGCCACACCGCAGTACTCCTCTTCAGCAGGCGAGCTCCCCCAAGGAGATAGGGACGTGCCTATCCTAGCATGCAGTGTCAGCCCCGACAGATGAGATCTACAGTGAAAACCACCAGAAAGGTGATTCAGTGATGCTCCAGGGAGGGTGAAGGCACAGAAGAAGTCATCGTCATCCATTGCAACCAAGGATCACCCCAGTCGCAGCACTTGTTCATATCACTGGACCCAGACTTCCGAGGTTAGAGAGTGGAAGTGCCCCAGTGCAACCGCTTTTCCACTTTAGAAGCCTCCGGGACAGATTTCCTATCGTCATTGGATATGCCGGACCAGCACAGGTCATTGTGAGCAGAATGCTGCATCATCAGTGGTATTGACCTCTCAATGAGATGTTGAATCTCTCAGGTGTCCCCAGAGCATGATAGGATCAGAGAATCAGACAACACACAACACAACACAGGCCCTTCAGCCTATCCAAGATTCCAAATTCACGGCAGCGTAGCAGCAAGCACAGTGCTATTACAGATCAGGGCGTCAGAGTTCAAACCTGGCCTCCTCCGGAAAGAGTTTATTTGAAATGCATGCGTTTCCTCCAAGTGCTCTGATTTTCTCTCACAGCCCAAACACATACTGGTTAGCGGACCAATGAGCTGAACGGCCTAATTTTGCTCCAATGTCTTAAGGTCTTATTTGCTTAGAAGTTGGGGATTTCCAGATAAGATCTTTCTAACCACTGTGGTGATATGTTACATTGAGATTGAATATGTAGTCCAGTCTGATGCTTAATAAGCCCCAGGATGTGAGTTTCACACACAGTGAGGGTATTCTCACTCCCAGTTTGGGCAGAATCTCTCCTGGTGAAGGTATTCTCTCTCCCAGTGTAGGTAGTTTCACTTCCAGTGAGGATAGACTCACTCTCAGTGTGGATAGTTTTACTCCCAGTGAAGGTAGTCTCACTTCCAGAGTGGGTAGTCTCACTCCCAGTTTGGGCAGAATCTCTCCCAGTGAAGGTATTCTCTCTCCCAGTGTGGGTAGTCTCATTCCCAGTGTGGATAGATTCACTCTCAGTGTGGGTAGATTCACTCTCAGTGTGGGTAGTCTCACTTTCAGTGTGGGTAGATTCACTCTCAGTGTGGGTAGTCTCAGTCTCAGTGTGGGTAGTCTCACTCCCAGTGTGGGTAGTCTCACTCTCAGTGTGGGTAGATTCACTCTCAGTGTGGGTAGTCTCACTCTCAGTGTGGGTAGTCTCTCTCCCAGTGTGGGTAATCTCACTCCCAGTGTGGGTAGTCTCACTCTCAGTGTGGGTAGTCTCACTCCCAGATTTAAACTGTAATGGAGATATTTTAAGATTTTGTTACATGTACTGAATGAAAAATCTCTGCCATGGATGGTCCCAAGCCCAGCTATGAAAAGAGGAGTGTCGTGCATGGAACTATCAATGCTATCCCGTAAAACCCCAGAGCTACAGAAACACCAACAGAAGCTCCAAGGACCTCATCCCTGGCAGAGCAACGGAGAAAGGATCTTTGCTGAAAAGACATATGAAGTTATGTGGTGAAAGGTGCAGGTCAGTGGAAGCCATGGGGCCAATCATCCTTCCATCATCCAGGACCAGCACCACACTAACTCAGGAGAAACATAGAAACATAGAAAATAGGTGCAGGAGTAGGCTATTCAGCCCTTCGAGCCTGCACCGCCATTCAGTATGATCATGGCTGATCATCCAACTCAGAACCCTGTACCAGCCTTCCCTCCACACCCCCGATCCCTTTAGCCAGGACTCTGTGGGAGTGCTGGGCTAGAGTAAGCACTGAGTGAAAGCATTGTTTTGTATTATCTTACAAATGATTACATACATCAGTATATTGAGAAAGTACAGGGAAAACAAGAACAGAATGCAGAACAAAACACATAGTACAATGCAGAAAGACAGAGTGGGTAAGACCATAATGAGGTAGATTGTTCAAATGGCTCAAATGGTTCAATTTAATATCAGATAATGGATACAGTTACAACCTGAAATTCTTACTCTTCACAGACATTCCCATAGAGTGAATGATAGAAATGTCAGAACCCCTAATCCCCGCTCCCCTGCCGTTGCACAAGCAGAAGCAGTAGCATTGACCCTCCCCCCACCCCACTTGTGCCAGCAAAAGCACCAACACCCCCACACCCCCTCTATTCAAGCAGTGGCAAAAGGCCCCCCAAAGATACCTTGACCTAGAGTCCATCAAAACTACACTGCATAACCCCGCACTGGTACCTGAGAGAGGCTCCCTCTCACCAGCGAGAGAGCGAGAGGTCGCTCCCGCAACAAGAGTGGAAATCAGCAACTCGCTGTTTCAGTGTTACACTTCCTCATTGCCACTCCAAGAGCCCCGACTCGAGGACCGAAAGTCTCCCACTCTTGATGAGAGGAGAGAGAGAGGAGGATCACTTGAGTACAGCCTGCTGTCCCAATGTTTCAGTCTTCCATGGCGCTTGAGTTGGTGAAACCGGATCGACTGCGGGCCTGCTCCCTGAAGGCAGACATCTTTTAGGCCATTCCTGGAGGTAACAATGCACCAGGCCACACAGCTAGCCTGAAGAGCCACCACTGTGAGGAACCATTGTTCGAAGTGCAGATCACGGACTCGGACACAACCCCAGCCACCCTGAAAGGAAAGGAAAGGCATGAGAAAAGAATAAGCTGTTTCATGGACAAAGTTGCCTGGATCTGCAAAAACCACTGGTGCCATCTTTCCACACTCATCCTTCTCGGATTCTAAGGATAAAGATTAGCTTTATTTGTCACATATACATCAAAACATGCAGTGAAAATTGTTGTTTTGCCAATGTCCAAGGACGTGCTGGGGAAAGCCCACAAGCTTCAACACCACACAGAGCCCTGCATTTCATCATTTCCCCCAAAACGCATGCTCATAACTGAGTTACACACATCAAAGTTGCTGGTGAACGCAGCAGGCCAGGCAGCATCTCTACGAAGAGGTGCGGTCGACGTTTCAGGCCGAGACCCTGACGAAGGGTCCTGAGGAAGGGTCTCGGCCTGAAACGTCGACTGTACCTCTTCCTAGAGATGCTGCCTGGCCTGCTGCGTTCACCAGCAACTTTGATGTGTGTTGCTTGAATTTCCAGCATCTGCAGAATTCCTGTTGTTTGCGCTCGTAACTGAGTTGCTCCCTGATGTGGAAGCTCCTGGCTGGGTGGGATGTGTTGCCCATCACTAACTCTCTGAAATGGGCCATGTTGTTACAGTCAGACCAGTCGTGTGCAGGACAGGAGTGGCCTGTAGGCCCAGAGTCCTCCTGTAGGCCCACACCAGGTGAGGATTCGGAGCTCCATTCCGAAGGCACATCTGTGGACCGGATTCAATGAGAATCAACAGATTCACAGCCATTTTCCCTCAGACTTTTCCTTACATTTTTACTTAAAAATGGGCAGAAGTACATGCCTCAGAAAAATTTCTACATCATTGTTTTATCACTACTGTATGGTTCCCTTGCACATTCATTGGACTCCTGACCTTACAGTCTGCCGCATTAGAGAGGGGCTACATTGCCCAGGGAGGTATGATACTGTACAAAGTTCAAAGTTCAAAAGTGCATTAAATGGTTAGCGTAAAACTACTACAGTGCCAGTGAACCGGGTTCAATTCACCGTGTGTAAGTATATTGAAGTGCACGTTGAAAAATGAAGCTGATCTTTATAATCGTTTTTATGTATCTTTACGCACATAATTGGTTTACACACTAGAGGGAGCCAGTGTCCTTCTCAGCGAAAAGTTTGATCACACTTCCAGAAAATACCATGTTATGAATTCAACTGTGCTGCTGCAGAGATGTGGTCATTCTTACCCTCAGCCATTAGGCTCTATAGTGAGTCAACCTATAGTGGGGGCTCGTGATGACCCCCTCCTGTCAGACTGTTTGTGGTAACATAGTTTTTATTCTTTCTACTTCTCTTCCAATATTTATACCTGTGCAGTTGTAATGCTACTGTGACACTGTAAGTTCCTTTGGGATCAATAAAGTATCTATCTATTTACTGTAGCGTATTTAATATTTCAACTATATTTGAGTAATCTTGTAGAAACATTGTTTTGCTCCACCTTTTCATCTCGTTTGCTCTCAGCCCCAATCTCCTGCCTTCTCCCCATATCCCTTCATCCCCTGACCAATCAAGAGTCTATTAACCTCTGCCTTAAATATACTTGGCCTTCTGAGCTGCCTGTGGCAAAGAATTCCACAGATTCACCATCCTCTGGCTAACGAAATTCCTCCTCATCTCTGTTCTAAAGAAAATGGCCAGTGAGTGAGTGGGCCAGTGAAGGAGTGGAGCTTTGAGGCTTTGACTCGAGAGGATTCGACGAGAAGAGGCGGAGGACAAGCTAGCTCGCAGTTAGTTTTTACAATGTGTCCTGAGACGGTGATGTGCCTCTCATGTGCGATGTGGCAGTCTTGGGGCCCCTCTATTCTGAGGCTGTGTGCTGAAGCCTTAGACTCTCCCACCACAGGAAAACATCCTCTCCACACCCACTCTATCAAGGCCTTTCACCATTTGAAGGGTTGCAATGAGGTCACCCCTCATTTTTCTGAATTCTACAGACTACCAGCTCAGAGCCGTCAAAGGTTCTTCGTATCACAGCCCGTGCAGTCCTGGAATCATAATCTTTTAGAACCCCTGAGCATCAGGAGACTGACCTGTTCACAAGCACCAGGCTTGGATATTGAGTAGCGTCATTAAAACGCCTGTAGCAAGCATTCACACACATATTGAGCAGAAGCCAGATGTGATCAGGAGACACCTGGAGTTCAAGTGGGGCCTGTGCAGAATTCAGAATGCAGGAGCGTTGGGTTATTGATAATGAACATGGAGGGACAGGGGATAGCAGAGTTAATATCAGGGTTGTGGAGAACAGGGGCAGGAAGATGGAAGCAGCCTGGGGATCTGGAAATCTGGACATTGGAGTCTTGCCATGTACAGAGAGGTCTGCTGGAATATCAACTGGCCAGTGAGTGCATGATAGACAACCTTCTCCTCACATCCTGGTGAGACAGTAGCACCAGTCGGAGTGGATAATTTCATACATCAGTGAGGCCCCAGAAATGGGAGATTTCTCACAGACTCCCAAAGAAGTGCATGGGCAGTTATCATCTCCCAACCCCTTCGTCCAGCCAGGATGAGTTTTAGAGCTTCATGTGAAATTTTCCAATTTTATTATTCATTATCAGCATTTTGTGCTATGGTGTATAACATGGGCGATCATGGTCTCATAACCATGATTGTTCCTGGCAAATTTTTCACAGAAGTAGTTTGCCATTGCCTTCTTCTGGGCAGTGTCTGTACAAGATGGGTGACCCAGCAATTATCAATACTCTTCAGAGATTGTCTGCCTGGTGTCAGTGGTCACATAACCAGGGCTTGTGATGTGTACCGGCTGCTCATACGACCATCCACCACCTGCTCCCATATCTTCACATGACCCTGATCTGGGGGCTAAGCAGGTGCTACACCTTGCCCAAGGGTGACCTGCAGGCTAGCAGAGGGAAGAAGCACCTTACACCTCCTTTGGTAGAAATTTATCTCCACCCAATTCTTATTCTTACTGAACTTATATTTCAGACACTGTGTGTCCAAGCTGAACAGGACACCATGGTAACATGATGGTTAGCAGAGTTCAGAGTTTAGTTCTGCGTTCTATGAAGGCAATCTTATACGTTCCTTCCCAGGAGCACATAGGTTTCCCCTGGATGATCCGGTTTTCTCCCACTGTCCAAGGAAGTACCGGTTAGTATCTTAATTGGCTATTGTAAATTGTCCTGTGATTAGGCTGGGGTAAAATCAATGGATTGCTGGGTGGTGCAGCTCAAAGGGCTGGAAGGGCCTGTTTCACGCTGTATCCCTAAATAAATCAAAAGCATCTGGAACTCTGTCAGCAGTTTCCTGCACATTCCTGTCGGTCTGGTAGCAATGAGAAGAGGGCATGTCCTGGGTGATGTAAGTCCTCAACAATGAATGTCGCCTTTTTGAGGCATCGCTCCTTGAAAATGTCCTGGAAGCAGGGGAGGCTGGTGCCCATGATAGAGTTGACTGAGTTTACAACTTCCTGCAATTGATTTTGATCCTGTGTAGTGGTCCCGACATACCAGATGGTGATGCAACCTGTTAGAATCTCCTCAAACTACTTATGAAACATAGCCGCTGTCATGCGTTCTTTGTAACTGCATCGACATGTTAGACCCAGGATAGATCCTCAGAAGCAAGACACACACACAAAGCAGCAGGAACTCAGCAGGTCAGGCAGCATCTACGGAAAAAAGGAAACAGTTGATGCTTTGCGCCAAGACCCCTCATCAGGACTGGAAAGAAAAGGGGAAGATGTCAGAATAAGAAAGTGGGGGTCGGGAAGGAAGAAGTACAAGCTGGCTGGTGATAGGAGAAACCAGGAGAGGGGACGGGGTGAAGTAAAGAGGAGGAAAGTTGATAAGTGAAAGAAATAAAGGGCTGGAGAAGAGGGAATCTGATAGCAGAGAATACAACACCATGGAAAGGGGAGGAGCACCAGAGGGAGGTGATGGGCAGGTAAGAAGAGAAGGTGTGAGAGGGAACAGGAATGGGGAATGGTGAAGGAGAGGAGGTTGAGGTAATTACTCAAAGTTCAAGAAATCCAATTTGGAGGCTACCCAGACAGAATATAAGGTGTTGCTCCTCCAACTGAATGTGGCCTCATTGGGGCAGTAGAGGAGGCCATGGACTGATATGTTGGAATAGAAATGGGAAGTAGAATTGAAATGGTGGCCACCATGAAATCTCACTTTTTGTGGCAGACAGAGCAAAGGAACTCGGCGAAGCAGTGTCCCAGTCTATGCTGGGTACCACTGATATACAGGAGACCACACCAGGAGCACCTGATGCAGTACATGACCCCAACAAACTCACAGGTGAGGTGTCGCCTCACCTGGAAGGACTGTTTGGGGCTCTGGGTGGTAGCGGGGGAGGTGTGGCATTTGATCTATTTGCAAAAATAAGTGGCAGGAGGGAGATCCATGGGGAGGGATAAGTGGACAAGGAAGTCACATGAGGGACAATCCCTGAGGAATGCATAAAGTTAGGGAGAAGGGAAAAATGTACTTGGTGGTGGGATCCAGTTGATGATGGAGGAAATTACGGAGAATTATGTGCTGGATGTGTAGGCTTGTGGGGTGGTAGGTGAGAATGATGGGTTGTGGGCACTTGTGTACAAAATGGAAGAGATGGAGGGTGAGGGCTACGTTAATGCTAGAGGAAGGGAAGCCCCTTTCTTTGAAGAAGGAGGACATCTCTGTTGTTCTGCAATGAAAAGCCTCACCCTGAGAACAGATTCAGTGGACACAGAGGAACTGAGAAAAGGGAATGTAGTTTTATAAGTGACAGGGTGGGAAGAGATATAGTCAAGATAGCTGTGAGAGTCAGTGGGTTTATAAAATATATCAGTATATAGACTATCTCCAGAGAAGGGGACAGAGAATTCGAGAAAGGAGAGGGAGATGTCAGAAATGGACTAAGTAAATTTGAGGGCAGGGTGGAAGTTGGAGACAAAATTGATGAAATTGACAAGCTGACCATGGGCGCAGGAAGCAGCACCAATGCAGTCATCAACGTAGCAGAGGAAGAGTTGGGGAGCAATGCCGGTGTAGTCCTGGAATTTCGACTGTTCCACCTAAGCAACGAAAAGGCAGGCATAGCTGGGGCCCATGGAATGCCTTGAGTTTAAAGGAGGTGGGAGAAGCCAAAGAAGAAATTGTTTAGAGTGAGGACCAGTTCCGTCAGATGGAGGAGAGTTGTGGTGGAGGGGAACTGGTTAGGTCTGTCATCAGAAAGAAGTGAAGAGATTTAAGGCCATCCTGATGGGAGATAGAAGAGTATAGAGACAGAACATTCGTAGTGAAAATGGGACAATTGGAGCCAGGGAATTTAAAGTCATGAAGAGACCGAGAGCGTGTGAAATGCATGGATGTAGGTAGAAAGGGACTGAATCAAGGGAGATAAAATGGAGTCAAGGTATGCAGATATGTGTTCAGAAGGGCAGGAGCAGGCAGAAACAACAGGTCTACCTGGACAGACAGTTTTATGGATCTTGGGTAGGAGGTAGAAATGGGAGGTGTGGGGTAAAGGAACTATAAGGTTGGTGGAAATGGATGGGAAATCTCCAAAGTTGATGAGGTCGGTGATGATGTGAGAGGCAATGGCCTGGTGCTCCTTAGTGGAGTCCTGTTTTAGGGGTATGTAAGAGGAGATGTTTGACAGTTGTCACCTGACCTCAGCAAGGTAAAGGTCAGTCCACCAGACCACTACAGCACCCCCCTTTCTGCAGGTTTGATGGTGAGGTTGGGATTAATGCAGAGAGAGTGGAGAGCAGCATGTTCAAAAGGAGTGAGATTTGAACTGGAGAGAAGAGTATTAAAGTCAAGACAGTTAATGTCTTATCAGCAGTTAGAGATATAAACATCCGGAGTCGGCAGAAGACAAGAGTGGGGTAGCTAAGAAAAGGAGGAGGGTTGAAGGCAGGAGAAGGGGATATTGGTGCGGGGAGGAGAGTCCTTGCCAAAGAAGTAGGCATGGAGACGGAGACAGCATAAGAAGAGCTCAGCGAGATGGCGGGCACGGAACTCACTGGGGTGTGGACACAGGGGGATAAAGGTGAGGCCCTTACTGAGGACAGAACATTCTGCCTCAGAAAGGAGAAGATCAGAGAGAATGTACAGACCTGGTGTGGATGGATGGATAGATCTTCAGAAATGTTGACACCCAGGAAGTTGAGGTTAATCACCCTTTCCACTTCTGATCCCTCAATGAGGACTGGAGTGTGTTCCCTCGACTTACTCTTCCTGAAATCCATAATCAGTCCTTTGGTCCGACTGACATTGATGCAAGGTTGTCGTTGCAACACCACTCAACCAGTTGGTATATATCTCGCTCCTGTACGCCTCGTCACCATCTGAAATTCTGCCAACAAAAGTTGTGTCATCCGCAGATTTAAAGATGGCATTTGAGCTGTGTCTACCATGCAGTCATGGGTGCGCGAGAGTAGAGCAGTAAAGCATTCATCCTTGAAGTGCGCCAGTCAGTGAGGGGGAGATGTTTTTCCAATCCACACAGACTCTGGTCTTCGGGTGAGGAAGTCAAGGATCCAATTGCAGAAGGAGATACAGAGGCCCAGGTTTTAGAGCTCATTGATCTGAACTGCAGGAATAATTGTATTGCATGCTCAGCTGTCGTCAATAAAAAACAGACTGACATAAGTATTAATATTGTCGAGGGGATCCAATGATCCAATCGATCATTGAAGAGCCAATGAGATCATGTCTGGCATAGACCTATAGTGACAGTAGGCACTTTGCAGTGGGTCCAGGTCCTTGCTGAGTCAGGAGTTGATTTTAGTCACAACCAACCTCTCACAGTACTTCATTACCTCAGATGGCATTACAGGAAAAATACTGGCGTGGATAGAGGAATGGCTGACAGGCAGAAGGTGGTGAGTGGGAATAAAGGGGGTATTCTGATTGGCTGCCGGTGACTAGTGGTGCTCCTCAGGGGTCAGTATTGGGACCACCACTTTTCATATTGTTTGTCAGTGATTTAGATAATGGAATTCATGGTTTTGTGGCAAGTTTGGGGATGATACGAAGATAGGTGGAGGGGTAGGTAGTGCTGAGGAAGCAATGCAATTGCAGCAGGACTTAGGCAAATTGGAAGAATGGGCAAAAAAGTGGCAGATGGAATGCAGTGCTGGGAAATGTATGATAATGCATTTTGGTAAAAGGAACAATTAGTGTGGACTATTATCTAAATGGGGAGAAGATTCAAACATCAGAGATGCAGAGGGACTTAGGAGTCCTCGTGCAAGACTCCCAGAAGGTTAATCCACAGGTTGAGTCTGTGGTAAAGAAGGTAAATACAATGTTGGCATTTATTTCAAGGAGAACAGAAAATAAAAAAACAAATACATAATGTGAGCCTTTATAAGACACTAGTCAGGCCACACCTGGAGTATATGGCCCCCTATCTCAAAAAAGGATGTATTGTCATTGGAAAGATTCCAGAGGAGGTTCACGAAGACGATTATGGGAATGAAGGGGTTAACGTATGAGGAGTGTTTGGCAGCTTTGGGTCTGTACTCACTGGAATTTAGAAGAATGCATGGGGATCTCACTGAAACCTACCGAATATTGAACGGACTAGATAGAGTGAGTGTGGAGAAGATGTTTCCTATGGTGGGGGTATCCAGAACTAGAGGGCACAGACACAGAATTAAGGGGTGACCCTGTAGAATAGAGGTAATTAAGAATTTCCTTATCCAGTAAATCTGTGGAACGCTCTGCCACAGACTGTGGTGGAGGCCAAGTGCATGTGTACAGTTAAGGCTGAAGTTGATTGTTTCCTGATCGGTCAGGGCATCAAAGGATATGGCCAGAAGGCAGGAGTGTGGGGTTGAGTGGGATCTTGGATCAGACTCGATGAGCTGAATGGCAACCTCTCTCAGCATCATTTTACAGTGGTCCAATATCAACTCTCACCTCCCTGGAATCCAAAGAGGGGAGGAGGATGGTTCCTGTGATGAGCTGAGCTGTGTCCACAAGGCTCTGCAGTTCCTTCCGCTCACGGACAGAGGGGTTGCTCTACCAAGCCGCGGTGTATCCAGAGAGAACACTTTTTATGGAGCACCAACATAAACTGGCAAAGGTCCGAGGGATCATGAAAAATTTCTTTAGTCCGCTGAGGAAGAGAAGGCGTTTGTGAACTTCCTTGGTCATGACATCAACGTGATTGGACTAGGACAGGTGTTGGTGATATTCACCCCTAAACACTTGAAGCTCTCGACAGTCTCATCCTCAGCACCATTGATGTAGACAGGAGCATGTGTACTGCCTCCTTTCTGAAGTCAATGACCAGCTCTTTTGTTTTGAGGACATTGAGGATATTGCCATGACAACATGTTAGTATACTCTCTATCTCCTTCCTGTATGCTGACTCACCATGATTTGAGATAGTTATTGCTTTTCCCTTGATAATACTACCTCGATATATGACCGTGAGACTATAATACATAGGAGCAGAAGTGTTATCTCTCTCAACCTCATTCTCCCGGGAACCTTTGATACCCTTACTAATCACAAACTTACCAATCTCCATTTTAAATATACCCAACGACTTGGTTTCCACAGCTGCCTGTAGCAATGAATTCCACAGATACGCCACTCTTTGGCTGAGAAAATTCATCCTCAATATACTGATGTTTGTCATGATCTGTAGAGATAGCATGATAACGCATTGATCATCGACACAAGAGATTCTGCAGATACTGGAAACCTTTAACAACTGAGGCAAAATGCTGGAGTAACTCAGCAGGTCAGGCAGCATCTATGGAGTCCTGGTGAAAGGTCTTGGCCTGAAACATTGACTCCTCCAGAAATGCTGCCAGACTTGCTGAGTTCCTCCACCATTTTGTATGTGTTGCTCTGGGGTTTTCGCTGTACAAGTGACAACAATAAAACAGTTTCCCAATTACCCTCCTGGGTACTGACAGCTCTTCCCTACAGTCCATCAGTCCTGATGAAGGGTCTCAGACTGAAACATCATCTGTTTATTCCTCACCATTAATCTGCCTGAGCAGCTGAGTTCCTCCAGTATCCGGTGTGTGTTGCTTTGGATTTCCAGCACCTGCAGATTCTCTTGTGGCTCCTCTACATTCGGGTCCTGGGCACGCAGAGAACCCGGGCACTTCTCAGGATGTCCATGATCTTCCTCTACATTTCAGTCAACATGTAGAATTGAGATGTATAATGTGCAGAAACAGGGCATTACACAGTCCATTTCCTGCCTGTGACACCCAATCACAAGAACTCTCCAGAGGAGAAACAGTGTGGTCGTCACTCATCAGTCGGTCTCTCTGTTTTTGGGTCAGGCTACTGGGCGTTACTGTCAAGGAGTTTTAAAGTGCTTCATTGTATTTTTCTGCGATACCACATTTGCAAACTGCTCTCCAGCAGACAGCTGAATAATAATTGTTCTAATGATTTAATCGGTGCTGCAGCCCAGCTTCATATCTTGTGATATTTTGACCACTGAGAACATTTTGACGGGGTCACTTGTACAGATTGTTGGTTTCTGCCTAACCAGGAGCCTTTAGTTGTAACCCTGGACAGAAAGGAAAACAATGGCAATCTCAGCAGTGTTAATCTTAGCTTTTAGCAGGGGTTTTTAGCCATTATGACAGCGATGCCTGATGCAGCCAGAGTCCCTGCCTCCTTCTGTGCCTTTATACTTCTGTCAGGTGGAGTAATTTTACACTTGACTGAAGCAGACAGCCTGCTTCCAATTGTCAGATAATTTCACCAATGTGTGGCAGGGGGTGGGGGAGAGAGGTTACTGCATCTTATACTTCTTATTTCCATGCCTATGTACCATTTCAGGGTACCCAGCCATGCAGTCTGCACCTTCACAGCAGCCTGTGCTTGGAATGAGGGTGAGGGAAGCCATTGCTGGGCTGGGAAGTGGGGCTGGTGACCAGGGTGACCACTTCAGATGTGTCAATAGACCATACACCACAGAACACAGAACAGTACAGCACAGTACAGGCCCTTTGGCCCACAGTGTTGTGCTGACCTTTTAACCTACTCTCCCATCAATTTAACCCTCCCCTCCTACACAGTCCTCCATTTTTCTATCATTCATGTGCCTAAGAACCTCTTAAATGCCCCAAACGTATCTACCTCTACCACCATCCTTGGCAGTGTGTTCCACACACCCACCACTCTCTGGGTAAACAATCCACCTCTGATATACCCCCTGTACTTTACTTCAGTCACCTTAAAGTTATACCTCATATTAGCCATGACACTATATCACCTCTTCCTTTAAGTCAGGTCCTGTAGTTCTGGCGACATTTTCATGAGTCTTCTCTGCATTATTTCCAGTTTAACCATGTCTCCTCACAGACAGGGTGACTAAAACCACACACAACTCTCCGAGTGTGACCTCACCAACAACTTATTCAACAGCATCATAATGTCCCAACAAGGCTAATATTGTAAACACCCATTTCACCACCTGTCTACCTGTGATGCTGCTTTCAATAACTATGTACTGTACTCCTCAGTCCCTCTGTTCCATTACTCTCCCTAATATCCTACCATTCATAGTACAAGCTCTATGCAAGCTTGACTTTCCAAAATACATCACCTCACATTTACCTGTATTGATGTCCATTTGCCATTCCTCAGCCCATTTCCCTAAGCAATCAAGATCTCCCCCTGTAATCTACAATAATCTTCTTCATTATCAACTTCTCCAAACTGTTGGGTCATCTGCAACTTTACTGAATAGACCTTATGCATTTCTATAAATAACAAGGGTCCCAACACTGACTCCTGCAGCACACCACTGGTCAGCAGTCTCAAGTCCAAGAAACAACCTTCAAACACAACCCTCTGCTTTCTACTTCCAACCTCCAACACCTCCCTCTCTTTCCTACTTCCAAACCAATTCCAAGTCTAATCATCTCTTCTGACAAAAGAAACATAGAAACATAGAAAATAGGTACAGGAGTAGGCCATTCGGCCCTTCGAGCCTGCACTGCCATTTATTATGATCATGGCTGATCATCCAACTCAGAACACCGCCCCAGCCTTCCTTCCATACCCCCTGACCTCCGTAGCCACAAGGGCCATATCTAACTCCCTCTTAAATATAGCCAATGAACTGGCCTCAACTGTTTCCTGTGGCAGAGAATTCCACAGATTCGCCACTCTCTGTGTGAAGAAGTTTTTCCTAATCTTGGTCCTAAAAGGCTTCCCCTCTATCCTCAAACTGTGGCCCCTCGTTCTGGACTTCCCCAACATTGGGAACAATCTTCCTGCATCTAGCCTGTCCAATCCCTTTAGGATTTTATACGTTTCAATCAGATCCCCCCTCAATCTTCTAAATTCCAACGAGTACAAGCCCAGTTCGTCCAGTCTTTCTTCATATGAAAGTCCTGCCATCCCAGGAATCAATCTGGTGAACCTTCTCTGTACTCCCTCTATGGCAAGGATGTCTTTCCTCAGATTAGGGGACCAAAACTGCACACAATACTCCAGGTGTGGTCTCACCAAGGCCTTGTACAACTGCAGTAGTACCTCCCTGCTCCTGTACTCAAATCCTCTCGCTATAAATGCCAGCATACCATTCGCCTTTTTCACCGCCTGCTGTACCTGCATGTCCACTTTCAATGACTGGTGTATAATGACACCCAGGTCTCGTTGCACCTCCCCTTTTCCTAATCGGCCACCATTCAGATAATAATCTGTTTTCCTATTTTCGCCACCAAAGTGGATAACTTCACATTTATCCACATTAAATTGCATCTGCCATGAATTTGCCCACTCATCCAACCTATCCAAGTCACCCTGCATCCTCTTAGCATCCTCCTCACAGCTAACACTGCCACCCAGCTTCGTGTCATCCGCAAACTTGGAGATGCTGCATTTAATTCCCTCATCCAAGTCATTAATATATATTGTAAACAACTGGGGTCCCAGCACTGAGCCTTGCGGTACCCCACTAGTCACCGCCTGCCATTCTGAAAAGGTCCCGTTTATTCCCACTCTTTGCTTCCTGTCTGCTAACCAACTCTCCACCCACACCAATACCTTACCCCCAATACCGTGTGCTTTAAGTTTGCACACTAATCTCCTGTGTGGGACCTTGTCAAAAGCCTTCTGAAAATCCAAATATACCACATCCACTGGTTCTCCCCTATCCACTCTACTAGTTACATCCTCAAAAAATTCTATGAGATTCGTCAGACATGATTTTCCTTTCACAAATCCATGCTGACTTTGTCCGATCATTTCACCGCTTTCCAAATGTGCTGTTATCACATCCTTGATAACTGACTCCAGCAGTTTCCCCACCACCAACGTTAGGCTAACCGGTCTATAATTCCCCGGTTTCTCTCTCCCTCCTTTTTTAAAAAGTGGAGTTACATTAGCCACCCTCCAAGCCTCAGGAACTAGTCCAGAATCTAACAAGTTTTGAAAAATTATCACTAATGCATCCACTATTTCTTGGGCTACTTCCTTAAGCACCCTGGGATGCAGACCATCTGGCCCTGGGGATTTATCTGCCTTCAATCCCTTCAATTTACCTAACACCACTTCCCTACTAACATGTATTTCGCTCAGTTCCTCCATCTCACTGGACCCTCTGTCCCCTACTATTTCTGGAAGATTATTTATGTCCTCCTTAGTGAAGACAGAACCAAAGTAATTATTCAATTGGTCTGCCATGTCCTTGCTCCCCATAATCAATTCACCTGTTTCTGTCTGCAGGGGACCTACATTTGTTTTTACCAGTCTTTTCCTTTTTACATATCTATAAAAGCTTTTACAGTCCGTTTTTATGTTGCCTGCCAGTTTTCTCTCATAATCTTTTTTCCCCTTCCTAATTAAGCCCTTTGTCCTCCTCTGCTGAACTCTGAATTTCTCCCAGTCCTCAGGTGAGCCACTTTCTCTGGCTAATTTGTATGCTTCTTCTTTGGAATTGATACTATCCCTAATGTCTCTTGTCAGCCACGGGTGCACTACCTTCCTTGATTTATTCTTTTGCCAAACTGGGATGAACATTTGTTGCAGTTCATCCATGCAACCTTTAAATGCTTGCCATTGCATATCCACCGTCAATCCTTTAAGTGTCACTTGCCAGTCTATCTTAGCTAATTCACGTCTCATACCTTCAAAGTTACCCCTCTTTAAGTTCAGAACCTTTGTTTCTGAATTAACTATGTCACTCTCCATCTTAATGAAGAATTCCACCATATTATGGTCACTCTTACCCAAGGGGCCTCTCACGACAAGATCGCTAATTAACCCTTCCTCATTGCTCAAAACCCAGTCCAGAATAGCCTGCTCTCCAGTCGGTTCTTCAACATGTTGGTTCAAAAAACCATCCCGCATACATTCCAAGAAATCCTCTTCCTCAGCACCTTTACCAATTTGGTTACCCAATCTACATGTAGATTGAAGTCACCCATTATAACTGCTGTTCCTTTATTGCACACATTTCTAATTTCCTGTTTAATACCATCTCCGACCTCACTACTACTGTTAGGTGGCCTGTACACAACTCCCACCAGCGTCTTCTGCCCCTTAGTGTTACGCAGCTCTACCCATATCGATTCCACATCTTCCCGGCTTATGTCCTTCCTTTCTATTGTGTTAATCTCTTCTTTGACCAGCAACGCCACCCCACCTCCCCTTCCTTCATGTCTATCCCTCCTGAATATCGAATATCCCTGAACGTTGAGCTCCCATCCCTGGTCACCCTGGAGCCATGTCTCTGTGATCCCAACTATATCATAATCATTAATAACAATCTGCACTTTCAATTCATCCACCTTATTACGAATGCTCCTTGCATTGACACACAAAGCCTTCAGGCGCTCTTTTACAACTCTCTTAGCCCTTATACAATTATGATGAAAAGTGGCCCTTTTTAATGCTTGCCCTGGATTTGTCGGCCTGCCACTTTTACTTTTCTCCTTACTACTTTTTGTTTCTACCCTCACTTTACACCCCTCTGCCCCTCTGCACTGGTTCCCATCCCCCTGTAGTGAACTAACCTCCTCACGCCTAGCCTCTTTAATTTGATTCCCACCCCCCAACCATTCTAGTTTAAAGTCACCTCAGCAGCCCCCGCTAATCTCCCTGCCAGGATATTGGTCCCCCTTGGATTCAAGTGCAACCCGTCCTTTTTGTACAGGTCACGCCTGCGCCAAAAGAGGTCCCAATGATCCAAAAACTTGAATCCCTGCCCCCTGCTCCAATCCCTCAGCCACGCATTTATCCTCCACCTCATCGCATTCCTACTCTCACTGTCGCGTGGCACAGGCAGTAATCCCGAGATTATTACCTTTGCGGTCCTTTTTCTCAACTCCCTTCCTAGCTCCCTATATTCTCCTTTCAGGACCTCATCCCTTTTCCTACCTATGTCATTGGTACCTATATGTACCACGACCTCCGGCTCCTCACCCTCCCACTTCAGGATATCTTGGACACGATCAGAAATATCCCGGACCCTGGCACCAGGGAGGCAAACTACCATCCGGGTCTCTGGACTGCGTCCACAGAATCGCCTATCTGACCCCCTTACTATCGAGTCCCCTATCACAACTGCCCTCCTCTTCCTTGCCCTACCCTTCTGAGCTACAGGGCCGGACTCTGTGCCGGAGGCACGGCCACTGTCGCTTCTCCCAGGTAAGCTGCCCCCCACCAACAGTACTCAAACAGGAGTACCTGTTGTTAAGGGGCACAGCCACCGGGGTACTCCCTATTACCTGACCTTTCCCCTTCCCCCTCCTAACCGTGACCCACTTGTCTGCCTCCCGTGGCCCCGGCGTGACCACCTGCTTGCAACTCCTCTCTATCACCTCCTCACTCTCCCTGACCAGACGAAGGTCATCGAGCTGCAGCTCCAGTTCCGTAACGCGGTCCCTTAGGAGCTGCATCTCGATGCACTTGGCGCAGATGTAGACGTCCGGGAGGCTTGTAGACTCCAGGGCCTCCCACATCCGACACCGAGAACAGCAAACTGCCCTCACACTCATACTGCCCCTCTCCTCAAATAACAACAGAAAATGAATGCCAAACCTCCCTCGCCTCGCCTATTTCCGCCTAAGCCCGTTGAGCCGAAGCCCTTAAGCCTTCACTCTGCTCCCGGCTCACTCTGCAGCCCGCAAACTCTGCTGCCCGCTCTATGAGGCTCTGTTCCTTTTAAATCTGCCGCGCTGCACAGCCCGACGTCACACGCCTGCGCAGTCCCGCCTCTCAGAACGCCATTAAAAAAAAAATAACGAAAATTTCAAAAATGTCTTTCTCGGCACTCCCACTCAGACTCTCAGACTCCTTCTTCGAATCAAACCCGAAGCAGGATGTCTGCCCTTTTAAATCTGCCACGCTGCACTACCCGACATCACACGCCTGCGCAGTCCCGCCTCTCAGAACGCCGTTGGAGAAAAAAAAATAACGAAAATTTCAAAAATGTCTTTCTCGGCACTCCCACTCAGACTCTCAGACTCCTTCTTCAAATGGGTGAGAGTGAGGGGAGACCTCATAGAAAGATTTCGAATGTTGAAAGGCATGGACAGAGTGGATGTGGCAAAGTTGTTTCCCATGATGAGGAAGTCTAGTACGAGAGGGCATGACTTAAGGGTTGAAGGGCGCCCATTCAGAACAGAAATGCGAAGAATTTTTTTTAGTCAGAGGGTGGTGAATCTATGGAATTTGTTGCCAAGGTGGCAGTGGAGGCCAAGTCATTGGATGTATTTAAGGCAGAGATTGATAGGTATCTGAGTAGCCAGGGCATCAAAGGTTATGGTGAGAAGGCGGGGGAGTGGGACTAAATGGAAGAATGGATCAGCTCATGATAAAATGGCGGAGCAGACTCGATGGGCCAAATGGCCGACTTCTGCTCCTTTGTCTTATGGTCTTATGGCCTAATCCCTGTAATGGATCTGCTGGCACTGGAGAGAGTCCAGACCAGTTATACAAGAAAGATAGGTTTAACATATGAGAAGCATTTGATGGCTCTGTGCCTGGACTAGCTGGGATTTAGAAGAATGAAGGAAAAATTCATTGAAACCCATTGAATACTGAAAGGCCTAGAGAGAGTGGACATGGAGAGTATGTTTCTCATAGTAGGGGAATCTAGGACCAGAGGGCACAGCATCAGATTGCAAGTTCGTCCCTTGAGAACAGAGATGAGAAGGAAATTCTTTAGCTAGAGCATGGTGAATCTGTAGAATTAATTGCCACAGACAGCTGTGGAGGACCTTGGGAATATTTAAAACAGAGGTTCACATGTACTTAATTTTCAAAGGTTACGGGAGATAACAGGAGAATGGGTTTAAGAGGGAAAATAAATCAGCATGATCGAATAGTAGAACAGACTTGATGGGTGAAATGGCTAATTCTGCTGTTATGTTTTATGGTTTTATGGTCTTAAAGATTCCATTGAACCCAACCATCCATATAGCTTGCCATGTGGGACCTTGGCGAAGACCTTGCTAAAGTCCAAATAGATACTGCCCTACCTGTATCTACTGTTTTGGTTATCTCTTCAAGCACGACTTCCCACACACAAATCCATGCTTGCTTATGCTAGTCAGCCTCTGTCTACCCAGATTCTGGTAGACAGTGAAACATCGGAACCTTTGCTCCAGGTTCAACTCTGAGATCCCCAGTACAACTGAAAGAAACTTCACCTGCCGAGTCCTGAGGTAATGGAGCCTAGCCTGGGGAGGTCTCAGTAAATTCTCCTCTTACCCATTTCTATGCCTCTCTATCAACTGTACCTTAGCTCAACTCCGATCTTGACACCCTTCCCCACCACCGCTCTCCTACCTCACAGTCATTATCAGTTTACCATGCCCTGTAATGGCCCTTCCATCCTCCCATTCCTCATTCAAATGCATTAGGGATATATCCTTATACACCTAGTGCATTCAAGTGTCTATCTAAATGTAGAGAGTGTATCTGATTCCACCATCTCCTCTGGTAATAAGTTCCAAACATCAGATATTCTGCATAAGAAACATTACCTTCAAATCCTCTTTAAAACTCCCTTCCCTCACCTTAAACCTGGGCCTCTACCTACCATGAGAAAAAGACACTAAACCTCTACTCCAAACACAAGAGATTCTGCAGATACTGGAGCAAAGCAACACACACAACATACTGGAGGAACTCAGCAAGTCAGACAGCATCTATGGAAATGAATAAACAGTAGACGATTTGGGCTGAGATCCTCCATCAGCCAGTCCTGATGAAGAATCCTGGGCCAAAGCTTCAGCTGTTTATTCATTGCCATACATGCTGCCTGGCTTGCTGAGTTCCTCCAGCATTTTCTGTGTGTAACTCTCTACTCCATCTACAGTACGCTTCTTATAATGTTGTATACTTGTATCAGTTCACCCTCAGCCTCCAGCAGTGCAGGGGAAACAAGCCCAGCCTGTCTGCTCTCTCCAGAACTGAAGTCCTCCAATCCAAGCAGCATTGTTTTTCGTTTTGGAGACTTTGAGGTTCATGTTGCATGTGTTCCTGATTCAGGTTACTTGGCTCCTTGCTGTTTTTGGGCAGTTTGATCAGGGTGATTGGTGCGGACTGGGACACTTCGATGAAGAACAGCCCAGCGGTCTGCACTGGCTACAAGCAGGCCACTGAACTGAACTAACTAAACTGAATACGACAGGACTGCTGCTTTGATGTTTGATATTCTATGTGTTGTTCACTCATTTTTTTGCCATTTGCACAATTTGCTGCAAATCTCCTGGACCTGATGGAATGCACCCCTGGGTTCGGAAGGAAGTAGCTGGAGAGATTGTGGAGACATAAACAATGGTCTTTCAAGAACCGATAGATTCTGCCATTGGACCGGATGACTGGAAAATTGCAAATGTTACTTCGCTATTTAAGAAGGGTGGGAGGCAGCAGAAAGGAAACTATAGACCTGTTACCCTGACATCAGTGGTTGGAAAGTCGTTGGAATCAATTGTTAGGGATGAGATTACGGTGTATCTGGAGGCACATGACAAGATAGGCCAAAACCAGCATAGTTTAATGGAAGGAAGATCCTGCCTGACTAACCTACTGCAATTTTTTGAGGAAACTACATGCAGGGTAGACAAAGGAGATGCAGTAGATGTGGAGTACTTGGATTTTTAGAAAGCCTTTGACAAGGTACCGCACATGAGGCTGCTTAGCAAGATAAGAGCCCATGGAATTACAGGGGAGTTACTAGCATGGGTGGAGCATTGGCTGGTCAGCAGAAAACAGAGAGTGGGAATAAAGGGATCCTATTCTGGCTGGCTCCTGGTTACCAGTGGAGTTCCACAGGGGCCAGTGTTGGAACCGTTACTTTTTACGATGTATGTCAATGATTTGGACTATGGGATTAATGAATTTGTGGCTAAATTTACCGATGATACAAAGATAGGTGGAGGAGTGGGAAGTGTTGAGGAAACAGAGAGACTTAGATAATTTATGGGAATGGGCAAAGAAGTGGCGAATGAAACACAATGTTGGAAAGTGTATGGTCATGCACTTTGGTGGAAGAAATAAATGGACAGACTATTATTTAGATAGGGAGAGAATTCAAAATGCAGAGATGCAAAGGGACTTGGGAGTTCTTGTGCAAGATACCTCAAAGGTTAACCTCCAGGATGAGTCAGTGGTGAAGAAGGAGAATGCAATGTTGGCATTCATTTCTAGAGGTATAGAATATAAGAGCAGGGATGTGATGTTGAGTCTCTATAAGGCACTCATGAGACCACACTTGAGGTATTGTGTGCAGTTTTGGGCTCCTTATTTTAGAAAGGATATACTGACATTGGAGAGGGTTCAGAAAAGATTCACGAGAATGATTTTAGGAATGAGAGGGTTACCATATGAGGAACATCTGGCAGCTCTTGGGCTGTATTCCCTGGAGTTCAGGAGAATGAGGGAGAATCTCATAGAAACATTCCAAATGTTAAAAGGCCTGAACAGATTAGATATGGCAAAGTTATTTCCCATGGTAGGCGATTCCAGGACAAGAGGGCACGACTTCAGGATTGAAGGACGTCCATTTAGAACTGAGATGCGGAGAAATTACTTTAGTCAGAAGGTGGTAAATCTGTGGAATTTGTTGCCACGAGTGGCTGTGGAGGCCAAGTCATTGAGTGCATTTAAGGCAGAGATAAATAGGTTCTTGATTAGCCAGGGCATCAAAGGGTATGGGGAGAAAGCAGGGGAGTGGAGATGACTGGAAGAATTGGATCAGCCCATGATTGAACGGCGGAGTAGACTCAATAGGCCAAATGGCCTACTTCTGCTCCTATATCTTATGGTCTTATGGTCTTAATGTTCTTTCCTCGTGCATTGGGTGTTTGATGTTTTCTTGACCGGGTTCCATGGCGTTTCTGTGTTCCGTGGCTGCCTGTGGGAGGGCAAGTCTCAGAGTTGTATTCTGTTTATATTTTTCGATAATCAATGTACTTTGACTGAATTTGAACACCTGGTGAATCTCCTCAGCACTACCTCCAACCACTTCCTTCCTATAGTGTGATGACCAGAACATACACAATGCTTGAAGTGAGTGGATCCTTTGGGTGATTCACAGTCTTTTAGAGAGTTTAACAAACTATGGCCACTTTGATCACTGTGATTCACTAGAATGAACTTTGTTTAATTTTGCTCATGCTGAGGGAGGGCTGAAGTGGGTGTAGTTACTGCAGAGGTTCAATGGGGAAAGCCCAGACTTTGGGAGCCTTCTCATGCATGCTGTGGGATGGTATCTACAGAAAAGACATAGGACATAGGAGCAGAATTGGCTCACTAAGTCTGCTCCACCAATCCATCATGGCTGATTTATTACCCTCTTAACTCCATCCTCCTGCCTTCTCCCCATAGCCTTTGACACCCTGACTAACCAAGAACCTATCAAACTCTGCTTTAAGTATACTCAATGACTTTGCCTCCAAATCCACCTGTGGGAATGAATTCCACAGATTCATTACCCTCTGGCTAAAGAAATTCCTCTTCATCGCTGTTCTGAGACTATGCCATCTGGTCCTGGACTCCCCTACTATAGGAAACATCTCTCCAGGTCCACTTCTGTCTAGTATTAAATAGGTTTTAATGAAATCCTACCTCATTCTCCTAAACTCCAATGAGTACAGGGCCAGAGCCATCAAACACTCCTCATTTGTTAACCCTTTCGTTCCTGGAATCATTCTTTTCTTCTGCCTCCCTCCCTTCTTGAAGAGTGGAGTGACATTTACAAATTTCCAGTCCTCTGGAACCATTCCAGAATTTGGTGATTCTTGAAAGATGATTATTAAGGCCTCCATAATCTCTTCAGCTTTCTCTTTCAGAACCCTGAGGTGTAGTCCATCTGATCCAAATGACTTATCTGTCCCTACCTTCAGACTTTTCATCTTCCCAAGCAACATCTCCTTAGTAATAGCAACTGCACTCACTTCTGCTCCTTTACACTCAAATTTCTGGCATACTGCTAGTCTCTTCCACAGTGAAGGCTGATGCTAAGTACTGATTATGTTCATCTGTCATTTCCTTTTCCCCCATTAGCACCTCTCCAGCATCATTTTCCAGTGGTCTGATATTTACTCTCACCTCTCTTTTACTCTTCATATATTTGAAAAAACTTTTGGTATCCTCCTTGATATTATTAACTAGGTTATCTTCTTATTTCATCTTTTCCCTCCTCTTGGGTTTTTTTAGTTGCCTTCTGTTGGTTGCTAAAAGCTTCCCAAACTTCTGATTTCCCACTAACTTTTGCTCTATATTATGCCCTCCCTTTAGCTTTCATGATATCTTTGACTTGTCAGCCATGGTTGCCTCATTCTCCCTTTAGAATACTTATTTATCTTTGGAATGTATCTACCCTGTGCCTTCCAAACTGCCCCAGAAACTCCAACATTGTTGTTCTGCCATCATCCCTGCTCGTCTCCCCTTCCAATCAACTTCCCTTGGACCGATGCTCAGGGAATGATGTGTAAAGGAAAACTGAACTTCTGCTGACGTAACATGAAGTGGAAAAAGTCACCAACATGTAACAATAAGCTGCCACAGTGATGATTGTTTTATGAGAAAAGAGTCAGCATGCTAGGGCTTTTGTGCTTGGAGTGAAGGAGGATGAGCGGTGATAAGAGGCAGAGATAAAGAGGACAATCAGAGAGTTTTTGCCGGGGTGGAAATGGTTTATAAGAGGGGTGATAATTTTCAGGTGTTTGGAGGTGAGTACAGGGGATGTCAGAGGCAGGTTTTTTACACAGAGTTGTGCGGGCCTGATACACCCTGGCAGGGGTGGTGACACAGAGTTGGGCGGACGTGATACACCTTGGCAGGGATGGTGACAGAGGCAGATACGTTGGCACTAAGGAGACTCTTAGACACATGGATGAATAAAAAATGGAGGGTATGTGGAGGGAAGGGTTAGATTGATCTTAGAGTAGGTTAAAAGGTCGGCACAACACTGTGGGCTGAAAGGCCTGAACTGTGCTATAACAGTCTGTGTTCTGTCTTGTACTGTGAGCAGCATCAGTGCATTGAAACAACAGTCCTGGTTTTATGCTGTCAGTGTCCATGACTGTATGAGAAACTGACAGATGATAGATTAGAGCTGGTGAGGAAGGGTGAAGCAAGAAGCTGAGAGGGGACAGGTGGAAGAGGTAAAGGGCTGACATTGCAATAGAACAGGCCTGGAGCTGAGATGGCAACAATGTGCAGGTTAGAGAAGGAGAGAAATTTATGTAGTGTGTTCAGGAGGAATCTCAATCAACAGTAATTGAGCCAACAGTTGGACATGTGCATGATTTGGGAAAATTGGCATGGATTGGTGAAAGGCAAACCTCAGCTGTTTTTTTAATGAAGCTACAGAGGAAGTGATAAAAAATGTGACTGATGAGGTATCTGAGGTAGCCTTCAACCTGATGGCATGAACACAATGCAGGTTACAGCTGGCAATGGCTTATTGGGTTAATGGAAGACAACAAAGTTGTTCAATATTAGTACAGCATTGGAAGCACAGCATTCGTAAGGTCTTTCGTTTTGGCTGCATGAGTGATGAATGGGCACAGACTCTTGGGTTGCTTAATGTGGATTATGGACCCAGTGTATCCCTTTCTGTCACTGCTCCATGGTTTTTCCGTTTGACTGTGGTTGATCTGAGGCTTCAGGGAAAGATCAAGGTGAGAAGTGATTGTGTGTCTGTGGCCCAGGAAGTTCATCAATATATACAAGGCAGGTATTGCTCCTTACCTATCTACACAGGTGGTTCGAAAGATCCAGTGACAGGTCATTCAGGTGTTTCTGTTTCAGTTCCAAATTTCAGGTGAAAAGATTATCAAAATGTTTGTTCCGCATCTGAGATGTATGCTATCATTTTAGCCTTGGAATGGGTCAAAGAAATTAGCCCTGCTTATGTATTTCTGTGCTGTGATTCGTTCTTGGTTTTGACATCTATTAAAACAGGATTTTAAACTGTGGGCAGACATTCTTCCAGAGATTAGCCAACATCTACGGAGGCTGCAGGGTCCCGGCTTGTGTCTGCATTTCTTATCGGTTCCTGCCCATGTTGTAGTTGAAGGAAGTGAGGTGACAGACACTCCAGCCAGGCCATCACTAAAATTAAGCCTGTAAATGTAGTGGTGCCTTTGCATTAGCCTCCATTTAAAACACCATTTGATCACTGTGACAGCAAAGTTAGGATAAAGAAAAGAAAGGACAGCATTTATATAAAATTCAGAGAATGGCGAGAACTCAACTGGGGGTGTGAATAAAAGGAGGGAAGATGTTACACTTACACATTTACATATTGGATGTACAGGGTTGAATAATTCCTTGTTCAGAATTAATATGCATGATACAGTACTAGGATCTGTAGGGAGTGCATTTGTCAAGAAACACTGCAGCATATATTATTTGAATGCCATTTCTATCAGGTGCAAAGGAAACATCTAATTGCTAGATTGAAGTCTTTGAGACAGACACAGTTTAACATGAAGAGTTTGTTTGGACATCACTGCTGTTCTAATGTATATATGTGCAGATTTGAGTTTCTGAAAAAGCATTAGACTTTTGGTATTGTTTGAGATTTTTTGGGGGGAAAGGTGAACTTACTGGGTATACTTCCTGTCTTGTTGCTCCACACCAACTCAGTACGCGGTGGTAATGTATTTTATGTTGGTCTGCCAAATGTCATTAAAGTTTACAAGAAGAAGAGGAACCCGGCATGAACATCAATTTCTCCAACTTCCGGTAATTTTTCCCTCCCCCTTCTCTCTTCTATTCCCCACTCTAGCCTGTTACCTCTACCCTTCACCTGCCCATCACCTCCCCTCGTGCCCGTGCTTCTCTCATGGTATATCTTCCTCTTCTATCTGATTCCTTCTTCTCCAGCCCTTTGCCTTTTCCACTCATCAACTCCCAGCTTCTTACTTCATTCCCGCCCCCCCCCCTACCAACCTGGCTTCCAGGCAGTGACTAGTGGGGTACCACAAAGCTCAGTGCCGGGACCCCAATTGTTTACAATATATATTAGTGACTTAGAGGAGGGAATTAAATGCAGCATCTCTAAGTTTGCGGATGACACGAAGCTGGGCGGCAGTGTTAGCTGTGAAGAGGATGCTAAGAGGATGCAGGGTGACTTGGATAGGTTAGGTGAGTGGGCAAATTCATGGCGGGTGCAATTTAATGCGGGTAAGTGTGAGGTTATCCACCTTGGTGGCAAAAACAGGAAAACAGATTATTATCTGAATGGTGGCCGGTTAGGAAAAGGGGAGGTGCAACGAGACCTGGGTGTCATTGTACACCAGTCATTGAAAGTGGGCATGCAGGTACAGCAGGTGGTGAAAAAGGCGAATGGTATGTTGGCATTCATAGCAAGAGGATTCAAGTACAGGAGCAGGGAGGTTCTACTGCAGTTGTACAAGGCCTTGGTGAGACCACACCTGGAGTACTGTGTGTAGTTTTGGTCCCCTAATCTGAGGAAAGACATTCTTTACAAAGAAGTACAAAGAAGGTTCACCAGATTGATTCCTGGGATGGCAGGGCTTTCATATGAAGAAATACTGGATGAACTAGGCTTGTACTCGTTGGAATTTAGAAGATTGAGGGGGGATCTGATTGAAACGTATAAGATCCTAAAGGGATTGGACAGGCTAAATGCAGGAAGATTGTTCCCAATGTTGGGGAAGTCCAGAACAAGGAGTCACAGTTTGAGGATAAAGGGGAAGCCTTTTAGGACTGAGATTAGGAAAAATTTCTTCACACAGAGAGTGGTGAATGTGTGGAATTCTCTGCCACAGGAAACAGTTGAGGCCAGTTCATTGGCTATATTTAAGAGGGAGTTAGATATGGCCCTTGTGACTAAAGGGATCAGGGGGTATGGGGGGAAGGCTGGTACAGGGTTCTGAGTTGGATGATCAGCCATGATCATACTGAATGGTGGTGCAGGCTCAAAGGGCCAAATGGCCTACTCCTGCACCTATTTTCTATGTTTCTATGTTTCTATGTAGATTAGATTATGAGGACACGCAGTCCTCTTTTGTTGTCATTTAGTAATGCATGCATTAAGAAATGATACAATGTTCCTCCAGAATGATACCACACAAAACACAAGACAAACCAAGACTGAAAAATTGACAAAAACCACATAATTATAACGCATAGTTACAACAGTGCAAAGCAATACCATAATTTGATAAAGAATAGACCATGGGCACGGTAAAAAAAAGTCTCAAGGTCTCTCGAAAGTCCCATCATCTCACACAGACGGTAGAAGGAAGAAAAAAAACTCTCCATGCCATGAACCTCCAGCACCGCAAACTTGCCGATGCAGCACCCTGGAAGCACCCAACCACAGCCGAATCTTGTGCCTGTCCGAAAACTTCGAGCCTCCGACCAGCCCTCCGACACCGAGCACCGAGCACCATTTCTGCCGAGCGCCTCAACCTCAGCCCGGGCAACAGGCAATAGGCAAAGCCGAGGATTTGGGGCATTCCCCTCCGGAGATTCTCGATCGCACAGTAGCAGCGGCAGCTATAATAGTAATAATAATAATAATATATAGGCATCCATTAGTCTCATGAGACCCTGGATTTGTGCCTTGGAAGGTTTCCAGGGTGCAGGCCTGGGCAAGGTTGTATGGAAGACTGGCAGTTACCCATGCTGCAAGTCTCCCCTCTCCACGACACTGATGTTGTCTAAGGGAAGGGCATTAGGACCCATACAGCTTGGCACCGGTGTCGTCGCAGAGCAATATGTGGTTAAGTGCCTTGCTCAAGGACACACACGCTGCCTCAGCTGAGGCTCGAATTAGCAACCTTCAAATCACTAGAGGAACGCCTTAACCACTTGGCCACGTGCCAACACATAATAATAATAATAATAATAAAAAATAAATATTGAGAACAGGAGATGAAGAATCCTTGAAAGTGAGTCCATAGGTTGTGAGAACATTTCAGTGTTGGTGTGAATGAAGTTTGAGTTATCCCCTCTGATTCAAGAGCCTGTAAGGTGAGGGGTAATAACTGTTCCTGAACCTGGTGGTGTGGGTCTAGAGGCTCCAATACCTCCTTCTTAATGGTAACAGAGAGAAGAGAGCATGGCCTGGATGGTGGGCATCCTACTTTCCCGTGACAGTGCTCTATGTAGATATACGGGGTGGTTTTACCCATGATAGATTGGGCCATACCTGTACTTTTTGTAGGCTTTTCTATTCAAAAGCATTGGTATTTGCATAGTAGACAATGATGTAGCCAGTCAATATAATCTCCACTGCACATCTAAAGAAGCTTATTGAAGTTTTAGATGATACGCCAAGTCTTCACCTGCTTCTAAGAAAGAAGAGGTGATGCAATGTTTTCCTTGTAATGGCACTTACGTGCCGGACCCAGGACAGATAAACTGAGGAATTTCAGGTTGCTGACCCTCTCCACCTCTGACCTGCTCGATGAGAACTGGCTCAAGGACCTATGCTTTCCTCCTGCTGAAGTCAATAATCAGCTCCTGGGTCTTGCTGACCTGACAGTGAGTAAGTCATTGTTATTGTGGCACCACTCGGCTGGATTGTCAGTCATCCCTCCTGTCTGCTGATTCATCACCATCGCTGAGTTGGCCATCAACAGTGGTGTTGTCAGCATACGGGTTTGGAGCTGTGCTCAGTCCGACAGTCATAAGTGTAAAGTGAGTAGAGCAGGGAGCTAAACACACAGCCTTGTGGTGCACCTGTGCTGGTCGTGATTGTGGACGAGATGTTGCCAATCCCAGCAACCACACCTCCTGCACAAGTTGTTGACACGGAGTTTCTGTATAATTCACCAGCAGCCAGACGTTGGCGTAAATTCCTGCAGTCTTCTGCTCATTTGAGAGAGGTCGGTAGAGAAAAAGACTTGCATTTAATGTGAGTTGAGACAATTTAATGCCTTGCTAGGCTCACATTCTTTTAGTGCAGGACTAGATGCAACATGCTTTAGCAACTGAAAGGGTTCCCCTTGCATCTTTTGTTATTTTGACTCGGGATTCCCACTGTGTACCCTGAGGCAGGTGCAGCAGGGAGCAGATCAATAGCCTGCGCTTGTTGGTCCTTTTATCCTGGGCACTTAATGCCGAATATTCAAATATTCACAGAATATTTTAGTCTTCTCAGTGGAGCCCTGCATTCGTAATACAGTCAGCGCATATTTAGAATGAAAGACCATGAAACAGTTTTATTAAGGGGACAAAGCCTTGCCTGTGTTATCAATCATAAAGTACTCATGACCAAACATTCCCTTTGTTGTACAGAAGCCTTCTCCTCAGCTTAATTTTGGAGAACTGATTCCACTGAGTGGCGTGGAGAATCTTTTTATCACTTCAGTAGAAGTTTGATGAATGCTGCTGCTAACTCACTTGTGTGAGTTATGATGGACAATACCACAGACAGACATCTTCAATGTTTCAAGATTCCACCCGTTTCCAGCCCTGATGAAGGGTTTCAGACTGAAACGTCGACTGTTTATTCCTTTCCATAGACGCTGCTTGATCTGCTGAGTTCCTCAGGCATTATGCCACCCCGGATTTATCAGTGTGGACCATTACAGTTATAAATGGATAAAGTGTTCCAGTTTGCCTGGTTTTAGAATAAAACATACAGTAAATTTAAGTTTTTTTATCAAAGTACATACATGTCACAATATATTCCTCAGAGATTTGTTTTCTTGCAGGTATTCACAGAACAAAGGAACGCAAGAGAACCGATGAAAAACTACACACAAAGACCAATGTGCAAAAGAAGGCAATCTGAGCAAAACAAAAATAAACATATTATAGTAATAAGTAAATAAATAACTCAGAACACAAGATGTGGAGTCCTTGAATGTGAGTCCATAGATTGTGGAATCAGTTCAGAGTTGAAGTTTAGTGAAGTTATCGCCTCTGGTACAAGAACCGGATGATTGTAGGGTAATAACTGTTCCTGAACAGGCTGGTGTGGGACCTGAGGCTCCTGTCCCTCCTACCCAGTGGCAGCAATGAGAGGAGAGTATGGCCTGGAAACTGGCTCTCCATCCATTGGCTTTAATCCAGGATTAAACTGAAACCTGAAATCAAAGATCAGAATATCAGAATATCAGAAAAATTGCTGGAACACTGACTCTTTTTCCATCCTCACCAACGCTGCCTGACCTGCTGGGTATTACGTGCATTTTCTGTTTTTAGTCAGGATTTTACATAATTAATTTGGTGTCGTGGTTTACACATTGCTGACCTAAATTCTGTTCCTGTGCTATAAAGTTCAACCTGCAGAGTTTTTGATTTTAGTTAAACTGAAAGCTTGGTTTACCAGTTTAGGTCCACTGGCAAAGGAAGGGAACTCAGGTCAGTCACTAGAGTTTACTGTCACGTGCATGATACGTACACATGCAATGAAACAGCACCATCACAGGCACACATAGGCAGAACTCACAAGAAAAAACGTACCTTACACACCACTTTTACAAGAAAGGACACAATTTGAATAACAAAGCCCATTCGAGCGCACAACACTATTCAGCTTCTGCTGATTGTTTCAAGAATCGAATGGTTCAAGGGAAGTAGCTCTTCTTTGACCTGGTGAGGTGAGATTTCAGGCTTAAACTATAAAACATAGGAGCAGAATTAGGCTATTCAGCCCATCGAATCTACCCTGCCATTTCATCATGGCTCATTTATTATCCCTCTGAGCCCCATGATTAACCTGACTAATCAGAACCTATTAACCTCCACTGGAAATATACCGAGTGACCTGGCCTCTATGGCTGTCTGTACCAATGAATTCCACAGACTCATTTATAAAGCAGGGCGAGGCCTCATTTGTAGTGTTGTGAGCAGGTTTGGGCCTCTTACCTTAGGAAGGATCTGCTGAAACTGGAGAGGGTTCAAAGGAGGTTAATGAAAATGATTCCAGGATTGAATAGTTTATCATATAAAGAGGATTTGATGGCTCTGGGCCTATATTCACTCGAATTCAGAAGAATGAGGGGTAACCTCAATGAAACCTACCATATGGTGAAAGGCCTTGATTGAGTAGATGTGGAGAAGTTGTTTCCTATGGTGGGAGAGTCTAAGACCAGAGGACACAGCCTCAGAATAGAGGGGAATCGTTTTAGACCGGAGAAGAGGAGGAATTTTTTTAGCCAAATGTTAGTGAATCTGTGGAATTCTTTGCTTCAGGCAGCAGTGGAGGCCAAGACTTTATGTATATTGAAGGCAGAGGTTGATAAATTCTTGATTGGTCAGGGAATGAAGGGATATTGGTTGGGGGGAGGGCAGGAGATTAGGGCTGCCAGTAAAATTATATTAGCCATCATGAAACGGCAGAGCAGACTCGATGGGCCAAATGGCCTAATTCTACTGCTCTGTCTTAGGACTTTATATCTTATCTCTGGCTAAAGAAATTACTCGTTCATTCCATATGACTATTAGGAATAGTCAGCATGGCTTTGTCAAAGGCAGGTAGTGCCTTACAAGCCTGATTGAATTTTTTGAGTATGTGACTAACACATTAATGAAGGTAGAGCAGTAGAAAAAAAAATTAAAAAGAAAAATTAGTAAGCAGGATTAAGGAAAACCCCAAGGCATTCTACAAGTATTCAAGCAAGAAAGCCGCGAGTGGAACGGCTAAGGATTTCTGGAGCGAAGGCATTTTACTACTCGGGGTAAAGAGAGGCAAGACTGCGCAGGCATGTGACAACAGCCAGCAGAACAGGAAAAGTTTAAAAAGAAGTCCGCTATATCCAGCGGGCAGCCTTCGGAATGGACAGCAGAGTGAGAGGGCTTTGGCTCAATGGGACGAGGCAAGGTAGGTTTACCTGTGTTAATTGTGGAAAGGAAGTATGTGTGTGAGGCCGGTGTTCTGTTCTCGGTGTCAGATGTGGGAGGTCCTGGAGTCTCCCAGCCTCCCAAACGGCCATACCTGCACTCAGTGTGTTGAGCTGCAGCTCCTAAGGGGCCACATTAGGGAACTGGAGATGCAGCTCGATGACTTTCGCCTGGTCAGGGAGAGCAAGGAGGTGATAGAAATGAGTTATAGGCAGGTGGTCACACCGGGGCCACAGGAGACAGACAGGTGGGTCACAGTCAGGAGACGGAAAGGGAAGAGTCAGGTACTAGAGAGTACCCCTGTGGCTGTACCCCTTGACAATAAGTACTCCTATTTGAGTACATTTGAGGGGGGGACAGCCTACCTGGGGGAAGCAACAGTGGCCATCCTTCTGGCACAGAGTCCAGCCCTGTGGTTCAGAAGGATAGGGAAAGGAAGAGGAAGGCAGTAGTGATAGTGGACTCTATAGTTAGGGGGTCAGACAGGCAATTCTCTGGATGCAGGAAAGAAACTCAGATGGTAGTTTGCCTCCCAAATGCCAGGGTCCGGGATGTTTCGGATCGCGTCCAAGATATCCTGCAGTGGGAGGGAGAACAACCAGAGGTCGTGGTACATATTGGTACCAATGACATAGGTAGGAAAAGGGAAGAGGTCCTGAAAACAGACTACAGAGAGTTAGGAAGAAAGTTCAGAAGCAGGACTGCAAAGGTAGTAATCTCGGGATTATTGCCTGTGCCACCCGACAGTGAGTATAGGAATAGAATGAGTTGGAGGATAAATATGTGGCTGAGGGATTGGAGCGGTGGAAGGGATTCAGATTTCTGGATCATTGGGACCTCTTTTGGGACAGGTGTGACCTGTACAAAAAGGATGGGTTGCACTTGAATCCGAGGGGGACCAATATCCTGGCGGGGGGTGGGGGTGGAGGGGTTTGCTAAGGCTACTGGGGACAGTTTAAACTAGAAATGTTGTGGGGTGGGAACCATACTGGGGGAGAGGTGGATGGTTCACAAATAGAGAAAGTTTGTAGACAGTGTGTGAGGGAGGATAGGCAGGTGATAGAGAAGGGACGCACTCAGACCAAAGGTTTGAGATGTGTTTATTTTAATACAAGGAGTGTTGTGAACAAAGTGGATGAGCTTAGAGTGTGGATCAGTACTTGGAGCTATGATGTGGTGGCCATTACAGAGACTTGGATGGCTCAGGGGCAGGAATGGTTACTTAGAGTGCCAGGCTTTAGATGTTTCAGAAAGGACGGGGAGGGAGGCAAAAGAGGTGGGGCGTGGCATTGTCGATCAGAGATAGTGTCACAGCTGCAGAAAAGGTGGATGCCATGGAGGGATTGTCTACGGAGTCTCTGTGGGTGGAGATTAGGAACAAGAAGGGGTCAATAACTTTACTGGGTGTTTTTTATAGGCCACCCAATAGTAACAGGGACATCGAGGAGCAGATAGGGAAACAGATCCTGGAAAGATGTAATAATCACAGAGTTGTCATGATGGGAGATTTTAATTTCCCAAATATCAATTGGCATATCCCGAGAGCAAGAGGCTTAGGTGGGGTGGAGTTTGTTAGGTATGTTCAGGAAGGATTCTTGACACAATATGTAGATAAGCCTACAAGAGGAGAGACTGTACTTGATTTGGTATTGGGAAATGAACCTGGTCAGGTGTCAGATCTCTCAGTGGGAGAGCATTTTGGAGATAGTGATCATAATTCTATCTCCTTTACAATAGCATTGGAGAGAGATAGAAACAGACGAGTTAGAAAAGCGTTTAATTGGAGTAAGGGGAATTATGAGGCTCTCAGGCAGGAACTTGGAAGATTAAATTGGGAACAGATGTTCTCAGAGAAAAGTACGGAAGAAATGTGCCAAATGTTCAGGGGATATTTGTGCGGAGTTCTGCATAGGTACATTCCAATGAGGCAGGGAGGTTATGGTAGGGTACAGGAACCATGGTGTACAAAGGCTGTAATAAATCTAGTCAAGAAGAAAAGAAAAGCTTATGAAAAGTTCAAAAAATAGGTAATGATAGAGATCTAGAAGATTATAAGGCTAACAGGAAGGAGTTTAAGAAGGAAATTAGGAGAGCCAGAAGGGGCCATGAGAAGGCCTTGGCAGACAGGATTAAAGAAAACCCCAAGGCATTCTACAAGTATGTGAAGGGCAAGAGGATAAGACGTGAAAGAATAGGACCTATCAAGTGTGACAGTGGAAAAGTGTGTATGGAATCAAAGGAAATAGCAGAGGTACTTAATGAATACTTTACTTCAGTATTCACTGTGGAAAAGGATCTTGGTGATTGTAGGGATGACTTTCAGCGGACTGAAAAGCTTGAGCATGTAGATGTTAAGAAACAGGATGTGCTGGTGCTTTTGGAAAGCATCAAGTTGGATGAGTTGCTGGGACCAGACGAGATATACCCCAGGCTACTGTGGGAGGCAAGGGAGGAGATTGCTGAGCCTCTGGCGAAGATCTTTGCGTCATCAATGGGGACGGGAAAGGTTCTAGAGGATTGGAGGGTTGCAGAATTATTCAAGAAAGGGAGTAAAGATAGCCCAGGAAATTATAGACCAGTGAGTCTTACTTCAGTCGTTGGTAAGTTGATGGAGAAGATCCTAAGAGGCAGGATTTATGAACATTTGGAGAAGTATAATATGATTAGAAATAGTCAGCATGGCTTTGTCAAGGGCAGGTTGTGCCCTACGAGCTTGATTGAAATTTTTGAGGATGTGACTAAACACATTGATGAAGGAAGAGCAGTAGATGTAGTGTATATGGATTTCAGCAAGGCATTTGGCAAGGTACCCCATGCAAGGTTTATTGAGAAAGTAAGGAGGCATGGGATCCAAGAGGACATTGCTTTGTGGATCCAGAACTGGCTTGCCCACAGAAGGCAAAGAGTGGTTGTAGATGGGTCATATTCTGCATGGAGGTCAGTGACCAGTGGTGAGCCTCAGGGATCTATTCTGGGACTCTTACTCTTCGTGATTTTTATAAATGACCTGGATGAGGAAGTAGAGGGATGGGCTAGTAAGCTTGCTGATGACGCAAAGGTTGGAGCTGTTGTGAATAGTGTGGAGGGCTGCCAGAGGTTACAGCGGGACATTGATAGGATGCAAAACTGGGCTGAGAAGTGGCAGATGGAGTTCAACCCAGATAAGTGTGAAATGGTTCATTTTGGTAGGTCAAATATGATGGCAGAATATAGTATTAATGGTAAGATTCTTGGCAGTGTGGAGGATCAGAGGGACCTTTGGGTCTTGAGTCCATAGGATGCTCAAAGCAGCTGCGCAGGTTGACTCTGTGGTTGAGAAGGCATGCGGTGTATTGGCCTTCATCAATTGTGGAATTGAATTTAGGAGCCGAGAGGTAACATTGCAGCTATATAGGACCCTGGTCAGACCCCACTTGGAGTACTGTGCTCTGTTCTGGTCGCCTCACTACAGGAAAGATGTGGAAACCATAGAAAGGGTACAGAGGAGATTTACAAGGATGTTGCCTGGATTGGGGAGCATGCCTTATGAGAATAGGTTGAGTGAACTCGGCCTTTTCTCCTTGGAGTGACGGAGGATGAGAGGTGACCTGATAGAGGTGTATAAGATGATGAGAGGCATTGATCGTGTAGATAGTCAGAGGCTTTCTCCCAGGGCTGAGGCTTAAGGTGCCTCAGGCTTAAGGTGCTGGGAGTAGGTACAGAGGAGATGTCAGGAGTAAGTTTTTTACGCAGAGAGTGGTGAGTGCGTGGAATGGGCTGCTGGCAACGGTAGTGGAGGTGGATACGATAGGGACTTTTAAGAGACTTCTGGATGGGTACATGGAGCTTAGAAAAATAGAGGGCTATGGGTAACCCTAGTAATTTCTAAGGTAGAGACATGTTCAGCACAACTTTGTGGGCCACAGGGCCTGTATTGTGCTGTAGGTTTTCTATGTTTCTGTGTTTAATTATGTGAAGAGCAAAAGGATAAGACGTAAGAGAATAGGACCAATCAAGTGTGACAGCAGAAAAGTGTGTATGGAACCAGAGGAGATAGCGGAGGTATTTAATGAATACTTTGCTTCAGTATGCACTATGGAAAAGGACATTGGCAGTTGTAGGGATGACTTACAGCGGACTGAAAAGCTTGAATATATAGACATTATGAAAGAAGATTTGCTGGAGCTTTTGAAAAGCATCAAGATGGATAAGTTACCGAGACCAGAGGAGATGTACCCCAGACTACTGTGGGAGGCGAGGGAGGAGATTGCTGAGCCTCTGGCAATGATCTTTGCATCATCAATGACGACGGGAGAGGTTCCAGATGATTGGAGCTTTGCAGATGTTGTTCCCTTATTCAAGAAAGGGAGTAGCGATAGCCCAGGAAATTATAGACCAGTGAACCTTACTTCAGTGGTTGCTAAGTTGATGGAGAAGATCCTGAGAGGCAGGATTTCTGAACATTTGGAGAGGCATAATATGATTAGGAATAGTCAGCATGGCTTTGTCAAAGACAGGTTGTGCCTTACGAACCTGATTGAATTTCTTGAGGATGTGACTAAACACATTTGTGAAGTTGGTGCAGTAAATGTAGTGTATATGGATTTCAGTAAGGCATTTGATAAGGTAACCCATCAAGGCTTATTGAGAAAGTAAGGAGGCATGGAATCCAAGTGGACCTTGCTTTGTGGATCTAGAATTGGCTTGCCCACAGAAAGCAAAGAGTGGTTGTAGACGGGTCATATTCTGCTTGGAGATCGGTGACCAGTGGTGTGCCTCAGGGATCTGTTCTGGGACCCCTTCTCTTACTGATTTTTATAAATGACCTGGATGAGGAAGTGGACGGAGAGTAAAATTGCTGATGACACAAAGTTTGGGGTTGTTGTGGTGTCAGTACCTCCAGTTGAACTCTGTCTTTTTGTGTGTTTTCCTCAAGCTGTCAGTCTGTGGTTTTGTATTGCCATGTGTTCCTGTCCTTGCTCCTGCTCTATTCCGGCCCCTGTATTACTGAGTATTCCGTCTCTCATCTGCTTCTCATTATTACCTGTTTTGCTGCCGCTTCTATCTCATTGTGCTCCACCTATCATCTGCCTCTCTGTTTATTGCTCAGTGTATTTCAGTCCTGTGTTTTCACCTGCTTTTTGCCAGAGTGTGCCAGTGAATTTTCCTGAGCCTTTCCAGCATTCGTATCTGTACTCTGTCGTGTGAATATCAACTCTGACTGTTTCCTGATTCCAGTTTTTGGATTTCTCTGGATGTTTTGATCTCTGCCTGAACTCTGACACTGACTTTGTTTGCACCTTGGGATTTGTTACTCAATTAATATCACTGTGTGCACAGTACTGGGTCTGCGATTGGATCCCTGCTCCAGCATCTTGACATGTGGATAGTGTGGAGGGCTGTCGTAAGTTACAGTGAGACATTGAAAGGATGCAAAACTGGTCTGAGAAGTGGCAGATGGGGTTCAACCCAGATAAGTGTGAGGTGGTTCATTTTGGTAGCTCAAATATGATGGCAGAATATAGTATTAATGGTAATCCTCTTGGCAGTGTGGAGGATCAGAGGGATCTTGGGGTCCGAGTCCATAGGACACTCAAATTTGCTACACAAGGTTGACTCTGTGGTTAAGAAGGGATTCGGTGCATTGGCCTTCATCAACCATGGGATTGAGTTTAAGAGCTGAGAGGTAATGTTACAGCTATATAGGACCCTACTCAGACCCCACTTGGAGCACTGTGCTGAATTCTGGTCACCTCACTACAGGAAGGATGCGGAGACCATAGAAAGGGTGCAGAGGAAATTTACAAGGATGTTGCCTGGATTGGGAATTTCCTTATGAGAACAGGTTGAGTTAACTCGGCTTTATTTCCTTGGAGCGACGGAAGATGAGAGGTGACCTGATAGAGATGCACAAGATGATGAGAGGCATTGATCATGTGGATAGTCAGAGGCTTTTTCCCAGGGCTGAAATGGCTAACACAAGAGGGCACAGTTTTCAGGTGCTTGGAAATAGGTACAGAGGAGATGGTAGTTTTTTACTCAGAGGATGGTGTGTGTGTGGAATGGATTGCTGGCGATGGTGGTAGAGGTGGATACAATAGGGTGTTTTAAGAGACTCCTGAATAAGTACATGGAGCTCAGAAAAATAGAGGGCTATGGGTAACCCTTGGTAATTTCCAAAATAAGTACATGTTCGACACAGCATCATGGGCGAAGGGCCTGTATTGTGCTGTAGGTTTTCTATGTTTCTGTTCTGAACAGATGTCCCTCTATTCTTAGGCTGTGTCCTCTGGTCCTAGACTCAACCACAAAGGAAACATCCACACTGTCTCGGTCTTTCAATAATTTGGTAGGTTTCAATGAGATCAGAATCAGGTTTATTTTTACCGGCATATGTCGTGAAAGTTGTTAATTTAGTGGTACAGTGCAATGCACGATAATATAGAAAAAATAAATACATAAGTAAATCAATTACAGTAAGTGTATATATAACAGTTAAATTAAAAATAGTGCAAAATAGAAATAATAAAAAAGTGAAGTAGTATTCATAGATTCAATGTCCATTTAGGAATCAGATGGCAGAGGGGAAGAAGCTGTTCTTGAATCGCTGAGTGTGTGTTCAGGCCTCTGTACCTCCTTCCTGATGGTCTCAATGAGAAGAGGGCATGTCCTGGGTGTTGCGGGTCCTTAATAATGGATGCTGACTTTCTGAGGCACCGCTCCCTGAAGATGTCTTGGATACTTGTGGAGCCTAGCACCCAAGATGGAGCTGACTAATTTTACAACTTTCTGTAGCTTTTTTTAATCCTGAGCAATAAGCCCCGCTTACTCTTTGGTCTTACAGACACTGAGTGCAATGTTGTTGCTGCGACACCACCTCACCCCACGTTATCCTTCGAAAGTCCAGAGAACACAGGCCCTGCGCCATCAAACACTCCTCATATGTTAACCCTTTCATTCCTGGAACTACTCATGTCAATCTCCTCCGGACTCTCTTCAAAGCCATCCCATCTTTTCTCAGGACAGGACCCGAAACTGCTGACAATATTTCAAGTGCAGTATAACCAATGCCTTACAGGGCCCCAGCATCACATCCTTGCTCTTGTACTCCATTTCTCTTAAAATGCTAGCATTGCCTTTGCCTTCCTTACCGTATCAAGCTGTAAGTTAACCTTTATGGAGTCCTACACAAGGACTCCCAAGTCACTTTGCAACTCGGATTTTTCAATTTTCTCCCCGTTTAGGAAATGCTTATGCCTTTATTCCTTCTACAAAAGTGCATGACTATACGCTTCCCTACACGATATTCCATCTGCCCCTTCTCCCAATCTGTCCAAGTAATTCTGTAGACTTCCTGTTTCTTCAATACTACCTGCCCCTTCACCTATATCTGTATCGTCTACACACTTCGCCACAAAGCCATCAATTTCATCATCCCAATCATTGACATAGAAACATAGGAACATAGAAAATAGGTGCAGGAGTAGGCCATTCGGCCCTTTGAGCCTGCACCGCCATTTATTATGATCATGGCTGATCATCCAACTCAGAACCCTGCACCAGCCTTCCCTCCATACCCTCTGATCCCCGTAGCCATATCTAACTCCCTCTTAAATATAGCCAATGAACTGGCCTCAACTGTTTCCTGTGGCAGAGAATTCCACAGATTCACCACTCTCTGTGTGAAGAAGTTTTTCCTAATCTCAGTCCTAAAAGGCTTCCCCCTTATCCTCAAACTGTGATCCCTCGTTCTGGACTTCCCCAACATCGGGAACAATCTTCCTGCATCTAGCCTGTCCAATCCCTTTAGGATTTTATACGTTGCAATCAGATCCCCCCTCAATCTTTTAAATTCCAGCGAGTACAAGCCTAGTTCATCCAGTCTTTCTTCATATGAAAGTCCTGCCATCCCAGGAATCAATCTGGTGAACCTTCCTTGTACTCCCTCTATGGCAAGGATGTCTTCCCTCAGATTAGGGGACCAAAACTGCACACAATACTCCAGGTGTGGTCTCACCAAGGCCTTGTACAACTGCAGTAGTACCTCCCTGCTCCTGTACTCAAATCCTCTCGCTATAAATGCCAGCATACCATTCGCCTTTTTCACCGCCTGCTGTACCTGCATGTCCACTTTCAATGACTGGTGTATAATGACACCCAGGTCTCGTTGCACCTCCCCTTTTCCTAATCGGCCACCATTCAGATAATAATCTGTTTTCCTATTTTTGCCACCAAAGTGGATAACTTCACATTTATCCACATTAAATTGCATCTGCCATGAATTTGCCCACTCACCCAACCTATCCAAGTCACCCTGCATCCTCTTAACATCCTCCTCACAGCTAACACTGCCGCCCAGCTTCGTGTCATCCGCAAACTTGGAGATGCTGCATTTAATTCCCTCATCCAAGTCACTAATATATATAGTAAACAACTGGGGTCCCAGCACTGAGCCTTGCGGTACCCCACTAGTCACTGCCTGCCATTCTGAAAAGGTCCCATTTATTCCCACTCTTTGCTTCCTGTCTGCTAACCAATTCTCTATCCACATCAATACCTTACCCCCAATACCGTGTGCTTTAAGTTTGCACACTAATCTCCTGTGTGGGACCTTGTCAAAAGCCTTTTGAAAATCCAAATATACCACATCCACTGGTTCTCCCCTATCCACTCTACTAGTTACATCCTCAAAAAATTCTATGAGATTCGTCAGACATGATTTTCCTTTCACAAATCCATGTTGACTTTGTCTGATGATTTCACCGCTTTCCAAATGTGCTGTTATCACATCTTTGATAACTGACTCCAGCGGTTTCCCCACCACCGATGTTAGGCTAACCGGTCTATAATTCTCCGGTTTCTCTCTCTCTCCTTTTTTAAAAAGTGGACTTACATTAGCCACCCTCCAATCGTCAGGAACTAGTTCAGAATCTAATGAGTTTTGAAAAGTTATCACTAATGCATCCACTGTTTCTTGGGCTACTTCCTTAAGCACTCTAGGATGCAGACCATCTGGCCCTGGGGATTTATCTGCCTTCAATCCCTTCAATTTACCTAACACCACTTCCCTACTAACATGTATTTCGCTCAGTTCCTCCATCTCACTGGACCCTCTGTCCCCTACTATTTCTGGAAGATTATTTATGTCCTCCTTAGTGAAGACAGAACCAAAGTAATTATTCAATTGGTCTGCCATGTCCTTGCTCCCCATAATCAATTCAGCTGTTTCTGTCTGTAGGGGACCTACATTTGTCTTTACATACAACGTGAAATGAAGCGGTCCCAATACCAATGTCTGCAAACACCACTAGTCACCAGCAGCCAACCAGAAAAGGCTCCCTTTATTATTCCCCCCCCCACCCCATTTGCCTGCTGCCAATCAGCCAATGCTCTATCCATGTTCATATCTTTCCTATTATACTATGAGTTGTTATCTTGTTAAGCAGCCTCATGAGCGGCACCTTGTCAAAGGCCTTCTGAAAATCCAAGTACTCAACATTCACCTATTCTCCTTTGTTTGTCCTGCTTGTTATTTCTTCAAAGAATTCCAACACAGGCAAGATTTTCCCTTGAGGAAACCGTGCTAGCTTTGGCCTCCCTTAACATTCCAGTAACTTGAATCCTCATTCTTAATAATGGACTCCAACATCTTCCTAACTACTGAAGTCAAGCAAACAGGCCTATAATTTACTTTCTTCTGTCTCCCTTCCTTCTTAAAGAGTGGAGTGACACTTGCAATTTTCCAGGCCACCAGAACCATTCTAGAATCTAGTGATTCTTGAAAGATCATCACTAATGCATGCACAATCTCTTTGGCCACCTCTTTCAGAACCCTGGGATATACACCATCTAGCTCTGGTGACTTGCCTTCAGACCTTTTAGTTTCCCAAGCACCTTCTTGTTAGTATTAGCAAGATCACTCAATTCTGCCCCCTGACACCTCTGAATTTCTGGCATATTGTTCATGTCTTCCACAGTGAAGACTGATGCAAAATACTTATTAAGTTCCTCTGCCATTTCCTTGATCCCAATTACTACCTCTCCAGTGACATTTCCCAGCAGTCCAATATCCACTCACTTCTCTATTACTCTTTACATATCTGAAAAAACTTTTGGTATGCTCTTTGATATTTTTGGGAAACTTACTTTCATATTTCATCTTTCCTCTCCTTATGTTTTTTTTAGTTCCTTTCTGTTGGTTTTTAAAAGCTTCACAATCCTCTAATTTTCCATCAACATTTGTATATTATATGCCATCTCTCCCTTGTTTTTATGCTCTCTTTGATTTCCCTTGTCAGCCACGGTCATCCACCCTTTAGAATATTACATCATCTTGGGGATGTACAGGGTATCTATCCTGCACCTTCTGAATTGACCCTAGAAACTCCAGCCATTGCTGTACTGCCATCATCCCTGCTGGTGTTCCCTTCCAGTCAACTGTGGCCAGTTCGTCACTCATACCTCTGTAATTCTCACTATTCCACTGTAATACTGATACATCTGACTCCTTCTCAAACTGCAGGGTGAATTCAATCATATTATGATCACTTGTTCCTAAGGATTCTTTTACTTTAAGCTCTCTCTCCCATGTTTCCTCAGTGTCATGTACCCCATGACAGGAATAAAGAACCAACAGAGATGGAAAACACTTTGGAGTCCAGTATTGCTATAAACTAATATTTATTAGTAACTATGCAATACAGTAATATCAAAGTAAATAAATCACACAGGTTAGCAATGAATATATATCTAAGTACGTAAATCAGTAAGTGTGGAAATATATATGTATGAAAACCAAGCTTCTTTAAGTCTAGGGGTAAAAAGATACAGTCTTATGATGTTGAGTAAAGTTCAGTTCAGTTCAGTTCGTGGTATTTAGTTGAGTAGTGATGGAGAGAGACAGAGAGAGAGTTGAGTCTTCAGGTGAGCTGATGCCATCGATCTTCTCGTCGTCCTTCGAAATCCTTTACAAGTCACCGACTGTGACTTTAACCAGGGGGACCAGTTTTCCTGTGGTGGAGCTATCACCCCGGCAAGGATGGACACATAGACAACTCCCCACCAGTCAACCCCTTCTTCAGCAGTGGAATGGTAATTTGGATCAATCCGCCTGATTGATCCTCCAAAACCCACTTTCTCTGCGGGCACAACAATGCTCATTCAGTGTCCAGATCATGTGTCTGAGGTCTGTATCATCTGACCTCCCATTTATTTCTCTGTGCTGAGCATCACCTGTCATTGAAAGAGTCCCTCCCTCCTTTGTCTGTGAAGAAATGCACAAGCAGGCAACAAGTCCTTGAAGAAATATCAACAACCTGCTAAAAATCATAATATCGAGTGGCCATTAAATAACACTGGCTTCGGTCACCATAACAACTTACAAGCTGCTCGGTGCTGTCTCCAACTCCAAACTCAGTAAAAATCCAAAGTTACTTCCAATGCCTTAAAGTGACAGTCCAACCGTTAATCTTCGTCTCTCTCTCTCCTTTCCAAACAAACCATCAATGATAAATGTCTCTCTCCAAACAGTTAATAGGGGCACTCCTGGATCCCCTCACACTCAGCAAATAGTGCATCTTTCCAGGTTTCCATCGATGCAGTGTGTTGTTGTCAGCTCTTTGAGGTAGGTGGACGCATCTCACGGGGATCAATTGGCAGGTCACGTCGTCATGCGCTCCGGGTCGGGCCGAGTAACGGGGGAGGCTCTGCTGCCACTTCCAGCTACTGGGGGCCCGGGCTGTCGATTGGGTCGGGCTTCGAAGCTGACTCTTAATCCCAGAGGGCCGGGCTCCTGGCTGAAACAAGTCCGTAAACTGAGTCACGATTGCGGAGGCCTCCGCTCCAGTCGAGCCTCGGGCTCGATTTCCGAGGTCGGCGGCGGAGGCCTCACTTCCGGCAGCTGTGGATGGCCACCAACGGGGTTTTATGGTGGTCGCTCCGGAGAAGCACCTGTGTCCAGGTGCGGTCCATAGTTTAAGAAGCAGTTCTGGCACGGTGGTCTCCAGCTGGGTCAGTAGCTTCGCCAGGGTGTTGTTGATCTTGATCTTGCTAGATTGGAGGATTAGAAGGGTTTCTCTGGTATAGGATAGTGGAGAGGGCAGTTTGCTCGGGAGAGCACGTGCAAAGTCGCCAGTTACCGGCGCCATCTTTAACGGAAAAAAAAAGTTGGAAGCACAGGCTAACCAAAGGGATGCCAGTAGACTATGGCAGGGTCTAAATGAGATCACTGGGCACAAAGAAAAGGCTGGGAATATCAATAGCTGTGGCACTTCTCTTCCTGACGAACTTAGCGTATTCTACACAAGATTCGAACACAAGAGGAGCGTCCCGCTCCCTCCAGATGAACCGGACCTGGTGGCATCGAGATTCATCGTCACTGAGGAGGACGTTAGAAGGGCCTTCCTGAAGATAAATCCAAGGAAGGTGACGGGCCCAGATGGCATCTCAGGACAGTTCTCCGGGCCTGTGCAAGTGAGCTAGCTGGAGTGTTTGCTCCTTGCTTCAACTGCTCCTTGCTTCAGTCTAAGATCCCCTCGTGTTTTAAGAAGGCAACGATAATCCCAGTGCCGAAGAAGAGCAAGGTGGCATGCCTGAATGACTATCGACCTGTGGCTCTGACATCAATTGCTATGAAGTGCTTCGAGAGATTGGTTATGGCACACATCAACCACAGCCTACCGGTCAACCTCGACGCTTTGCAATTTGCCTACCGGAGCAACAGGTCAATGGCAGATGCCATCTCTCTGGCCCCACATTCCCCCTTAGAACACTTGGAGAATAAAGACGCATACGTTAGGCTCCTTTTCATTGACTACAGCTCTGCCTTTAATACCATCATTCCAAATCAACTGATTCCTAAGCTCCGGAACCTGGGCCTTAGCACTCAGATCTGCAGCTGGATCTTCAACTTCCTCACAGACAGGACCCAGGCTGTAAAAACAGGGGACAAGCTCTCCTCTACAATCACTCTGAGCACCGGTGCCCCACAAGGCTGTGTACTCAGCCCCCTGCTGTACTCACTGTACACCCATGATTGTGTAGCCAAGTTTCCATCAAACTCAATATATAAGTTTGCTGATGACACAACAATTGTAGACCGTATCTCGGGTAATGATGAGTTTGAGTCCAGAGAGGAAATTAAGAACCTGGTGGCATGGTGCGAAGACAATAACCTATCCCTCAACGTCAGCAAGACAAAGGAATTGGTTGTTGACTTCAGAAGGAGTAGCGGACCACATGACCCAATTTACATCGGTGGTGCGCAAGTGGAACAGGTCAAAAGCTTTCAGTTCCTCGTGGTCAATATCACAAATGACCTGACTTGGTCCAACCAAGCAGAGTTCACTGCCAAGAAGGCCCACCAGCGCCTTTACTTCCTGAGGAAACTAAAGAAATTTGGCCTGTCCCCTAAAACCCTCACTAATTTTTATAGATGCACAGTAGAAATCATTCTTTTAGGGTGCATCACAATCTGGTATGGAAGTTGTCCTGTACAAGACTGAAAGAAGCTGCAGAAGATCGTGAACACGGCGCAGCACATCACACAAACCAATCTTCCGTCCGTGGACTCACTTTACACCGCATGCTGTCGGAGCAGTGCTTCCAGGATAATCAAGGGCATGGCCCACTCAGCCAACACACTTTTCATCCCTCTTCCCTCCGGGAGAAGGCTCAGGAGCTTGAAGACTAGTACGGCCAGATTTGGGAACAGCTTCTTTCCAACTGTGATAAGACTGCTGAACGGATCCTGACCCGGATCTGGGCCGTACCCTCCAAATATCTGGACCTGCATCTCGGTTTTTTTGTACTACCATACTTTCCATTTTTCTATTTTCTATTTTGATGTATAATTTAAATTTTTAATATTTACTAATTTTAACTACTTTTAATATTTAATATTTGTAATCCAGGAAGTGGGAAGTGCAGAATCAAATATCGCTGTGATGATTGTACGTTCTAGTACCAATTGTTTGGCGACAATAATGTATAAAGTATAAAAGTATAATCAAATCTGTTTCATTACACATCACCCAATCCAGAATTGCCTTTCCCCTAGTGGGCTCAACTATAAGTTTTTCTAAAAAGCCACCTCATAGCCATTCTACAAATGCCCTCGCTTAGTATCTAGCACCAACCTAATTTTCTCAATTTGTCTCTATATTAAAATCCCCCATGATTATTGTAGCATCACCCTAATTACATACTTTGTTTTAATTCCTGTTATAATTTGTACCCCACATCCTGGCTACTGTTTGGAGGCCTATATATAACTCCCATCAGGTTATTTTTACCATTGTCGTTTCTTAACTCACAAGGATTCTACATCCTCTGATCCTCTGTCACGTCTTTCTAAGGATTTGATTTATTTTTTTACCAACAGACCCACCCCTCCCCCTCTGCTTACCTGCCTGTGCTTTCTCGTTTCCATTCACAGTAAATACAAAGAAACAAACGAAATAACAATAATAATACATATATAAGCAATAAATATTGAGAACGTAAGTTGAAGAATCCATGTAAGTGGTTGTGGGAACAGTTCAGTGATGGGGAGAGTGAAGTTATCCCCTCGGTTTCAGGACTCTGATAACTGATGAGTAATAACTGTTCCTGAACCTACTGGTGTGGGTCCTGAGGCTCCTGTACCTTCTTCCTGATGGCAGCCGCAGGAAAAAGAGACCATACTCGGCGCTATTGTCAGGCAGCCTGGTTTGTGGACAAGTTTAGTTTGTGATGAAGCTGAATTAACCCGGTTAGAAAAAGTTTGAGAACTCTGTGGGGAGCTGCATGGACACAGCTGCTCTCCATATTTTTCTGCCCTGTCTTGCGTATTGACTGGAACGTACACAGCTAGGGTAAAGCATCCATGGTGGACCACAACCAATGGAGCGCCTCAGCAATCGAACAAAGTGCAGGCACTTCATTCAGCCTTTCTCTGTATTAAAGCTCAATAAGACAAGATGATAAGACAAGATGATGCAGAAAGGAAATTATAGACCAGTTAGCCTGACCTCAGTGTTAGAGTAAAATGAGGTGATGGAGTATTTGATTACACAGGACAAGACAGTACAAAGTTAGCGTGGTTTCCTTCAGGAAAAATCCTGCCTGACAAACCTGTTGGAATTCTTTGAGGAGATTGCAAATAGGATAGATAAAGGGGATGTAGGGGATATAGCGGACGTTGTATATTTGGACTTTCAGAAGGCCTTTGACAAGGTGCCACGCATGAGGTTGCTTACCAAGATAAGAGCCCATGGTATTACAGGAAAGTTACTAACATGGTTAGAGCATTGGCTGATTGGTAGGAGACAGCGAGTGGGAATAAAAGGATCCTTTTCAGGTTGGCTTCCAGTGACTAGTGGTGTTCCACAGGAGTTGGTGATGGGACCGATTCTTTTTGTGCTGTATATAAATGATTTAGATGATGAAATAGATGGCTTTGCAGATGATACGAAGATTGGTGGAGGGACAGGTTGTGTTGAGGAAATGGGTTGGATGCAGAAGAACGTAAACAGATTAGGAGAATAGGCAAGAAACTGGCAAATGAAAAAATAATGTTGGAAAATGCATGGTCATGTACTTTGGTAGTAGAAATAAATGTGCAGACTATTTTCTAAATGGGGAGAAATTCCAAAAATCTGATATGCAGAGGGACTTGGGAGTCTCTGTGCAGAACAACCTGAAGGTTAACTTGCAGGTTGAGATGGTGGTGAGGAAGGCAAATGCCATGTTAGCATCCATTTCAAGAGGTCTAGAATACAAGAGCAGGGATGTGAATCTGCGGCTTTATAAGGCACGGGTGAGGTCTCACCTTGAGTATTGTGAACAGTTTTGGGCCCTTCATCTCAGAAGAGATGTGTTGGCTTTGGAGACGGTCCGGAGGAGGTTCATAAGGAAGATTCCAGGAATTAAAGGGTTATCATATGAAGAATGTTTGATGGTTTTGGGTCTGTACTCGCTGGAATTCAGAGGAATGAGAGGGGATCTCATTGAAACTTTTGAATGTTGAAAGGCCTAGACAGAGTAGATGTGGAAAGGATGTTTCCTGTGGTGGGAGAATCTAGGACAAGAGGACACAGTCTCAGGACAGAGGGGCGGCCCTTCAAAACAGAAATGTGGAGAAATTTCTTTAGCCAAAGAGTGGTCAATTTGTTGCCACATGCAGCTGTGGAGGCCAAGGTGTTTTCAAGGAAGAGATTGATAGGTACTTGATTGGACATGGCATCAAAGGTTACGGGGAGAAGGCCAGGAATTGTGGTTGAGGAAGAGATTTAAAAAAAGGATCAGCCATGATTGAATGGCAGAGCAGACTTGATGGGCCAGATGGCCTAATTCTGCTCCTAAGTCTTTTGGTCTTGTGGTCTTACGGTCTAACCATTATTCAACAGTGATGCTTTACTGCATGCTTGAGCATTCTGTGGGGGGTGCCAATGCTTTTTTGCTGGGGGAGCGGGAGTGGGTGAGGGAATCTTTGCCTTGATGCTGCTTATGCGAGGGACGGGGTGCTGGGGTGGGCTTTGGGTTTCTAGCATTTAACTGTCATTCATTCCTTGGGGAACTCATCTGTTTTCATGGATGGTTGCAAAGAAAAAGAATTTCAGGATATATTATATACATTTCTCTGACATTAAATATACCTATTGAAACAGTGCCTCTCCACAGATACTCCCTAACATGCTGGGTTCCTTCAACATTTTGTGTGTGTTATCTAGAGAAGGCCAATCAGCCCATCACACCTGCTCCATCATTCAGTAAGACTACGTACATTATTTAACTCAGTGCTAAACCAAAGATTAAAAATTAGCCTTGTTTGTCACATGTACATCAAAACACCAAAACATACAGTGAACTGTGTTGTTTGAGTTGAGGATGTGCTGGGACCAGCCCATAAGTGTCACCATGCTTCCAGCGCCAACATGCATGCCCACAACTCACTAACCCTAACCTGTACATCTTGGGAATGTGGGAGGAAACCAGAGTGCCTGGAGGAAACCCACACGGTTACTGTGAGAATATACAAACTCCTTGCAGACAGTGGCAGGAATCGAGCCCTGATCCTACAGTTGGTGCTGTAAAGCATTATGCGAGCTGCTATGCTGCCATGCTACCCATTTCCTGTACTAATTCAGTGACCTTCTGATATCTCCCCAGAATGTAATGGGGTCTCCAGTGCCCTCTTGGATAGAGACATTCAAGTCCAGCTCCAGGCCTTCATGTGTGGTTTAGCTACTAAGCTTGGCAGAACTGTTTCTACTGCCAGGAGAAAGGACAAAACTGGGTTATTGGTGCCTTGAAACCAATTGCTTCAGGCAGATGGGGCTCATCAGCTGTGGTTGGCAGCTCGTCTAGAAGAAGGAAAACTCTGATCTCAAACTTCCTCTGCTTTGTGACTATACCCACTCATGGAGAAAGCTTTTGGAGTAAATCCCAAGGAAAAATCCAGAGCTGGAGACCCTAAGGCAGTCCTGTGTAGAGCTCAGTGCTGACTGGCAGTTCCTGTAATGCCGTAATTCCTGTAACTATATCGGTCTCTGCCGTTCCTTTGGATTCATCAGCTGTGTGGAGAGGAGGAGCTTGAGAAGAACGTAAGAAATATGTTTACACACTACTCTCCATACTGAACTATAAAGGTTTGCACACTGTCTTGCATATCACAACTAGGGCTCAACATCCATGGTTGATTCCGACCAATCGAGGGTCCTTAGAGAACATGCTTCCTGTCAGGGGTTCTGCTCCGACAGACCAAGACAAAAAACCTCTATCAACCTGCCTGGAAGGAGAGAGGAATCCCCTGGAGAATATGCACACACAATACAACCAAAATAACACTCACAGGGAATGACAAAACTTGCTTCAACACCTCTCTGTTTGACCATGGCCTTCAATGATGTCATGAGGGGAACTCAGAGGCTTAAAGTGGGACATTGTTCTTCTCATTACCTTTTCCTTGTTGATTCCTGTCTGAAAAGTGACAGGAAACCAGGGGGCAAATACATTCAATCTCTTCAAGGTATGCTGGCTCTGAAGGAGATGAAATCTTCTCTTCGATGGGAGTTCAGTGAAACCTTCTCTCACTGCCCCCTCTCTGTGATCTCTGCTGCCCTCCAACTCTTCGACCACGTACTCACCACAGCACCATATACAGTATTCCTTCATATTCAGCACCTTGCCTTTCCAAGCTATCACCTCCCAGGTTCTTACTTCATCCACCCTCCCACACACACTGGGCTTCACCTTTCACCTTCTAACTTCTCCTACTAACCATCGTCCCACATTTTTATTGTGACATCTTCCCCCTTCCTGTCCAGTCATGATGAAGGGTCTCAGCTCAAACTGTCGACTGTTTATTCATTTCCATAGATGCTGTCTGACCTGCCTGCGATTTTGTGTGTGGAGGTTGTGGTGACTACTTCTTCCCCTTGACTTGGAGAGGCTACAACTGAACCATTTTTCCCATAACCATTGACTAATTAAGGACTTATCAAACTCCATTTTAAATACACCCAGTGACTGACGCTCCATAGCTGTCTGTGACACTGAATTCCACAGATTCACCATTCTTGGGCTAAAAGAATTCCTCCTCATTTATGTTCGAAAGGGATATTCTTCTATTCTGAAGTTGTACCCTCTCGTCCTCAACTCACCTACTACCGGAAGCATGTTCTCGACAACCACTTGAACCAAGCATTTGAATTTTCAATAAGTTTCAGTGAGATTCCCCTCACTCTTCTAAACTTCAGTGAGTAGAGACCCAGAGCTTATGCATTAACCCTTTCATTTCTGATCTCTCATGAAACCCCTCTGGGCCTTCTCTTATGCCAATACATCCTTTATCAATTCCCCAAGTATGGTCTGAATATAATAATCCTCTGTCACTACACACTTTGGCAAATGAGAGGGACATAGGAACATAGAAAATAGGTGCAGGAGTAGGCCATTCGGCCCTTCGAGCCTGCACCGCCATTTATTATGATCATGGCTGATCATCCAACTCAGAACACCGCCCCAGCCTTCCTTCCATACCCCCTGACCCCCGTAGCCACAAGGGCCATATCTAACTCCCTCTTAAATATAGCCAATGAACTGGCCTCAACTGTTTCCTGTGGCAGAGAATTCCACAGATTCACCACTCTCTGTGTGAAGAAGTTTTTCCTAATCTCGGTCCTAAAAGGCTTCCCCTCTATCCTCAAACTGTGACCCCTCGTTCTGGACTTCCCCAACATCGGGAACAATTTTCCTGCATCTAGCCTGTCCAATCCCTTTAGGATCTTATACGTTTCAATCAGATCCCCCCTCAATCTTCTAAATTCCAATGAGTACAAGCCCAGTTCATCCAGTCTTTCTTCATATGAAAGTCCTGCCATCCCAGGAATCAATCTGGTGAACCTTCTCTGTACTCCCTCTATGGCAAGGATGTCTTTCCTCAGATTAGGGGACCAAAACTGCACACAATACTCCAGGTGTGGTCTCACCAAGGCCTTGTACAACTGCAGTAGTACCTCCCTGCTCCTGTACTCAAATCCTCTCGCTATAAATGCCAGCATACCATTCGCCTTTTTCACCGCCTGCTGTACCTGCACGCCCACTTTCAATGACTGGTGTATAATGACACCCAGGTCACGTTGCACCTCCCCTTTTCCTAATCGGCCACCATTCAGATAACAATCTGTTTTCCTATTTTTGCCACCAAAGTGGATAACTTCACATTTATCCACATTAAATTGCATCTGCCATGAATTTGCCCACTCACCCAACCTATCCAAGTCACCCTGCATCCTTTTAGCATCCTCCTCACAGCTAACACTGCCGCCCAGCTTCGTGCAATGTGCAAGCTGCACACAGACAATATCAAAGAATAGGTTTGAGCCTTAAATTGTGGTGCTGAGAACGAGCAGCTCTACAATCAGGTCAGGACTGAAGAGTCTATGGTGTTGAGAGCGAGGGGATCAGCAATCTGGTCAGGATAGGACCATACTCTGTGGTGCCGAGAGCAAACAGCACTACAATCTGGTCCAGATAGAACATTATTCTGTGGTGCTGAGAGACAGCAGTTCCACAATCTGTAGATAATATGTAGATAAGCCTACAAGAGGAGAGGCTGTACTTGATATGGTTTTGGGAAATGAACCCGGTCAGGTATCAGATCTCTCAGTGGGAGACAATTTAGGAGATAGTGATCACAATTCTATCTCCTTTACCATAGCATGGGAGAGGGATAGGAACAGACAAGTTAGGGAAACATTTAATTGGAGTAAGGGGAAATATGAGGCTATCAGGCAGGAACTTGGAAGCATAACTTGGAAACAAATGTTCTTGGGGAAAGTACAGATGAAATGTGGCAAATGTTCAGGGGATATTTGCATGGAGTTAGAACATAGAACATAGAATAGTACAGCACAGTACAGGCCCTTCGGCCCACAATGTTGTGCTGACCCTCAAACCCTGCCTCCCATATAAGCCCCCACCTTAGATTCCTCCATATACCTGCATAGGTACATTCCAATGAGACAGGGAAGGGATGGTAAGGTACTGGAACCGTGGTGTACAAAGGCTGTTGTAATTCTAGTCAAGAAGAAAAGAAAAGCTTACAAAGGGTTCAGAAAACTAAGTAATGATATGAATCTAAAGATTATAAGGCTAGCAGGAAGGAACATAAGAATGAAATAAGGAGAGCCAGAAGGGGCCATAAGAAGGCCTTGATGGACATGATTAAGGAAAACGCCAAGGCATTCTACAAGTATGTGAAGAGCAAGAGGATAAAACATGAGAGAATAGAACCAATCAAATGTGACAGTGGAAAATGAGTATGGAACCAGAAGAGGTAGCAGAGGTACTTAATGAATACTTTGCTTCAGTATTCACTACAGAAAAAGATCTTGGCGATTGTAGGGATGATTTACAGTGGACTGAAAAGCTTGACCATGTAGATATTAAGGAAGAGGATGTGCTGGATCTTTTGGAAAGCATCAAGTTGGATAAATCACTAGGACCGGATGAGATATACCCCAGGCTACTGTGAGAAGCAAGAGTGGAGATTGCTGAGCCTCTGGCGATGATCTTTGCATCATTAGAAGACGGTCCCTTATTCTTGGCAGCTGGGAACATGCACCGACTATGGTGATAGACCAGCCCCGAGTAGCTGTAAGCCGGGGTTTTATCCTGCAGTTTCAGATGAAGATCAGGTGCCCCAACCAAGGAGCCCGGTGGAACGTGGGGAAAAGGAAATTAACTGAAATGAGTAGTTGAAGGACCGGACCATGACATGCAGAGAGAGAGCAGCTCAGCAATCTGCTCAGGGTTGAAATAATCTTTGATGATGAGAGCGAGCAGCTCTGCAAACTGGTCATGTCTGAACCGACCGCGGTGCCCACACGATCAGCTCAACAATGCAGTGTGCTGAGAGTGAGCAGCTCTACCATCTGGTCTGGATTGAACAATCTATGGCTATACAATCTGTTCAAGATTGAGCTTTAGACTATATCGCCGAGAGCGAGCGGCTCGAGAATCTGGTTGGAATTTAACCCCATTTCCTGGCGCCAAGAGGAAGCAGCTCTACAATCTGATCACAACAGAACCTTGACATGTGGAGCCGAGAGCGATCAGCTCTACAATCTGGAAGGGATTGAACCTTAGTCAGTGTAGATGAGAGCAAGCAGATCTACAGTCTGGTCGGGATTGAACAGTCGGTGGGAGAAGGATCGAGCAGCTCCACAATCTGGTCAAAAGTTTGTAGTTTAGCCTGTGAATCTGAGAGAGAACAGCTCTACAATCTTATCAGCATTGAACAGTCTGTGGTGCTAAGAGCGTGCAGCTCTACAATCTCACTGGGATTCAACAGTCTTTTGTGCTGAACAGGAGAAGATCTACAATCTCACTGGGATTGAACAGTCTGTGGTGCTGAACGGGAGCAATTCTCCAACCTGGCCTGGTTTGAACAGTCTCTGGTGCTGAACGGAAACAGATCTACAATCTCACCGGGAATGAACTGTCTGTGGTGCTGAACGGGATCAGATCTACAATCTCACCGGGAATGAACTGTCTGTGGTGCTGAACGGGGCAGATCTACAATCTCACCGGGATTGAACAGTCTGTGGTGCTGAACGGGATCAGATCTACAATCTCACCGGGAATGAACTGTCTGTGGTGCTGAACGGGAGCAGATCCACAGTCTAGTCAGCATTGAGCGGTCTATGGTGCCAAGAGCGAGCAGCTCTCCAATCTGGTCAGGATTGACCAAACTGTGAAGTTGAGAGCGAGCAGCACTACATTATAGTCAGGATTGAACAGTCTGTCGTACTGAGACGGAGCAGATCTAAAGTCTGGTCAGGATAGGTTCTTAGGATGTGGTGCTGAGAGCTAGAGGGACTACAATCTGATCTGGATAGAAAATAACTCTGTGCTGCCAAGAGAGAGCACTTCTACAATCTGGTCAGGATTCAACATTCTGTGGTGCCGAGAGCAAACAGCTCCACAATCTGGTCTGGATTAAACAGTCTGTGGTGCCGAGACCGCGCAGCTCTACAATTTGGTCTGCATTGAACCTTAGTCTGTAGCGCCGAGAACGAGGAGGTCTACAACATCTTCAGGATAGGACCTTAGTCTGAGGTGCTGAGAGTGAGCAGCTCTACAATTTGGTCTGGATTGAATATTAGTCTGTGGTTCTGAGAGTGACAATCTTTACACTCTGGTCTGGATTGAACTGTCTGTGATGCAGAGAGCTAGCAGCTCTACAATCTGGTCTCGAAGGAACACTTGTAAATCCTCACAGAGGGATCAGAAGTGGAGAGAGTGAGCAGTTTCAAGTTTCTGGGTGTCAAGATCTCTGAGGATCTAACCTGGTCCCAACATATTGATGCAGCTATATAGAAGGCAAAACAGCGACTATACTTCATTAGGAGTTTGGCGGGATTTAGCATGTCAACAAATACATTTTAAAACTTCTATAGATGTACCATGGAGACCATTCTGACAGGCTGCATCACTATCTGGTATGGGGGGGGAGGGGCTACTGCACAGGACCGAAAGAAGCTGCAGAGGGTTGTAAATCTAGTCAGCTCCATCTTGGGTACTAGTCTACAAAGTACCCAGGACATCTTCAAGAAGCAGTGTCTCAGAAAGGCAGCGTCCATTATTAAGGACCTCCAGCACCCAGGGTATGCCCTTTTCTCACTGTTACCATTAGGTAGGAGGTACAGAAGCCTGAAGGCACACATTCAGCGATTCAGGAACAGCTTCTTCCTCTCTGCCATCCGTTTCCTCAACGGCCATTGAACCCGTGAACACTGCCTCATCTTTTAAATATACAATTATTTCTGTTTTTGTACGTTTTAATCTATTCAATATACGTAATTGATTTACTTATTTATCTTATTACACTTTTTTTTCTTCTTCTTCTATATTACGTATTGCATTGAACTGCTGCTAAGTTAACAAATTTCACGACACATGCCAGTGGAAAAAAAAACCTGGTCCTGATTCTGATAGTGCTGAAAGCGAGCAGCTCTACAATCTGATCAGGATCGAATTGTTTGTGGTGCTGACAGCGACCAGCTCTACAATCTGGTCTGGATCGAATTGTTTGGGGTGCTGACAGCGACCAGCTCTACAATCTGGTCTGGATCGAATTGTTTGTGGTGCTGACAGCGACCAGCTCTACAATCTGGTCTGGATCGAATTGTTTGTGGTGCTGACAGCGACCAGCTCTACAATCTGGTCTGGATCGAATTGTTTGTGGTGCTGACAGCGACCAGCTCTACAATCTGGTCTGGATCGAATTGTTTGGGGTGCTGACAGCGACCAGCTCTACAATCTGGTCTGGATCGAATTGTTTGGGGTGCTGACAGCGACCAGCTCTACAATCTGGACTGGAATGAACAGCCTGTGCTGCCGACAGCGAGCCGCTCTACAGCCTGCTAAGGATTGACAGATTGTCGTAACGAGACCGAGCAGTTCTACAAACTCGGTCGGACTTTAGTCTGTGGTGCTGAGAGCGAGCAGCTCTACAATCTGTCCTGGACAGAACATTACTCTGTCGTGTTAAGAGAGAGCAGATCTACAATCTGGTTGGGATTCCACACACTGTGGTGCCAACAGCGAGGCGCTCCATAATTAGTTCAGGGTTGGACCTGAGACCGGTGCAGAGAGACAGCAGCTCAACAATCTGGTTAGAATTGAACAGTTTGGAAACTCGACAATCTGGTCAGGATTGAAATAATCTGTGGTGCTGGGAGCGAGCAGCTCTCTAATCTGGTCACTTTTGAACCGACTGTGGTGCCGACACGAGCAGCTCTGCAATTCGGTTTGGATTGAACAGACTGTGACGCTGAGAGCGAGCTGCCAAACAATCTAGTCAAGTTTGAACCGTAGTTTGTGATGCCGAGAGCGACCTGCTTGAGAATCTGGTCAGGATTGAACAGTCTGTGGTGCCGACAGCAAGTAGCTCTATAATCTGGTCATGATTGAATCTAGCTGCTCTACAATCTGGTGAGGATTGAATCTTAGTCAGTGGTGCTGAGAGCGAGCCGCTCTACAATCTGGTTTGGACAGAACATTATTCTGTGGTGCCAAGAAAGAGAGAGAGAGAGCAGTTCTACTATCTTCGCAAACACAAGGAAATCTGCTGATGCTGGAAATTCAAGCAACACACACAAAAAATGCTGGTGAACGCAACAGGCCAGGTAGCATCTCTAGGAAGACGTACAGTCGACGTTTCGGGCCGAGACCCTTCGTCAGGACTAACTGAAGGAAGAGTGAGTAAGAGATTTGAAAGTGGGAGGGGGAGGGGGAGATCCAAAATGATAGGAGAAGACAGGAGGGGGAGGAATGGAGCCAAGAGCTGGAGAAAGGAGAGGATCATGGGACAGGAAGCCTGGGGAGAGAGAGAAGGGGAGAGAGGAGCCCGGACGGTGGAGAACAGGCAAGGAGTTATAGTGAGAGGGACAGAGGGAGAAAAGAGAGAGAGAGAGAGAGAGAGAGAGAGAGAGAGAGAGAGAGAGAGAGAGAGAGAAGAGAGAGAGAGAGAGAGAGAGAGAGAGAGAGAGAGAGAGAGAGAAGGGGAAAAATAAAAAATATATTTAAAAAATATTAAATAAATAAATAAGGGTTGTGGTGTGAAGGGGTGGAGAGGCATTCATGGAAGTTAGAGAAGTCAATGTTCATGCCATCAGGTTGGAGGCTACCCAGACGGAATATAAGGTGTTGTTCCTCCAACCTGAGTGTGGCTTCATCTTTACAGTAGAGGAGGTCGTGGATAGACATATCAGAATGGGAATGGGATGTGGAATTAAAATGTGTGGCCACTGGGAGATCCTGCTTTCTCTGGTGTTCAGCGAAACGGTCTCCCAGTCTGCGTCGGGTCTCGCCAATATATAGAAGGCCGCACCGGGAGCACCGGATGCAGTATATCACCCCAGCCGACTCGCAGGTGTAGTGTCGCCTCACCTGGAAGGACTGTCTGGGGCCCTGAATGGTGGTGAGGGAGGAAGTGTAAGGGCAGATGTAGCACTTGTTCCACTAAGGATAAGTGCCGGGAGGGAGATCGGTGGGAAGGGATGGGAGGTGGGGGAAGGAATTGTCAAGGGAGTCGTGTAGGCGTGTAGGGAGCGGAAGGCAGAGAGTGGGGTGAGGGGAAGATGTGATTGGTGGTGGGATCCCTTTGGAGGTGGCGGAAGTTAAGGAGAATACTATGTTGGACAATCTTGTCAGGATTGACGCTCAGTCTCTGGAATGGAGAGCGTGGACCACCACAACCTGATCAGGATTGAACAGCCTGTGGTGCCGAGAGATAACTGCTCTACCATCTGCTCTGGACTGAACCCTGGCGGTGCTGAGAGCTGAGCTGTGCTGTGGTGCTGAGAGCGAGCAGCTCTACAGTCTGATCAGGTTGAACATTCGCTAGTGCGGAGGATCGAGCAGCTCTTTAGTCTGGTCAAATGTTTGAAGTTTAGCCTGTGTTGCTGAGAGAGAGCACTTCTACAACCGTATCAGCATTAAACAGTCTGTGGTGCAAAGAGCCAGAAGATCTATAATCTGTTCAGGTTTGAACAGCCTGTGCTGCCGACAGCGAGCTGTTCTATGATCTGGCCAGGATTGAACAGACCGGTGCCCCGAGTGAGCAGTTCCACAATCTGGTCAAAAGTTTCAACCTTAGCCTGTAAAGCTCAGAGCGAGCAGCATTACAGACTGGTCGGGATCGAACTGTCGGAGGTGCAGTTCTACAATCTGTTCAGCTTTGAACCGACTGTGTTGCGAACACGAGCAGCTCGACGATCTGGTCTGGATTGAACAGTCCGTGGTGCCGAGACCGGACACGTCTGCAATCTGGTCGGTATCCTACAGCATGTAGAGCAGCTCTACATTCAGGGCAAGACTGATCAGTCTGTGGTGCGGAGACTAAGCAGGTCTGCAGTTAAATTGGGATTGAAAATTAGTCTACGCTGCTGCGAGCAACCACCTCCGCAACCTGATTTGGATTGACCATAAATTTGTGGTGCTGACAGCGAGCAGCTCTGCAATCTGGTTGGAATTCTACAGTCTGTGGTGCTGAGATCGCACAGCTCTACATTCTGGTCAGGATTGATCCTTTTTCTGTGGGGCTAACAGAGAGCAGCTCTGTAATCTGGTCTGGATTGAACAGTCCACCGAGAGCGAGCAGCTCTACTGTCCTGATAGGATTAAACAATTTGTGGTGCTGGGAGCGACCAGTTTTACAACATAGTGTGGGTTGAACCTTAGTCTGTGTTGCCGAGAGGTGCAGTCTGCAGTCTGGTCTGGAATGAACATGTCATGGTCCGGTCCTTGAAGACCGCATTCCGGTTCACTGTCCGGTCCGTGGACTCAGTACTCCGGGCCTTCCAGCTGTCCCTTGTTTGAGTTAATCACAGGTAACTGATTCTCATCTTGACTGCTTGGAATATAAGTAGCCTTGGGGTTGAGTGTGAGCTGCTGGTTTGTTTTGTCAAGATCCCCTGGGAGCAATCTGCCGGTGGAAGGCTAGAGCAGCCAATTGCCATCTTTAGGCCATGTTGGGGAACCATTCCCTCATGGAGCCTTGCTGTCGGTAGTTGGAGCTGTCTTTGCGGTATGGATTCGGCTGTTTCTGGGGCCAGCTGAGTGGCTGCCAGCAACTCAGAGCTAGGTAGGGATCGGGCTGTTTCCGTAGCAAGCTAAGGTTGCTGGCCGAACTGAGACTCGGAGCTACCCCGGAGCAGAGATGGAACTGTCTGACGTACTTTGGTGTTGTCTCTTCTTGTCCTCGCCTCCGTGGGGTAAGTCAGGCTGTTCTGCTGTTACCTGATGGAGAGACTTGTCCCACCTTGGTGTGGAGATGAAGTTGAGTCTTGGCTTGTCTTAGGATAAGTCCCGCCTCTATGTCTATGTTCTGTCCTGTCTCATGTTAGTGTCGGGTTAAAGATGAGTCCCGGCTTGTCGAAGGATAAGTCCTGGCTCTATGTTGATGTTCGGTTCCCAGTCTGTCTCTGAGCTCCAAGAACCCAAGCCTCGAGGATCCCAAGCCAGGCTCCAAGAACCCAAGCCTAGAAGATTCCAAGCCAAGCCCCAAGAACCCAAGCCTGCATCCAGCCTCAAGACACCAAACCTGCCTCCAAGCCTGTCTCCAAACTCAAGCCTCAAGACCAAGACCCCGGCTGGCCTCCAAGCTCAGGCCTCTAGTCCCCAGCCACGTCCTGTCCTGAAGCCATGTCATGTCCTTGCCTGGTTCTGGGGTCTGAGCCCGAGACAAGACCTAGGTTCTGGGTCCTTGTCCAGTCTTGGGCTCGGAGTCGATGCCTTGTCTCCTAGTCCATGGTGTCTAGTCCTGGTCCCGCTTTCCCTAGCCCAAGTCTGCGTACTTGTCCCTGCTCCTGGTCTGAAGCCTGTCGCGTCCCTACTCTAGTCAAGTCCTGTTCCTTGTACATACGTTTGTCTTGCATTTGGGTCCGTTCCCAGCATCCCATTGTGACAGAACATTAGTCCACGGTGCTGAGAGCGAGCAGCTCGAAAATGTAGTCAAGGATTGAGCAGTCTGTGGAGCCGAGAGCCAGCAGCTGTACATTCTGGACAGGTCGGAAACTTATTCTATCGTGCATCGTGAGAGCAGCTCGACAGTTTGGTCTGGGTTGAACGGACTGCGGTGCTGAGAGGGAGCATCTCTATAATCTGCTCTGGATTATACAGAGCAGCTCTACAATCTGGAATGGACTGAACTTTAGACTGTGGTACTGAGCGAGAAACACAGCAGTCCAGTCAGGATTGAACAGTTTCTGCTGCTGAGAGTGAGCAACTCTACAAAACAGGGCAGGATTAACCCCAAACAGCCCTTCCAGTTCAGGCGCCACTTCACCTGTGAGTCTGTTGTGGTCATGTACTGTGTCCGGTGATCCCGGTGTGGCCTCCTGTATATCCTGAGACCCGACATAGGCTGGGAGACCGCTTCGTTGAGCACCTACACTCTGTCGACCAGAGAAATCGGGATCTCCCAGTGGATTCCCATTTTAATCCCACTTCCCATTCCCATTCTGATATGTCTATCCATGGCTTCCACCAATATCGTGATGAGGCCACATTTGGGTTGGAGGAACAACACGAACCTGATGGCACGAACATCCATTTATCGAACTTCCTGTAATGCCTGCTCCTCTCCTCCCCGCCTCCTTCAACATTCGCCATCCCCTTTCCCCTCCCTCATCTGATCTCTTTGCCGGGCCATCGCCTCCCTCTGGTGCTCCTCCCTCCTTTTCTATCTCCCTTGGTCTTAAACCATAGAAACCATAGAAACTACAGCATAGAAACAGGCCTTTTGGCCCTTCTTGGCTGTGCCAAACCATTTTCTGCCTAGTCCCACTGACCTGCACCTGGACCATATCCTCCATACACCTCCCATCCATGTATCTGTCCAATTTATTCTTAAATGTTAAAAAAGAACCCACATTTACCACCTCGTCTGGCAGCTCATTCCATACTCCCACCACTCTCTGTGTGAAGAAGCCCCTCCCTACTGTTCCCTTTTAACTTTTCCCCCCTCACCCTTAACCCATGTCCTCTGGTTTTTTTTTCTCCCCTTGCCTCAGTGGAAAAAGCCTGCTTGCATTCACTCTATCTATACCCATCATAATTTTATATATCTCCATCAAATCTCCCCTCATCCTTCTACGCTCCAGGGAATAAAGTCCTAACCTATTCAACCTTTCTCTGTAACTGAGTTTCTCAAGTCCTGGCAACATCCTTGTAAACCTCCTCTGCACTCTTTCAACCTTATTTCTATCCTTCCTGTAATTTGGTGACCAAAACTGAACACAATACTCCAGATTCGGCCTCACCAATGCCTTATACAACCTCATCATAACATTCCAGCTCATATACTCAATACTTTGATTAATAAAGGCCAATGTACCAAAAGTTCTCTTTACGACCCTATCTACCTGTGACGCCACTTTTAAGGAATTTTGTATCTGTATTCCCAGATCCCTCTGTTCCACTGCACTCCTCAGTGCCTTATCATTAACCCTGTATGTTCTGCCTTGGGTTGTCCTTCCAACGTGCAATACCTCACACTTGTCTGTATTAAACTCCATCTGCCATTTTTCAGCCCATTTTTCCAGCTGGTCCAAGTCCCTCTGCAGGATCCGAAAAGCCTCCTCACTGTCTACTACACCTCCATTCTTTGTATCATCAGCAAATTTGCTGATCCAATTTAACACATTATCATCCAGATCATTGATTTAGATGACAGATAACAATGGACCCAGCACTGATCCCTGTGGCCTCCACTCAGAGAAGCAATTCTCTACCACCACTCTTTGGCTTCTTCCATTGAGCCAATGTCTAATCCAATTTACCACCTCTGCATGTATACATAGTGACTGAATTTTCCTAACTAACCTCCCATGTGGAACCTTGTCAAAGGCCTTACTGAAATCGATGTAGACAATATCCACTGCCTTCCCTTCATCCATTTTCCTGGTAACCTCCTCGGAAAAACTCCAATAGATTGGTCAAACATGACCTACCACGCACAAAGCCATGTTGACTCTCCCTAATAAGTCCCTGTCTATCCAAATGCTTGTAGATTCTGTCTCTTAGTACTCTCTCCAATAACTTACCTACTATCGACGTTAAACTCACTGGCCTATAATTTCCCGGATTACTTTTCAATCCTTTTTTAAACAACGGAACAACATGAGCCACTCTCCAATCCTCCGTACCTCACCCGTACACAGCGACATTTTAAATATTTCAGCCAGGGCCCCTGCAATTTCAACACTAGTCTCCTTCAAGGTCCGAGGGAACATTCTGTCAGGTCCCAGGGATTTATCCACTTTAATTTTCCTCAAGACAGCAAACACCTCCTCCTTTTCAATCTGTACAGTTTCCATGATCTCACTACTTGATTCCCTTAATTCCATAGACTTCATGCCACTTTCCTTAGTAAATACAGATGCAAAAAACCTATTTAAGATCTCCCCCATTTCCTTTGGTTCTGCACATAGCCGACCACTCTGATCTTCAAGAGGACCAATTTTATCCCTTACAATCCTTTTGCTCTTAATGTACCTGTAAAAGCTCTTTGGATTATCCTTCACTTTGACTGCCAAGGCAACCTCATGTCTTCTTTTAGCCCTCCTGATTACTTTCTCAAGTATTTTCTTGCACTTCTTATACTCCTCAAGCACCTGATTTACTCCCTGTTTCCTATACATTTCATACAACTCCCTCTTCTTTATCAGAGTTGCAATATCCCTTGAGAACCAAGGTTCCTTATTCCTATTCAATTTGCCTTTAATCCTGACAGGAACATACAAACTCTGCACTCTCAAAATTTCCCCTTCGAAGGCTTCCCACCTGCCAGTCACATCTTTGCCAGAGAACAACCTGTCCCAATCCACGCTTTTTAGATCCTTTCTCATTTCTTCAAATTTGGCCTCCTTCCAGTTCAGAACCTCAACCCTAGGACCAGATCTATCCTTGTCCATGATCAAATTGAAACTAATGGTGTTATGATCACTGGAACCAAAGTGCTCCCCTACACAGACTTCCGTCACTAGTCCTAACTCGTTTCCTAACAGGAGATCCAATATTGCATCCCCTCTAGTTGGTCCCTCTATATATTGATTTAGAAAACTTTCCTGAACACATTTTACAAACTCTAAACCATCTAGACCCCTAACAGTACGGGAGTCCCAATCAATGTATGGAAAATTAAAATCCCCTACCACCACAACTTTGTTTCCTGCAGTTGCCTGCTACCTCTCTGCAAATTTGCTCTTCCAAGTCTCGTTGACTATTGGGTGGTCTGTAATACAATCCCACTAATGTGGCCATACCTTTCCTGTTTCTCAGCTCCACCCATAAAGACTCAGTAGACAAGCCCTCTAATCTGTCCTGCCTGAGCACTGCTGTAATATTTTCCCTAACAAGCAATGCTACTCCCCCACCTTTCATTCCTCTGCCTCGATCGCATCTGAAACATCGGAACCCTGGAATATTAAGCTGCCAGTCCTGCCCCTCCTGTAGCCAAGTTTCACTAATTGCTATAACGTCATAATTCCACCTGTCAATCCACGCCCTCAACTCATTCGCCTTCCCCGCAATACTCCTAGCATTGAAATATATACACCTCAGAAGATTTTTACCACCACTCACAACCTTTCTATCAGTGGATTTGCTTGAACTTTTAACATTTATTTTCACCCCAGCCACACTGTCAGCTCTGGCACACTGGTTCCCATCCCCCTGCAAATCTAGTTTAAAGCCTCCCCAATAGCACTAACAAACCTCCCTGAAAGGATATTGGTCCCCCTGTAGTTCAAGTGTAACCCGTCTCTCTTGTACAGGTCCCACCTGCCCCAGAAGAGGTCCCAATGATCCTGAAATCTGAAATCCTGCCCCCTACACCAGTTCCTCAGCCACTTGTTCATCCTACCCTCACTGGCACCTAGCACAGGTAGCAATCCTGAGATTACCACCCTTGAGGTCCTACTTTTCAACTTCCTACCAAGCCCTCTATACTCACTCTACAGGACCTCCTCACTCTTCCTTGCTATGTCATTGGTACCGATGTGCACCACGACATCTGGCTGATCACCCTCCCACTTCAGAATGTCATGCAAGCGATCAGAGACATCCTTGACCCTGGCACCCGGGAGGCAATAAACCATCCTGGATTCTCTGTCACGACCACAGAACCTCCTATCTGCACCTCTAACTATCGAATCCCCTATCACTACCTCTCTCCTCTGTCGTCTGTCGTCTTCTCTCGGACTGTGCCTTTCCGGCCCTGTATCTTTCACCAATCAACTTCTCATCTCTTTAATTCATCCCTACCCCTTCAGGTTTCACCAGTCACCCTGTGTTTCTCCCCATCTTATAAATCGATTCCTCAGTTTTTTTTCCTCCACCCTTGCCGTGAGGTCTTGTCCCGAAATGTCGACTGTACTCTTTTCTATGTATGCTGCCTAGCCTGCTAAGTTCCTCCAGCATTTTGTGTGTGTTGCTTGGATTGAACAGAATGCGGAGCCGAGAGCGAACAGCTCTACAATCCGGTTAGGATTGAACTGTCCGTGGTGCTGAGAGCCAGCTGATCTCCAGTTGAATAGTCTGTAGTGCCGAGGGCTAACAGTTTAGCAATCAAGTCCAGATTGAACAGACTGGTGCAGCGAGTGAGCGGCTCGGCAATCTGCTTGGGATCGAACAGTCTGCGGTGCTGAGAGAGAACAGCTCTCCAGTCTGGAACGTTAGCCAGTGGTGCTGAGAGAGACCCGCTGTATAAACTGATTGGGATCGAATCTTTGTCAGTTGTGCCGACAGCAAGCGGTTCTGAAATCTGGTCAGGATTGAACAGTCTCTGGTATCGAGAGCGAGCAGCTCTACAATCTGGTCTGGACTGATGGTCCTCCAGGTCCAACGTATAATTCTCCTTAACTTCCGCAACCTCCAACGGGATCCCACCATTAAGCACATCTTTCCCTCCTCCCCCCCCCCTCTCTCTGCTTTCCGCAGGGATCGCTCCCGACGCGACTCCCTTGTCCATTCGTCCCCCCCATCCCTCCCCACTGATCTCCCTCCTGGCACTTATCCGTGTAAGCGGAACAAGTGCTACACATGCCTTTACACTTCCTCCCTCACCACCATTCAGAGCCCCAGCCAGTCCTTCCAGGTGAGGCGACACTTCACCTGTGAGTCGGCTGGGGTGATATACTGTGTCCGGTGCTCCCGATGTGGCCTTCTATATATTGGTGAGACCCGACGCAGACTGGGAGATCGTTTTGCTGAACACCTACGCTCTGTCCGCCAGAGGAAGCAGGACCTCCCGGTGGCCACATATTTTAATTCCACATCCCATTCCCATTCTGACATGTCTATCCACGGCCTCCTCTACTGTAAAGATGAAGCCACACTCAGGTTGGAGGAACAACACCTTATATTCCGTCTGGGTAGCCTCCAACTTGATGGCATGAACATTGACTTCTCAAACTTCCGCTAGTGCCCCACCTCCCCCTCGTACCCCATCCGTTATTTATTTTTATACACACATTCTTTTTCTCTCTCTCCTTTTTCTCCCTCTGTCCCTCTGACTATACCCCTTGCCCATCCTCTGGGTTCCCCCCCCCCACACCTTTCTTTCTCCCTCGGCCTCCCGTCCCTTCTCCAGCCTCGTATCCCTTTTGCCAATCACCTGTCCAGCTCTTGGCTCCATCCCTCCCCCTCCTGTCTTCTCCTATCATTTCGGATCTCCCCCTCCCACTTTCACATCTCTTACTAGCTCTTCTTTCAGTTAGTCCTGACGAAGGGTCTCGGCCCGAAACGTCGACTGTACCTCTTCCTAGAGATGCTGCCTGCCCTGCTGCGTTCACCAGCAACTTTGATGTGTGTGGCTTGAATTTCCAGCATCTGCAGATTTCCTTGTGTTTGTGCTCTGGACTGATCCTCAGTCTGTGCTGCCGACAGTCTGAGCATTCTATAATCTGGTTAGTGTTGTTGCTGAGAGTGACCAATTCTACAAGAAGGGCAGAATTGAACAGTTTGCGGTGCCGACACCAGGCAGCCCTACTATCTGGTCTGGATTGAACAGTCTGTGGTGCCCAGGACGACCTGGTCTGAGTTGAACCGACTGCGGTGCTGAGAGTGATGAATTCTACAATCTGGTTTGGACTGAACAGTCCGAGTTGCCGAGTCTGTTCTGGATTGAACCTTAGTCTGTGCTGCCGACAACAAGCAGTTTGCAATCTGGTCAGGTCTGAACAGGATGTGCTGCCAAGAGCGAAGAACTCTCCGAAAAGGGTGGGATTGATCAGTCTGCGGTGCAGAGCGAGCAGTGTGCGGTTGGTTTGGATTGAGCATTAGCCTGCGGTGCTCAGAGTGAGCAGCTTTGTAACCTTCTCTGCAGTGAACGTCAGTCTGTGGTGCAGGCAACGTAGCGGTAGGCAGGTAGTGCAGGAGTCCCCTGAGGTCATCTCCCTCCTAAACAGATATATTGTTGGGGGAGATGTCTCATCAGGGGAAGGCAGCAGCAGCCGAGTTCATGGCACCATGGGTGGCTCTGCGGCACAGGAGGGAAGGAAAAGGAGTGGGAGAGCTATAGTGATAGGGGATTCGATTGTAAGGGGGACAGATAGGCGTTTCTGCAGCCGCAACCGAGACTCCAGGAGGGTATGTTGCCTCCCTGGTGCAAGGGTCAAGGATGACTCTGAGCGGCTGCAGGACATTCTGGAGTGGGAGGGTGAACAGCCAGTGGTCGTGGTGCACACAGGTACCAACGATATAGGTAAAAAACGGGATGAGGTCCTACAAGGTGAATTCAGGGAGTTAGGAGATAAACTAAAAAAATAGGACAACAAAGGTAACAATCTCTGGTTTACGACCAGTGCCACGTGCTAGTCAGAGTAGAAATAGGAGGCTATATCAGATGAATACGTGGCTTGAAAAATGGTGCAAGGGGGAGGGATTCAAATTTCTGGGGCATTGGAACCAGTTCTGGAGGAGGTGGGACCGGTACAAACAGGACGGTCTGCACCTGGGCTGGACTGGAACATTTGCTACTGTTGTTCACGAGGATTTAAACTAATGTGGCAGGGGGATGGGAACAAGTGCAGTGAGACAGAGGGGTGTAAAATGAGGGCAGAAGCAAAAAGTAGTAAGCTGAAAAGTAAAAGTGGCAGACAGACAAATCCAGGACAAAAATCAAAAAGGGCCACTTTTCAACATAATTGTATAAGGGCTAAGAGTGTTGTAAATCCCTTACTCACTCTTCCTTCAGTTAGTCCTGACGAAGGGTCTCGGCCTGAAATGTCGACTGCACCTCTTCCTAGAGATGCTGCCTGGCCTGCTGCGTTCACCAGCAACTTTTATGTGTGTTGCTTGAATTTCCAGCATCTGCAGAATTCCTGTTGTTTGCGTTTTTAAATTAGGGCTAGTATCAATTCCAAAGAAGAAGCATACAAATTAGCCGGAAAAAGCGGCTCACCTGAGGACTGGGAGAAATTCAGAGTCCAGCAGAGGAGGACAAAGGGCTTAATTAGGAAAGGGAAAAAAGATTGAGACAAAGCTGGCAGGGAACATAAAAACTGACTGTAAAAGCTTTTATAGATATGTGAAAAGAAAAAGATTGGTTAAGACAAATGTAGGTTCCTTACAGTCAGAAACAGGTGAATTGATCATGGGGAACAAGGACATGGCAAACCAATTGAATAACTACTTTGGTTCTGTCTTCACTAAGGAGGACATAAATAATCTTTCAGAAATAGTAGGGGACCGGAGGGTCCAGTGAGATGGAGGAACTGAAGGAAATACATGTTAGTAGGGAAGTGGTGTTAGGTAAATTGAAGGGATTAAAGGCAGATAAATTCCCAGGGCTAGATGGTCTGCAAACCAGAGTGCTTAAGGAAGTAGCCCAAGAAATAGTGAATGCATTAGTGATAATTTTTCAAAACTCTTTAGATTCTGCCTTAGTTCCTGAGGATTGGAGGGTTGCTAATGTAACCCTGCTTTTTAAAAAAGGAGGGAGAGAGAAACAGGGGAATTATAGATTGGTTAGCCTGACATTGGTGGTGGGGGAAATGCTGGAGTCAGTTATCAAAGATGTGATAACAGCACATTTGGAAAGCGGTGAAATCATCAGAAAAACTCAGCATGGATTTGTGAAAGGAAAATCATGTTTGACGAATCTCATAGAATTTTTTGAGGATGTAACTAGTAGAGTGGATAGGGGAGAACTAGTGGATGTGGTATATTTGGATTTTCAAAAGGCTTTTACAAAGTCCCAGACAGGAGATTAGTGTGCAATCTTAAAGCACACGGTATTGGGAGTATAGATGTGGATAGAGAATTGGTTGGCAGACAGGAAGCAAAGAGTGGGAATAAACGGGACCTTTTCAGAATGGCAGACAGTGACCGGTGGGGTAGCACAAGGCTCAGTGCTGGGACCCCAGTTGTTTACAATATATATTAATGAATTAAATGCAGCATCTCCAAGTTTGCGGATGACACAAAGCTGGGTGGCAGTGTTAGCTGTGAGGAGGATGCTAAGAGGATGCAGGGTGACTTGGATAGATTAGGTGAATGGGCAAATTCATAGCAGCTGCAATTTAATGTGGATAAATGTGAGGTTATCCACTTTGGTGGCAAAAACAGGAAAACAGATTATTTTCTGAATGGTGGCCAATTAGGAAAAGGGGAGGTGCAACAAGACCTGGGTGTCATTGTTCACCAGTCATTGGGCCCCTGGTAGAAGCAGAGATACAGAGGAGCAGATTGTGAGGCAGATTTTGGAAAGGTGCAAAAATAACAGGATTGTTATCATGAGTGACTTTAACTTCCCTAATATTGATTGGCACCTGATTAGTTCCAAGGGTTTAGATGGGGCAGAGTTTGTTAAGTGTGTGCAGGATGGATTCCTGTCACAGTATGCGGACAGGCCGACTGGGGGAATGCCATACAGATCTAGTACTAGGTAATGAACTGGGTCAGGTCACAGATCTCTCAGTGGGTGAGCATCTGGGAGACAGTGACTACCAGTCCTTGGCCTTTAGCATTATCATGGAAAAGGACAGAATCAGAGAGGACTGGAAAATTTTTAATTAGGGAAGGGCAAATTATGAGGCTATAAGGCTAGAACTTGCGGATGTGAATTGGGATGATGTTTTTGCAGGGAAATGTACTATGGACATGTAATCGATGTTTAGAGATCTCTTGCAGGATGTTAGGGATAAATTTGTCCCAGTGAGGAAGATAAAGAATGGTAGGGCGAAGGAACCATGGGTGACAAGTGAGGTGGAAAATCTAGTCAGGTGGAAGAAGGCAGCATACATGAGGTTTAGGAAGCAGGGATTAGTTGGGTCTATTGAGGAATATAGGGAAGCAAGAAAGCAGCTTAAGAAGGGGCTGAGAGGATCAAGAAGGGGGCATGAGAAGGCCTTGGCGAGTAGGGTAAAGGAAAGACCCAAGGCATTCTTCAGTTAAGTGAAGAAAAAAAAGATGACAGGAGTGAAGGTAGGATCGATTAGAGATAAAGGTGGGAAGATGTGCCTGGAGGCTGTGGAAGTGAGCGAGGTCCTCAATGAATACTTATCTTCGGTATTCACCAATGAGAGGGAACTTGGTGATGGTGAGGACAATATGAGTGAGGTTAATGTTCTGGAGCATGTTGATATAAAGGGAGAGGAGGTGTTGGAGTTGTTAAAATACATTAGGATGGATAAGTCCCCAGGGCCTGATGGAATATTCCCCAGGCTGCTCCACGAGGCAAGGGAAGAGATTGCTGAGCCTCTGGCTAGGATCTTTATGTCCTCGTTGTCTACAGGAATGGTACCGGAGGATTGGAGGGAGGCGAATGTTGTCCCCTTGTTCAAAAAAAGGTAGTAGGGATAGTCCGGGTAATTATAGACCAGTGAGCCTTACGTCTGTGGTGGGAAAACTGTTGGAAAAGATTCTTAGAGATGGGCTCTCTGGGCATTTAGAGAATTATGGTCTGATCAGGGACAGTCAGCATGGCTTTGTGAAGGGCAGATCATGTGTAACAAGCCTGATAGAGTTCTTTCAGGAGGTGACCAGGCATATAGATGAGGGTAGCGCAGTGGATGTGATCTATATGGATTTTAGTAAGGTATTTGACAAGGTTCCACATGGTAGGCTTATTCAGAAAGTCAGAAGGCATGGAATCCAGGGAAGTTTGGCCAGGTGGATTCAGAATTGGCTTGCCTGCAGAAGGCAAGGGGTCGTGGTGGAGAGAGTACATTCAGATTGGAGGATTGTGACTAGTGGTGTCCCACAAGGATCTGTTCTGGGACCTCTACTTTTTGTGATCATTATTAACGACCTGGATCTGGAGGTAGAAGGGTGGGTTAGCAAGGTTGCAGACGACACAAAGGTTGGTGGTGTTGTAGATAGTGTAGAGGATTGTCAAAGATTGCAGAGAGACATTGATAGGATGCAGAAGTGGGCTGAGAAGTGGCAGATGGAGTTCAACCCGGAGAAGTGTGAGGTGGTACACTTTGGAAGGACAAACTCCGAGGCAGAGTACAAAGTAAATGGCAGGATACTTGGTAGTGTGGAGGAGCAGAGGGATCTGGGGGTACATGTCCACAGATCCCTGAAAGTTGCCTCACAGGTGGATAGGGTAGTTAAGAAAGCTTATGGGGTGTTAAACTTTCATAAGTCGAGGGATACAGTTTAAGAGTCGCGATGTAATGACGCAGCTCTATAAAACTCTGGTTAGGCCACATTTGGAGTACTGTGTCCAGTTCTGGTCACCTCACTATAGGAAGGATGTGGAAGCATTGGAAAGGGTACAGAGGAGATTTAGCAGGATGCTGCCTGGTTTAGAGAGTATGCATTATGATCAGAGATTAAGGGAGCTAGGGCTTTGCTCTTTGGAGAGAAGGAGGATGAGAGGAGACATGATAGAGGTGTACAAGATAATAAGAGGAATAGATAGAGTGGATAGCCAGCGCCTCTTCCCCAGGGCACCACTGCTTAATACAAGAGGACATGGCTTTAAGGTAAGGGGTGGGAAGTTCAAGGGGGATATTAGAGGAAGGTTTTTTACTCAGAGAGTGGCTGGTGTGTGGAATGCACTGCCTGAGTCAGTGGTGGAGGCAGAAACACTAGTGAAGTTTAAGAGACTACTAGACAGATATATGGAGGAATTTAAGGTGGGGGCTTATATGGGAGGCAGGGTTTGAGGTTCGGCACAACATTGTGGGCCGAAGGGCCTGTACTCTGCTGTACTATTCTATGTTCTATTGAAAGTGGGCATGCAGGTACAGCAGGCAGTGAAAAAAGCGAATGGGTGTGCTGGCATTCATAGCAAGAGGATTCGAGTACAGGAGCAGGGAGGTGCTACTGCAGTTGTTCAAGGCCTTGGTGAGACCACACCTGGAGTATTGTGTGCAGTTTTGGTCCCCTAATCTGAGGAAAGACATCCTTGCCATAGAGGGAGTGCAAAGAAGGTTCACCAGATTGATTCCTGGGATGGCAGGACTTTTTTTTATATGATGAAAAACATGATCGACTAGGCTTATACTCGCTGGAATTTAGAAGATTGAGGGGAGATTTCATTGAAACGTATAAAATTTAGAGGGATTGGACAGGCTAGATGCAGGAAGATTGTTCCCGATGTTGGGGAAGTCCAGAACGAGGGGTCACAGTTTTTGGATAAAGGGGAAGCCTTTTAGGACCGAGATGAGGAAAAACTTCTTACACAGAGAGTGGTGAATCTGTGGAATTCTCTGCCACAGGAAACAGTTGAGGCCAGTTCATTGGCTATATTTAAGAGGGAGTTAGATATGGCCCTTGTGGCTAGAGGGATCAGTGGGTATGGAGGGAAGGCAGGTACAGGGTTCTGAGTTGGATGATCAGCCATGCTTATACTTGAATGGCGGTGCAGGCTCGAAGGGCCGAATGGCCTACTCCTGCACCTATTTTCTATGTTTCTATGTTCTAAAGTCTGGTGGGGATTGACCAGACTGTGGGGAAAAGAGCGAGCAGCTCGATAATCTGGTCTGGGTAGAACCGTCTGTGGGGCCAAACGAGCAGCGCTACAGTTTGATCTGGACTGAATCTTAGTCTATGGTGCCGAAAGCGAGCAGATCTACAGTCTGGTCGGAACTGTCCAGAATGTGCTGCTGAGAGCGAGCAGGTCTACAATGAACCTTACTCTGTGGTGCCCTGAGCAAGCAGCTCTATGATCTGGTTTGGACGGAACGGTCTGTCTTACTGACAGCGAGCACCTCTATAATCTATTCCGTATTGAACCTTGGTGCGGGGTGCCGAGGGCAAGCAGCTGCAGAGTCTGATCTGGAGTGAACCTTAGTCAATGGTGCTGAGAGCGAGCAGTTCGACAACATGGTCCAGGATTGAACAGTCTGCAGAGCCGAGAGACAGCAACTCTGCATTCTGGATAGGACGGTTCCTAATTCCGTCGTGAACAGTGCGAGCAGCTCGACAGTCTGGTCTGGGTTGAGCAGACTGCGGTGCTGAGAGCCAGACCTCTACTGTCTACTCAGGACTGAGAAGTCTCAAAAAGTTTGAGAGGAAGCAACTCTGTAATCTGCTCTGGATTGAACATTAGTCTGTGGTGCTGAGGGCGAGCAGTTCTACAATCTGGTTGGGGTTGACCTGCCTGTGTGTTGAGAGCGATCAGATCTGCAATCTGCTCTGGACCGAAACGTATCTCTTTGAGCTGAGAGCGAGCCACTGTACAATCTGCTCTTGTTTAAACATTGGTCTGTGGTGCTGAGACAGAACAGCCCTATAATCTTCTCTGCAATAAACCTTATGTCTGGTGCCGAGAGCGAGCAGCTCTGCAATCTGCTCTGCATTGAGCATTAAGACCACAAGACCATAAGATATAGGGGCAGAAGTAGGCCCTTCGGCCCATCGTGTCTGCTCCACCATTCAATCATGGGCTGATCCAATTCTTCCAGTCATCCCCACTCCCCCGCCTTCTCCCCATACCATTTGATGCCCAGGCTAATCAAGAACCTAACTACCTCTACCTTGAATACATCCAATGACTTGGCCTCAACGGCCGCTGGTGGCAACAAATTCCACAGTTTTACCACCCTCTGACTAAAGTAATTTCCCCGCATCTCAGTTCTGAGTGAGAACAGCCCTGTAATGAACCTCACTCTATGGTGCCGAGAGCATAGAGAGAATGGATTAAACATTGCAGCTCTACCGTCTGAAATGGACTGAATTTTAGTCGATGGTGCCGAGAGCGAGCAGCTCTACATTCTGGTCTGGATTAGACAGTCTGCCGAGAGTGAGAAACTCGGCAATCAGGCGAAGATTGAACAGTCTATGGTGCCGAGTGCGACCAAATTTACAGTCTCGTCGGGATCAAGCAATCTGTGGCGCTGAGAGCGACCAGTTTGACAGTCTGATCTGGATTGAACCTTGGTCTGTGTTGCTGAGAGCGTGCAACTCTGCAGTCTCGGCTGGATTGCAAACTGCAGCTGCACAATCTAGTCTCGACTGAACCTTAGTCTGTGGAGTTGAGAGCGAACAGCCCTACAATGTTGTCAAGGAACGAACAGTCTGTGGAGCTGAGAGACAGCAGCTCTACATTCTGGACCAGATTGAATCTTAGTCTTTGGTGCTGAGTGCGAGCAGCTCGACAATCTGGTCCGGGTGCTGTTAGCAAGCAACTCTACAGAAAAATCGCAGGATTGAACAGTCTGTGGTGCCGAGTGCGATCAACTCTGCAATCTGATCGGCGTTGAACCTTAATCTATCGGTGCCGAGAGCGAGCAGCTCTGCAATCTGATTTGTATTAAACTGACTGCGTTGCCGAGAGCGAGCACTTTCCAAGCTGGTCCGGATAGAACCGTGGTCTCAACCGCCGTCAGCGAGCAGTTTGCAATCTGTCGGGAACTGAACAGTCTGTGCTGCTGCGAGCGAGCAGCTCCACAAACTTCTCTGCAGTAAACCTCCCCCCTTTTCTTTCTCCCATGGTTCTGTCTTCTGTCAAACACCACCCCCCCCACCACCACCTTCTCCAGCCCTTTATCTCTTTCATCAATCAACTTCCCAGTTCCTTAATTCATCTACAGTATCCAGTTTCACCAATCACCTTGTGTTTCTCTCTATCCCCGCTCCCCACCTTTTAAATCTACTCAATTTCTTCCCCTCGAGTCCTGCCCGAAACACGACTGTACTCTTTTCCATAGATGTTGCCTGGCCTGCTGCGTTCCTCCAGCATTTTGTGTGTGTTGCTCGGATTGAACAATCCGTGGTGCCGAAGGGGACTACTCTCCAATCTGGTCAGGATTGAATAGTCTGTGGTCCCAAGAGTTAACAGCTCGACCATCAGGTCAAGATCGAACAGTCTGTGGTGCTGAGAGCGAACAGCTCTCCAATCTGGCCTGGACAGGACATAAGTCATTCGAGCTGAGAGCGAGCAGCTCTACAATCCGGTCTGGACTGAACCTTAGTCAGTTTTGCCAACAGCGAATCGTAAACAGGGTAACCAGCGAGCAGCTCGGCAACCGGGTCAGGATTGAATTGTCTCTGGTGCCGAGAGCGAGCAGCTCGACCATCTGGTCTGGACCGAAAGTCGGTCTCAGCTGCTGAGAGCGAGCAGCTCTGCGACCTCGCCTGGATTGAACAGTCCGCGGTGCCGAGAGCGAGCACCTCAGTAGTCTGGTCGGAATTCTACAGAATGTGATGCCGACAGCGAGCGGCTCTACATTCAGATCAGGAGTGATCCATTGTCGGTGGTGCCCAGAGCAAGCGGCTCTACAATCTCCTCTGGACTGAACTTTTGTTAATGGTGCTGAGCGCGAGCAGTTCTACAATCAGGTCCAGATTCTACAAAAAGGCGGGAGGAGAAGATGGCGGCGCGACGCAGCTCGCAGCGGCCACTCCGGCGAATGATATCTGTTATCTGTCAAGTAGGGTGCCGTGCACAATCCTGATTTGATGGAGACAGACGTGAGAGTACGGAGGAACATCTGGTGAAACTTCTGAAATGTCTGCTTCGCTGCTGCTGCTACTGTGTGATCCAGAATCTCCGGAGGGGAAGGCCCCGAGTCCTCGGCTTTGCTTGTTGCTCGGCGGCCGGGGCGGAGTCGAAGCGCTCGGCAGAGATGGTGCTCGGTGCTCGGTGTCGGAGGGCTGGTCGGAGGCTCGAAGTTTTCGGACGGACTCAAGAGTCGGATGCGGTCGGATGCTGCATCGGCAAGTTTGCGGCGCTTGGACGTTCATGGCAGGGAGAGTTTCTCCCTTCTACTGTCTGCGTGAGATGATGGGGCTATCGGGACTTGAGACTTTTTTTTTTTTACCGTGCCCATGATCTGCTCTTTATCAAATTACGGTATTGCTTTGCACTGTTGTAACAATATGTTATAATTATGTGGTTTTGTCAGTTTTAGTCTCGGTTTGTCCTGTGTTTCTGTGATATCCCACCGGAGGAACATTGTATCATTTTTTAATGCATGTATTACTGAATGACAATAAACGAGGACTGAGTGTCCTCATAATCTAAAAAAGATTGCCAGTCTGTGGTACCGAGAGCAAGCAGCTCTACAATCTAGTACGGATTGCAAGTCAGTCTGCGGTGCTGAGAGTGAGCTGCTCTGTAATCTAGTCTGGACTGAAATTTAATGTTTGATGCCCACCGCAAGCACTCTGTAATCTGCTCAGGATTGAACAGTCTGCACTGCTGAGAGCGAATCAAACTCTGCCATCTGGTCTGGATTTAGTATTAATCTGTGCTGCCGAGACCGAGCAGTTCTACAATCTGGTCAGGATTGATCCATTGTCTATGGTGCTGAGGGCGAGCAGGTGTACAGTCTTCTCTACAGTGAAACTTCCTCTGTGATGCTGAGAGCTAGTAGTTCTAGAGTTCGGTATGGATTGAACAGTTTCTGGTGCCGAGAGTAAGGAGCTCAATAAGTGTGAAGTGTTTCATTTTGGTAGGTCAACTATGATGGCAGAATATAGTAGTAAAGGTAAGACTCTTGGCAGTGTAGAGGTTCAGAGGGATCTTAGTCCGAGCCAATAGCACACTTGAAGTTGCTGTGCAGGTTGACTGTGGTTAAGAAGGCATACGGTGTATTGGCCTTCATCAATCATGGGATTGAGTTCGAGTCAAGAGGTAATGCTGCAGCTATATAGAACCCTGGTCAGACCCCACTTGGAGTACTATGCTCAGTTCTGGTCACCTCACTACAGGAAGGATGTGGAACCCATAGAAAGGGTGCAGAGGAGATTTACAAGGATGTTGCCTGGATTAGGGAGCATGCCTTATGAAAGCAGGTTAAGTGAACTCGGCATTTTCTCCTTGGAGCAACGGAGCATGAGAGGTGACTTCAAAGAGGTGTATAAGATGATGAGAGACATTGATCGTGTGGATAGTCATAGGATTTTTCCCAGGGCTGAAATGGCTTACATGAGAGGGCACAGTTTTAAGGTGCTTGGAAGCAGGTATAGGGGATATGTCAGGGATAAGTTTTTTTTAACACAGAGAGCGGTGGAGGTGGATACGATAGGAATTTTAAGAGACTCCTGGACAGGTGCATAGAGCTTAGAAAAATAGAGGGCTTTGGGTAACCCTTGGTAATTTCTAAAGTAAGTACATTTTTGGCACAGCATTGTGGACCAAAGGCCTTGTATTGTGCTGTAGGTTTTCTATGTTTCTATGTTTGTATGCTCGCTCTCAGCACCACAGACTGTTCAATCCTGACCAGATTGTAGAACTGCTCACTCTGAACACCACAGGTATGAGGTCGAATGCAGAATGTATTGTAGAGCTGCTCGATCTCGGCACCAGAGACTGTTCAATCCAGGCCAGATTGTAGAACTGCCCGCACTCATAACCACAGACCTAGCTTCTGTCTAGACCAAATTGTAGAGCTGCTAGCTCTCAGCTCCATAGACTAACGTTCAGTCCAGACCAGCTGAAAAGCTGCACGATCTTGGCCCCACTTACTGTTCAATGCCGAAGAGATATTCGAGCTGCTCGCTCTCGGGACCAGAGACTAGTCAGTCCTGACCAAATCGGAGAGCAGCTCCCTCTCAGCACCACAGTCAGCTCAATCCAGACCATACTGTATAGCTGCTCACTCAGAGCACAAAGACTTGGATCCCGAACGGATCACTCTTGGCACCACAGACTGTTTTGTACTGTAGTGTTGCTCATTGTCGGCAGCACAGACTATTCAATGCTGAACAGATTGCAGGGTGCCTGCTGTTGGCAGTATAGGCTAAGGTTCAATCCAGACCAGATTATACAATTGCTCGCGCCCAGCACCACACATTAGGGTCAGTGCAAACCAGACCATAGCTCCTCGCTCTCGGTATAAATAGAGGGATAGCTCAAGCGAAGCGGACAGTGCATGAGTGGGCCAGTGAAGGAGTGGAGCTTTGAGGCTTTGACTCGAGAGATTCTGGCAGTTTTGGCAGTTGGTCTGTGCAATCAAGTCAATCAAGATTTGAGTAGATCAGCAGAAAGCTGTTGATTAGACAATCAAGATTTGAATAGCTCAGACTCAGCAGAAAGCAGCTGATTGGGCAGTCGAGGTCAGGTGACCAAACATCTTGAAAAGCTCAAACAGATAAATAGAGGGATAGCTCAATCGGAGTGGCCTGTGGAAAGTGGCCAGTGACTGAGTGGGCCAGTGAAGGAGTGGAGCTTTGAGGCTTTGACTCGAGAGGCTTTGACGAGAAGAGGCGGAGGACAAGCTTGCTCACAGTTAGTTTTTACAATGTCTCCTGAGACGGTGATGTGCCTCTGATGTGAGATGTGGCAGTCTTGGGGGAACGCCCCTCTCCTGCAGAGTCACATCTGCCAGAAGTGCATACGGCTGGGCGATCTGGAAGACAGTGTAAGGAATCTGGAGCAGCAGCTAGATGACCTTCGACTCATACGGGAGAATGAGGCAGTCATAGATGAGAGCTACAGGGAGGTAGTCACACCTAGGTTGTCTGAAGCAGGTCGTTGGGTGACAGTCAGAGGGAGAAAGCGAAGGTGAGCAGACAGGTAGTGCAGAGCACCCCTGTAGCCATTCCCCTGAATAATAAGTTTACCATCCCGGATATTGTTGGCGGGGACGACTGACCAGGTGTGAGCCACGGTGGCAGGGCCTCCGGCACTGAGTCTTACCCTGTGGTGCAGAAGGGTGGGATGGAGAAGAGGAGAGCTGTCGTCATTGGAGAATCTATAGTCAGGGGAGCAGACAGGAGATTTTGTGGACGTGAGAAGGACACCCTCATGGTTTGTTGCCTCCCGGGTGCCAGGGTCCGGGATGTCTCTGACTGGGTGCACGACATCTTGGTACGAGAGGGTACCAGAAGTCATGATACCCTGTTGGGACCAATGACATAGGCAGCAAGAGGGATGAGGTCCTGAAGTTTGAGTTTTGGGAATTAGGCAGAAGGCTGAAGAACAGGACCTCAAGGGTGACATTCTCAGGATTGCTGCCAGTGCTACGTGACAGAGATGGTAAGAATTGGAGGAGATGGCAGTTGAATGCATGGCTGAGGAGTTGGTGCAGGGAGCAGGGTTTTAGATTTTTAGATCACTGGGATCTCTTCTGGGGAAGGTGGGACCTGTACAGATTGGATGGGTTGCACCTGAACTCGAGGGGGAGCAATATCTTTGCAGGTAGGTTTGCTAGCATGGTCCGGGAGAGTTAAAACTAATTTGCGAGGGGGATGGGACCCAGAGCGATAGAGCAGTGAAAGAAGTGCATGGAGTAAAGCCAGATCTAACATACAGAGAGGCTATGAGGAAAGAGAAGCAGAATAAACGGTGTAAAGACAGTAAGGTAGAAGGGCTGAAATGTGTGTACCTCAGTGCAAGAAACATCAGGAACAAAGGTGATGAACTGAGAGCTTGGATACATACATGGAATTATGATGTAGTGGCCATTACAGAGACTTGGCTGGCACCAGGGCAGGAATGGATTCTCAATATTCCTGGATTTCAGTGCTTTAAAAGGGATAGGGAGGGAGGAAAAAGGGGAGGAGGGGTGGCATTACTGGTCAGGGATACTATTACAGCTACAGAAAGGGTGGGTAATGTAGCAGGATCCTCTTTTGAGTCAATATGGGTGGAAGTCAGGAATAGGAAGGGAGCAGTTACTCTACTGGGGGTATTCTATAGGCCCCCTGGTAGCAGCAGAGATACAGAGGAGCAGATTGGGAGGCAGATTTTGGAAAGGTGCAAAAATAACAGGGTTGTTATCATGGGTGACTTTAACTTCCCTAATATTGATTGGCACCTGATTAGTTCCAAGGAGCTTAAGAAGGGGCTGAGAAGAGCAAGAAGGGGGCATGAGAAGGCCTTGGCGAGTAGGGTAAAGGAAAACCCCAAGGCATTCTTCAATTATGTGAAGAAAAAAAGGATGACAGGAGTGAAGGTAGGACCGATTAGAGATAAAGGTGGGAAGATGTGCCTGGAGGCTGTGGAAGTGAGCGAGGTCCTCAATGAATACTTATCTTCGGTATTCACCAATGAGAGGGAACTTGATGATGGTGAGGACAATATGAGTGAGGTTGATGTTCTGGAGCATGTTGATATTAAGGGAGAGGAGGTGTTGGAGTTGTTAAAATACATTAGGACAGATAAGTCCCTGGGGCCTGATGGAATATTCCCCAGGCTGCTCCACGAGGCAAGAGAAGAGATTGCTGAGCCTCTGGCTAGGATCTTTATGTCCTCGTTGTCCACAGGAATGGTACCGGAGGATTGGAGGGAGGCGAATGTTGTTCCCTTGTTCAAAAAAGGTAGTAGGGATAGTCCGGGTAATTATAGGCCAATGAGCCTTACGTCTGTGGTGGGAAAGCTGTTGGAAAAGATTCTTAGAGATAGGATCTATAGGCATTTAGAGAATCATGGTCTGATCAGGGACAGTCAGCATGGCTTTGTGAAGGGCAGATCGTGTCTAACAAGCCTGATAGAGTTCTTTGAGGAGGTGACCAGGCATATAGATGAGGGTAGTGTAGTGGAGGTGATCTATATGGATTTTAGTAAGGCATTTGACAAGGTTCCACACAGTAGGCTTATTCAGAAAGTTAGAAGGCATGGGATCCAGGGAAGTTTGGCTGGGTGGATTCAGAATTGGCTTGCCTGCAGAAGGCAGAGGATGGTGGTGGAGGGAATACATTCAGATTGGAGGATTGTGACTAGTGGTGTCCCACAAGGATCTGTTCTGGGACCTCTACTTTTTGTGATTTTTATTAACGACCTGGATATGGGGGTAGAAGGGTGGGTTGGCAAGTTTGCAGACGACACAAAGGTTGGTGGTGTTGTAGATAGTGTAGAGGATTGTCAAAGATTGCAGAGAGACATTGATAGGATGCAGAAGTGGGCTGAGAAGTGGCAGATGGAGTTCAACCCGGAGAAGTGTGAGGTGGTACACTTTGGAAGGACAAACTCCAAGGCAGAGTACAAAGTAAATGGCAGGATACTTGGTAGTGTGGAGGAGCAGAGGGATCTGGGGGTACATGTCCACAGATCCCTGAAAGTTGCCTCACAGGTGGATAGGGTAGTTAAGAAAGCTTATGGGGTGTTAACTTTCATAAGTCGAGGATACAGTTTAAGAGTTGCGATGTAATGATGCAGCTCTATAAAACTCTGGTTAGGCCATTTGGAGTACTGTGTCCAGTTCTGGTCACCTCACTATAGGAAGGATGTGGAAGCATTGGAAAGGGTACAGAGGAGATTTACCAGGATGCTGCCTGGTTTAGAAAGTATGCATTATGATCAGAGATTAAGGGAGCTAGGGCTTTACTCTTTGGAGAGAAGGAGGATGAGAGGAGACATGATAGAGGTGTACAAGATAATAAGAGGAATAGATAGAGTGGATAGCCAGCGCCTCTTCCCCAGGGCACCACTGCTCAATACAAGAGGACATGGCTTTAAGGTAAGGGGTGGGAAGTTCAAGGGGGATATTAGAGGAAGGTTTTTCACTCAGACAGTGGTTGGTGCGTGGAACGCACCGCCTGAATCAGTGGTGGAGGCAGATACACTAGTGAAGTTTAAGAGACTACTAGACAGGTGGGGGCTTATATGGGAGGCAGGGTTTGAGGGTCGGCACAACATTGTAGGCCAAAGGGCCTGTACTGTGCTTTACTATTCTGTGTTCTATGTACCACAGACTGGTCAATCCCAACAGGATTCTAGAACAGCTCGCCCTCAGGACTGTAGACTAAGGTTTAGCCCAGAGAGATTGTGGAGTTGCTAGCTCTCAGCATCATGGATTTAGGTTCAATCCAGACCAGATTGTAGAGCTGTTCGTTCTCGGCACCAGAGAGTAATGTTCATCCCAGAGCACATTGTGGAGCTGCACGCCTTTGGCACCACAGACTAATATCCATTCCAGTCCAGATTATAAAACTGTTCCCTCTCAGCACCACTAACTGTTCAATCCCAATCAGACTGTAGACCTGTTGACTCTCTGTAGCAGGGACTATTCAATCTTGACCTGATTGTCGAGCTACTGGCTCTCGGCATCTCAGACTGCACAATTCTGAGTAGATTGTAGAGCACCTCGCTCTCAGAACCCCCATGCAGAATATGATCCATCTAAACCAGTCTTTGCCTTCTGTGAGCAAGCCAATTCTGGGTCCACAAACCAATGTCCCCTTGGATCCCATGCCTCCTTACTTTCTCAATATGCCTTGCATGGGGTACCTTGTCAAATGCCTTGCTGAAATCCATATACACTACATCTGCTTCTCTACCTTCAGCAATGTGTTTAGTCACATCTTCAAAAAATTCAATCATACTCATAAGGCACAATCTGCCTTTGTCAAAGCCATGCTGACTATTCCTAATCATATTACGCCTCTCCAAATGTCCATAAATCCTGCCTCTCAGAATCTTCCCCATCAACTTACCAACCACTAAAGTAAGACTCACTTGCCTATAATTTCCTGGGCTTTCTCTACTCACTTTCTCGAATAAGGGAACAACATCTGCAACCCTCCAATCCTCCAGAACCTCTCCCATCCCTATTGATGATGCAAAGATCATTGCCAGAAGCTCAGCAATCTCCTCCCTTGCTTTCCTCAGTAGCCTGGGTACATTCCGTCTGGTCCTGGAGACTTATCCAACTTGATGCTTTCCAAAAGCTCCATCACATCCTCTTCCTTAATGTCTATATGCTCAAGATTTAAATCAGCTATAAGTCATCCCTAACATTGCCAAGGTCCTTTTCTGTAGTGAATACTGAAGCAAAGTATTCATTAACTACCTCTGCTATCTCCTCCTGTTCCACACACACTTTTCCACTGTCACACTTGATTGGTCCTATTCTCTCACGTCATAACCTCTTGCTCTTCACATACTTGTAGAATGCCTTGGGGTTTTCCTTAATCCTGATCGCCAAGTCTTTCTCATGGCCCCTTCTGGCTCTCCTGATTTCCTCCTTCCTGCTAGCCTTATAATATTCTAGATCTTTATCTTCTAGACCTAGTTTTTTGAACCTTTCATAAGCTTTTCTTTTCTTTTTGACTGGATTTTCAACAGCCTTTGTACACCATGGTTCCTGTACCCTAACATCCTTTTCCTGTCTCATTGGAACGTATCTATTTAGAATTCCACGCAAATATCCCTTGAACATTTGCCACATTTCTGCCGTACATTTCCCTGATTACATCTGTTCCCAATTTATTCTGCCAAGTTCCTGCCTGATAGCTTCATATTTCCCGTTACTCCAATTTAACGCTTTCCTAACTTGTCTGTTCCTATCGCTCTCCAATGCTATGGTAAAGGAGATAAAATTGTGATCACTATCTCCAAAATGCTCTCCTACTGAGAGATCTGATACCTGACCAGGTTCATTTCCCAATATAGGATCATGTGCAGCCGCTCCTCTTGTAGGCTTATCTACATATTTGTTAGGAAAGCTTCCTGAACATACTTAACAAACTCCACCCCATCTAAACCCCTTGTTCTAGGGAGATTCCAATCAACATCTGGGAAATTAAAATCTCCCACCACGACGACCCTGTAATTATTACACCTTTCCAGAATCTGTCTCCCTATCTGCTCCTCGATGTCCCTGTTACTATTGGGTGGTTTATAAAATACACCCTGTAGAGTTATTGACCCCTTTCTGTTCCTAACTTCCACCCACAGAGATTCAGTAGACAATCCCACAATTACTTCCTCCTTTTCTGCAGCCGTGACACTATCTCTGATCAGCATTGCCACGCCCCCACCTCTTTTGCTCCCCCCTCTGTCCATTCTGAAACATCTAAAGCCTGGTACTCTAAGTAACCATTCCTGCTCCCGAGCCATCCAAGTCTCTGTAATGGCCACAACATCATAGCTCCAAGTACTGATCCATGTCTAAGCTCATCCACTTTGTTCATGATGCTTCTCGCGTTAAAATAGACACATCTCAAACGATCGGTATGAGCGTATCCCTTTCTCTATCACTTGCCTATCCTCCCTCTTGCACTGTCTCCAATTTGTCTCTATTTGTGAGCCAACCGCCCCTTCCTCCATCTCTTCAGTTCAGTTCCCAACCAGCAATTCCAGTTTAAACTCTCCCTTTGGCTTTAGCAAACCTCCTGCCAGGATATTGGCCACACTGGGATTCAAATGCAAACTGTTCTGTTTGTACAGGTCATGCCTGTCCCAAAAGAGATCCCAATGACCCAGAAATCTGAATCTCTGCTCCTGTTCCAATCCCTCAGCCACGCATTAATCCTCCACCTCATTCTATTCCTATACTCACTGCCGCGTGGCACAGGCAGTAATCCTGATATTACTACCTTTGAGGTCCTGCTTTTCAACTATCTTCGTAACTCCCTGTAGTCTGTTTTCAGGACCTCCTCCCTTTTCCTGCCTATGTCGTTGGTACCAATATGTACCACGACCTCTGGCTGTTCTCCTTCCCACTTCAGGATATCGTGGACACGATCAGAAACATTCCAGACCCTGACACCTGGGAGGCAAACTACCATCCGTGTTTCTTTCCTGCATCCACAGAATCGCCTGTCTGACTCCCTAACTATAGAGTCTCCTATTACTCCTGCTTTCTTCCTTTCCCTACCCTCTGAGCCACTGTGCCAGACTCTGTGCCAGAGGCATGACCAATGTTGCTTTCCCCAGGTAGGCCGTCCCCACTCCCCCAACAGTACTCAGACAGTAGTACTTATTGATAGATAGATAGATAGATAGATATACTTCATTGATCCCGAGGGAAATTGGGTTTCGTTACAGTTGCACCAACCAAGAATAGAGTAGAAAGGGGTACAGCCACAGAGGTACTCTCTAGTATCCGACTCTTGCCCTTCCCTCTCCTGACTGTTACCCACTTATCTGTCTCCTGAGGCCCCTGTGTGACTACTTGCCTATAGCTGTTCTCTTCACTTTCCCTGACCAGATGAAAGTTATCGAGCTGCATCTCCAATTCCCTAATGCGGTCACTGAGGAGCTGCAGCTCGACGCACCTAGCACAGATGTGGCCGCCCGGGAGGCTGGCAGTCACCCAGACATCCCACATCTGAAACTCAGTACAGAATACCGGCCTCACAGGCATACTTCCTGTTTCTATTCCTCACAGGTAATTTATCTCGCCTGTGATGCTGAGAACGAGTAGCTCTGTAATCTGGTCTGGATTGAATAGTCTGTGCAGCAGAGCGTGAGCAGTTTGACAATTTGGTTGGGATTGAACTGTCTGTGTTGCAAGAGTGAACAGTGTTAAAAATCCGGTCTGCACTGAGCCACAATCTGTGGTGCTGAGTGAGGAAATCTCTGCAGTTCCATCAGGATGAAACAATCTGTGGTGCTGAGAGCTACCAGCTTTACAATATGGTCTGGACTGAACCACAGCATGTGTTGCTGAGAGCGAGCAACTCTACAATCTGGCTGAGGCTTTGAATGACTATCTTGTGTTGGTCTTCATGGTGGAGGACATATCTAACATTTCAAAGAGAGGTGTTACAGATGCAACGGGAGATGAGAACTTTGATACAACAGCTATCACTAAAGAGGTAGTGATGAGCAAATTTGTGGGTCTGAAGATAGATAAGTCCTCTGGTCATGATGGAATGCATCCCAGAGTACTGAAAGAAAGGGCACAATTTACAGTAGAAGCTTTGGTGATCATTTACCAAAATTCTCTGGACTCTGGGCAGGTCCAGCAGATTGGAAGATGGCGAATGTCACACCACTGTTCAAAAAAGGATATAGGCAAAAGGCAGGTAACTATAGGCCAGTTAGTTTAATATCTGTAGTTGGGAAGAATGCTTGAAGCTATCATGCTGCCTTCATCTTATGAGAGACGGTGCACCACACGATCAAGTTTATCTATGCCTGCTCATGCTGTTTCTATGCCTGATGCAAGAACCTACACACCGGATAGAAGCTTCCTTCACTGTGCTATCAGAATTTGGAACAGCCTTCCAGATGCTGTGGTTGGAAACATCTGCGACGATGGGATCCAAGCCTTCAAGAGTCGAGTGCGCAAACACCTATCATCTCTGGGAGGGAAATCACATGCTTCTTCATAAGCTATCATGAAGGGGTAAGGATGGCAATGCTTGGTCATTGGTTGACTTTCAAGAGCACTTGTGAGTTATGTTCCGGCTGGACTTAGTCCTGAAACTGCTGGAGAACAGTGCAGAAAGAACAGGTGCTGTTTTCTCCCGGTAGGGATTAGTTTTTAGTTCCAAGTGCTCTTGCCATGTTTTGTCACCCTGCAACCTTATCCTTCAATCTCTTTGAGTTATGGAGGACAGCATGCGTATAAATGTCTCTCTCCAGCAGACTTCATGATCATCATGACTCCAGTATTTCTACTATTTTTTACTGTTTCTTAATTGTACATATGATTTTTTGTGTTCTATCGCTGAGCAGCAGTGAACCATCTGTTCGGTGTATCAGAGTTCTCTTTGGGAACTAGATGACTCGATCAGCATTTCTGATCTGGCTATTGTTCACGATTGCACTTAATAAAAAAAAAAAGAAAATAGCGAGGCATCTGGAAAGAAATGGATCCATCAGGCAGACGCAGCTTGGATTCACCAAAGGAAGGCACAGTTTGACAAATTTACTGGAGTTCTTTGAGGATGTAAAATGTGGATACAGGGGGACTTGGATTTCCAGAAGGTATTCGATAAGGTGTCACATAAAAGACTTATCCATAAGATAAGGATGCATGTAGTTGGGGGTGATGTATTAGCATGGATAGAGGATTGGTTAGCTAACAGAAAGCAGAGAGTTGGGAGACATGGCTGTTACTCTAGTTGGCAATCAGTGGTGAGCGGTGTACCGCAGGGGTCAGTGCTGGGCCCACAACTGTTCACGATATACATTAACGATCTGGAAGAGGGGGCTGAGTGTAGTGTATAGAAGTTTGCTGATGATATCAAATTGAGTGGAAAAGCAAATTGTGCAGAAGATACAGATTGTCTGCAGAGAGATATAGATAGGTTACGTGAGTGGGCAAGGGTCTGGCAGATAGAGTACAATGTTGGTAAATATGAGGTCATCCACTCTGGAAGGAAAAATAAAAGTGCAGTTTATTATTTAAGTGGGGCCAAGATCGTGCAGCTCTTCAGTTTGTCTGGACTGAACGTTAGTTTATGGAGCTGAGCGGTAGCAGCTCTACAATTTGGTCTAGACTGAAGCTAGGTCTGTGGTTATGCCAGCGAGCAGATCTGCAGTCTGGTTTGGATTGAACAGTCAGTAGCGCTGACTGCGAGGAGCTCCGCAATCTGATCCGTATTGAACCTTAGTCTGTGGAGCCGAGAGCGAGCAACTCTGCAAAATGGTCGGGATTAATCCATTGTCCATGGTGCTGAGAGCGAACTGGTCTACAATCTTCTCTGCGGTGAACCTTCGTCTGTGATGCAGATTGCGAGCAGTTCTACAGCCTGGTCTAGATTGAACAGTCTCTGGTGGAAGAGCGAGCAGTTCTACAATCTGTTCTACATTCAAATCTAGCCTGTGGTGCCGAGAGCGAACAACTAAACCGCCTGGTCAGGATTGAACAGTCTGTGGTGCTGAGAGCGAGCAGTTCTACAACTTGGTCTGGATTGAACCTTCGTCTTTGCTGCCAACAGCAAGCAGTTTTCAATCTGGTCAGGACTGAACAGTCTGCAGTGCAGACAGCGGGCAACTCTACAAAAAGCGTGTGATTGAACAGTGTGCAGTGCCGAGATCGAGCAGCTCCACAATCTGGTCTCGATTGAACATTAGTCTCTGGTGCTGAAAGCGAGCAATTCTTCAGTCTGTTTGGGATTGTCTGTACTGTGGGGTAGAGAGCGAGCAGCACTACAGTTTGATCTGGACTGAATCGTAGTCTTTGTTGCTGAGAGCAAGCAGATCTACAGTCTGGTCTAGAGTGAACCTTAGACTGTGGTGCTCAAAGGAAATAGCCCTCCATTCTAGTTAGAATTCTACAGAATGTGAGGCCGAGAGTGATTCCTTCATTCAGGTAGGGATTAATGCATCACCTGTGGTGCTGAGAGCGAGCAGCTCTGCAATTTGGTCGAGATTAATCAGTGCAGCTCTATACCGCAAACAACAGGAGTCCTGCAGATGCTGGAAATTCAAGCAACACACATCAAAGTTGCTGGTAAACGCAGCAGGCCAGGCAGCATCTCTATGAGGAGGTACAGTCGACGTTTCAGGCTGAGACCCTTGTACTTTACAAGTACAGTAAGAGGGTGGGACAAGGTAGCTATGAGAATCCGTGGGGCTATAATAGACATCAGTGGATAAGCTGTCTCTGGAGATAGAGACAGTGAGGTCGATAAAGGAAGGGAGCTGTCGGAAATGGACTGGGTAATTGAGGGCAGGATGAAAATTGGAGGCAAAATGGTTGAAGTCGATGAGTTCAGCACTGGTGCAGGAAGTAGAACCAATGCATTCGCGATGTAATGGATAAGTGAGGGACTGTGACCACTGTAAACTTGCAACGTAGACTGTTCCACGTAGCCAACAAAAAGGCAGGCATAGCCGGGACCCATGCGAGCCCATGGCTACCCTTTTTGTTTGAAGGAAGTGGGAGAAGCTAGGGGAAACATTATTTAGAGTGCGGTCAAGTTCCGCTAGGTGGAGGAGAGTGGACGTGGAGGGGAACTGGTTAGGTCTAGTGTGCAGAAAAAAAGAATACCTTTCAGATCTTCCTCGTGAGGGGTGGGTGGGTATAGGGACTGGATATCCAGAGTAAATATAAGATGTTAGGACACAGGGAACCTGAAATCATTGAAAAAAATCTGGAGCGAGTGAAGTGTCACGGTTGTAGGTAGGAAGGGACTGACTGGTGTGTGTTGCCGACGGCGTGTAGATCACAATCTGCTCTGGACTAAACCTTAATCTGTGACACGGAGAGCGGGCAGATCTACAATCTGATCTGGATTGAACCGAAGCCTGTGCTGCCGACAGCGAACAACTCTGGAATCTGGTCGGGATTAAACAGTCTCCGGTGCCGAGAGCGAGCAGCTCTACAATCTGCTCCGGATTGAACCTTACAGTCTGCGCTGCCGACAGCGAGCAATTCCACAAAAAAAAGGGCAGAATTGAACTGTCTGTGCCGCCGAGAGCGAACAGCTCTAAAGACTGGTCGGAATTGAAATGTGTGTTGCGCCGAACGCGGCCTGCTCCAGTCAGGTCTGGATTGAACAGTCAGAGGGGCTGAGAGCGAGCAGCCCTTCAATCTGTTCTCGGTCGGACCTTAGTATGTGGTACCACGAGGAAGCAGCTCTTCAATCTGGTCAGGATTAAACAGTTTGCTGTGCTGAGAGGGAGAACCTCAACAACCCCGGTCAGGGCCGATCAGTCTGTGTTGCCGACAGCGAGTAGCTCCCCAATCCGGTCTGGACTGAACCCTTTTCTGTGGCGCCGAGAGCGAGCCGCTCCGCAATCTGGTTTGGATTGAACCTTACACTGTGCTGCCGACATCAAGTACGATGCAATCTGATCAGGATTCAGCAGTCTGCGCTGCTGAGAGCGAACAACTCTACAAGAAGGACAGTATTTAACAGCCCGTGGTGCCGAGAGCGAACAGCTCTGCACTCTGGTCGGGATTGAACGGTCTGTGTTGAAGAGAGCGAGCAGCTCTACAATCTGGTCTGGACCGGACCATGTCTGTGGCACTGATAACGATCCCTTTACTGTATGGTCAGGATTAAACTGTAGTCTGTGCTGCCAACTGCTAGAATCTCTTCTGAGGGTTCAACTTTAGTCTGAGGTGCTGAGAGCGAGCAGCTCTACAATCTGGAGTGGATTGAGCAGTCAGTCTGTGGGGACGGGAATGAGCAGCTACAATCTGGACTGGTTGAAACCTTGGTCAGTGGTGCTGAGACTGACTGCCTCTACAGTGTGGTCGTATTGAACCTCAGTCTGGTGACAGGAGCGGCAGTTCTACAATCCTGGTCAGCATAGAACAATCTGTGGTGTTGAGAGCGAGTAGCTGTACATTCTGGTCGCGATTGAATAGTCTTTGGGGGCGAGAACGAGCAGCTCCACTATCTAGTCGGAATTATACAAATCTGTGGTGCTGAGAGAGAGCAGATCTACAATCATAGGACATAGAGAACATAGAATAGTACAGCACAGTACAGGCCCTTCGGCCCACAATGTTGTGCCGAACCTCAAACCCTGCCTCCCATATAAACCCCCACCTTAGATTCCTCCATATACCTGTCTAGTAGTCTCTTAAACTTCACTAGTGTATCTGCCTCCACCACTGACTCAGGCAGTGCATTCCACGCACCAACCACTCTCTGAGTAAAAAACCTTCCTCTAATATCCCCCTTGAACTTCCCACCCCTTACCTTAAAGCCATGTCCTCCTGTAATCAAGTTGGTATTCTACAGTCTGTGGTGCCGAAAGCAAACAGCCCTACAATCTGTTCTGGATTGAACAGTCCATGGTGCTGAAAGCGAGCAGATCTTCAATATCTCCTGGATTGAACCTTAATCGGTGGTGCTGCAGGAAGCAGATTTACCATCTGGTCAGGACCGACAGTCTGTGGCGTCAAAAGCGAGCAGCTCTGCAGAAAGGGCGGGATTGAAGAGTCTGAGGTGCGGACAGCGAGCAGCCCTACAATCTGGTCTGGTTGAAGCCTTATTCTGTGGTGCTTTCAGTCGGCAGTCTGTGGTGCTGAGTCTCTGGTGCAGCAAGCGTTGAACAGTCTCTGGTGCCAAAGCGCGCATCTCCAAAATCTGTCTGGGTTTGAACACTCTTCGGTGCCGAGAGCAAACAGCTCTACAGTCTGGTTGGGATTAAAATTTCTGTGGTGCCAAGTTGTGTTGGTGCGTGACCAAGTGGTTACGGCGTTCGTCTAGTGATTCAAAGGTCGCTAGTTCGAGCCTTGGCTAAGGCAGTGTGTGTGTCCTTGAGCAAGGCATTTAATTACACATTGCTCACCGGCGCCAAGCTATATGGGTCCTAGTGCCCTTCCCTTGGACAACATCGGTGGCGTGGAGAGGGGAGACTTGAAGCATGGGCAACTGCTGGTCTTCCATACAACCTTGCCCAGGCCTGCGCCCTGGAAACCTTCCAAGGCGCAAATCCATGGTCTCATGAGACTAACGGATGTCTATAAATAAGGTGCCGAGAGTGAGGAACTCTTCAATTTGGTCCGTATTGAACATTAATCTGTCACGCTGACAGCGACCAATCTGGTTAGTGGGCCGAGAGCGCGCAGCTCTACAATTTTGGTCAGGATGTAACAGTCTGTGGTGATGAAACATAGAACATAGAGTAGTACAGCACAGTACAGGCCCTTCGGCCCACAATGTTTTGCCGAACCTCAAACCCTGCCTCCCATATAAACCCCCACCTTAGATTCCTCCATATACCTGTCTAGTAGTCTCTTAAACTTCACTAGTGTATCAGCGTCCACCACTGACTCAGGCAGTGCATTCCATGCACCAACCACTGACTCAGGCAGAGCATTCCATGCACCAACCACTCTCTGAGTAAAAAACCTTCCTCTAATATCCCCCTTGAACTTCCCACCCCTTACCTCAAAGCCATGTCCTCTTGTATTGAGCAGTGGTGCCCTGGGGAGGAGGCGCTGGCTATCCACTCTATCTATTCCTCTTATTATCTTGTACACCTCTATCATGTCTCCTCTCATCCTCCTTCTCTCCAAAGAGTAAAGCCCTAGCTCCCTTAATCTCTGATCAAAATGCATACTTTCTAAACTAGGCAGCATCCTGGTAAATCTCCTCTATACCCTTTCCAATGCTTCCACATCCTTCCTATAGCGAGGTGACCAGAACTGGACACAGTACTCCAAGTGTGGCCTAACCAGAGTTTTATAGAGCTGCATCATTACATCGCAACACTTAAACTCTATCACTCGACTTATGAAAGCTAACACCCCATAAGTTTTCTTAACTACCCTATCCACCTGTGAGGCAACTTTCAGGGATCTGTGGACATGTACCCCGAGATCCCTCTGCTCCTCCACACTACCAAGTATCCTGCCAGTTACTTTGTACTCTGCCTTGGAGTTTGTCCTTCCAAAGTGTACCACCTCACACTTCTCCGGTTGAACTCCATCTGCCACTTCTCAGCCCACTTCTGCATCCTATCGATGTCTCTCTGCAATCTTTGACAATCCTCTACACTATTTACAACACCACCCACCTTTGTGTCGTCTGCAAACTTGCCAACCCACCCTTCTACCCCCACATCCAGGTCATTAATAAAAATCACAAAAAGTAGAGGTCCCAGAACAGATCCTTGTGGGACACCACTAGTCACAATCCTCCAATCCGAATGTACTCCCTCCACCATGACCCTCTGCCTTCTGCAGGCAAGCCAATTCTGAATCCACCCGGCCAAATTTCCCTGGATCCCATGCCTTCTAACTTTCTGAATAAGCCTACCATGTGGAACCTTGTCAAATGCCTTACTAAAATCCATATAGATCACATCCACTGCACTACCCTCATCTATGTGCCTGGTCACCTCCTCAAGGAACTCTATCAGGCTTGTTAGACACGATCTGCCCTTCACAAAGCCATGCTGACTGTCTCTGATCAGACCACGATTCTCTAAATGCCTATAGATCCTATCTCTAAGAATCTTTTCCAACAGCTTTCCCACCACAGACGTAAGGCTCACTGGTCTATAATTACCCGGACTATCCCTACTACCTAAAAGCGAGCAGCTTTTCGATCTTCTCTGCATTGAACATTATTCTGTGAAACTGAGAGCGAGCAGCTGTACAATCTGGCCTGGATTGAACTGTCAGTGGTGCTATGACTGACTGGCTCTACAGACTGGTCAGGATTGAATAGACTATCGTGCCGAGGGCGAGAAGATCTGCATTCTTGGTAAGGATTGAACAGTGTGTGATGCTGAGAATGAGCAGTTCTACATTCTGGGCGGGATTGCTTTGTCGATGGGGACGAGAGCGAGTAGCTCTACAATCTATTTGAGATTGAACTTTCTGTAGTGCCAAGAACGGGCAGCTCTGCATTCTGTCTCGATGGAACATTCTCTGGTTCAACAAGTGTTGAACAGTCGGTGGTGGTGGTGGGAGAGAGCAGCTCTACAGTCCGGCCTGGGCTGTGGTTCTCAGAGCGAGCAGCTCTGTAATCTGCTCCGGATGGAACGGTCTCCGGTGCAGGAAGAGTACAACTCTGCAATCTGTTCTCGATTGAACATTAATCTGTCGTGCTGAGAGCGAGCAGCTCTATATTCATGTCTGTATTGAAATTTAGTTTGTACTGTTGATAGTGACCGGCTCTTCAATCTGTTCTGGATTGAAAAGTCTGTGGTACTGACAGCGAACAGCTCTTCACTCTGTTCTGGACTGAACCTTATTCTGTGCTGTTGAGAGCGAGTAGATCTACAACCTGGCCCGCATTAAACAGTCTATGGTGCTGAGAGTCAGCAGCACTACAACCTTTGTCAGGTTGGAACGGTCTGTGGTGTCAAGGGTGAGCAGCTCTACTACCTGATCTGGTTGAAAGATTGGTCTGTGGTGCCGAGACTGGGTCGCTCTACAGGCTGGTCGGTTTTGAACCTTAGTCTGTGGTGCTGAGAGCAGCAGCTCTAAAATCTTCTTCAGTATGGAGCAGTCCGTGGTGCCGAAGGCGAGCATCTCAGCAATCTGTTCATAACGGAATGGTCTGTGGTGCTGTCAGCAACCAGCAATACAATCAGGTTGGGACTGACCAGCAATACAGTCTCGTTGGGACTGACCAGCACTACAATCCCGTTGGGACTGACCAGCACTACAATCCCGTTGGGACTGACCAGCAATACAATCCCGTTGGGACTGACCAGCAATACAGTCTCGTTGGGACTGACCAGCAATACAATCCCGTTGGGACTGACCAGCAATACCATCCCGTTGGGACTGACCAGTCCGTGGTGCCGAAGGTGAGTATCTCCAAAATCAGGATCAGTTTCGAATAGTCTTTGGTGCCGGGACCGAACAGCTCCACAATCTGGTTGGGATTAAACGTTCTGTGGTGCTGAGAGCGAGCATCTCTACAATCTGATCTGATTAAAACCTTAGTTTGTGGTACTGAGGCTGAGTGGTTCTTCAATCTTTTCTGCATTGAAAATTATTCTGTGGTGTCGAGAGCGAGCAGCTCTACAATCTGGTCAGGGTTCAGTAGTCTGCGGTGGTGCGACAGGCTGGTCTACAGTTTGATCTGGTTGAAACTTTAGTCAATGATGTTGAGAGGGAGCAGCTCTAAAATCTGATCTGGATTGACCCTTGGTCTGTGATGCTGAGAGCAGCAGCTCGGTGTTGAGAGCGATCTGCTCTACAATCTGATCTGGATCAAACAGTCTGGGGTGCTGAGAATGTGTAGCAGCTCTAAAATCTGATCTGGATTGACCCTTGGTCTGTGGTGCTGAGAGCAGCAGCTCGGTGTTGAGAGCGATCTGCTCTACAATCTGATCTGGATCAAACAGTCTGGGGTGCTGAGAATGTGTAGCAGCTCTAAAATCTGATCTGGATTGACCCTTGGTCTGTGGTGCTGAGAGCAGCAGCTCGGTGTTGAGAGCGATCTGCTCTACAATCTGATCTGGATCAAACAGTCTGGGGTGCTGAGAATGTGTAGCTCTACAGTCTAGTCGACATTGAACCTTAGTCTGTGGTGCTGAGAGCGAGCAGCTCTACAATGTGCTCCGGGTGGAACATGCGCTGGTGCAGCAATCGTACATCTCTGCAATCTGTTCTTGATTGAATATTAATCTGTGGTGCTGAGAGGCAGCAGCTCTATATTCAGTCAGGATTGAATCTTTGTGGTGCAGATAGTGAGCGGTTCTTCAGTCTGTTCTGGATTGAACAGTCTGTGGTACTGAGATCGAGCAGTTCTACAGGCTTCGTTGAGATTGAGCTATCCGGTCAAACTTTAGTCTGCGGTGCGCGACGGAGTAGTTCTACAACCTGGTCGGTATTGAACCTTAATCTCTGTTGCCGAGAGCAGCAGCTCTCCAATCTTGCTCAGTATGGAACAGTTCGTGGTGCTGAGAGCAAGCATTTCTACAATTCGTTAAGACTGAACTGTCTGTGGTGTCAACAGCGAGCATCTCCAGAATCTCATTGGGTTTAAACAATCTTCGGTGCAGAGCGGGAAACAGCTCTACAGTCTGGCTGGTTTGAACTTCCTGTGGTGCCGAAAGCGAGCAACTCCACAACCTGGTTTGAAATTAACATTAATCTGTGGGTCTGACAGCGAGCCTCTCTACAATCTGGTCAGTATTGTACTGTAGCCCCCTGGTAAGCCTCAGGATCGCTCAGCTCGCTCTCGTCTCGGGGAAGCAGCCTTCGGCCCCGCCAAACTGGGTAATCAAGTTTGTGTGGATGCTGTGTGATGTACCCACCCCGCCAAATGACAGACAATACATCATATGCGAGTAAATGATTACAATTTATAGAATTTACTGGAACTATGTAATTAATAGAGATAAAATATAAAAGGAAAGTAAAAGGCGCCAAATTTATCAAAGTTCAACCACTTCGTGCACAACAGTTGGAGCTCAATTAACGGTGTCTTCTTTCCACCATTTGATCCCCTTCCAACCTCCTCGACTCGCCGCCTGGGACCAACCACGGTGGTCCACCAGAGCGCTTCCTCCTCGGTTCTCCTCCCCACAACCCGGGGCCTTGGACTCCCGCTCGGGGTCCGTCCCGTCACCCAGCTTACAGCATCGCGTCTCCTCTCTCTGTCCCCATCCGCCTTCTTCTCCAAAGCCCGCGCAACACAATAACTTACAGACACACAAGAAAGAATAACATCTATCGCAATTGGTTCGTTCTCTCTCTTATCAGTAATATAACCCAAACAAACAGAGAGAGAGAGAGAGAACTCCTTACGTCACAGTCATTATTACAGAAAAGCCAATTTTATTATAACATAACAAAGAAGCCATTTTGTTAGCCTTCGCAGTAACATAAAAGAAGAAACCTCTTACACTCTACCCCCACCAAATCAAGTCAAGTCCTCATGACTTCTAAATAACTCGCTAACCCTTCCTGCAGACACAAAACCCCAATCCAGGTACAAGCAGTGACATTTCTCCCTAAACAGTGGATCTTACGCCCTGTTCCTCGGGCGCTACATAGGCCAACCTATCTGGAAGTTTCCTAATCCTCCGAGACCTCCGTATCCCCTCACCTAAATCCTTCAGGCTCGGACACTATGGGGGATACCCCGGGTCTGCTTGCCAACTCCTCTCTCAATCTCTCACTCATGCCCGTACTGCAACTCGGACCCCCCGTCCCGTGTCCGGGGCCCCGCTTCTTCTGCTTCAGGGTTCTGCAGTAATCCAGGCTGCCCACAGCTAGCCTTCCCCACTACACCTGACTCAGTGGGAGAAGGGCCAAAAGTCTCCTCCTCAATCAAGGGAAAGTTAGCGAAAGGCAGCATGCACCGCATGTCCAGCACATCATCCTTCGAACCCGTATTCTTCCTCATTTCCTCAATCGGTAGCTGCTGTTTGATTTTCTCCAAACTGAAGCACTTAGCCTGGGCTGCCTCTGCAGCCTCTTCAGCCTCCTGCAGTCGAGACGTCAGCTTCCGCTCTGACTCTTCCAACTCTCACCCCAGTCTCAGTAGTTCTGACTCACGCTTCATGTCCATCTCCATCGGGGACGCAATTACACCACCAGCTTCTTCCAATCTGTTCTGGATCGATGTCTTGAGTTTCTGCTGATCCTTTCGAAGGCTGGTCATTGTTTCGTCTCTCTGGATTAATTCATCAGTAAATGACCGCAGTTTCGGCTCGGAATTCCGTTTCCCCGTCTCCACTTTGACGAGCGTGAACTCCAATTCTTCAATGGTTGTCCCGGGCCCCGGCACTCGCCTCACATCATAGTGCCCCAAGGCGAATCCAAACCCTAGGCAATGATCCACATACGCCAAAATTCCAAACACTTCCACACCCGCCATGGTCTTCCTCATGCCCCACGGGAAAGTTGCAGGGCTCCGGATATGCCCTGTGGCATCTTTTCGGACCGGAAGAATCCTAGGGGACCTATAACGGCCGTCTTCTCCTTGTCGGCCTCACTCATCGGGATCTGGCAACATCCACTGCTCATTCAGATCCAGCACATTAAACCACGTCGCACCACACAAACACCACATCGCGTCTCCGGCCCTCAGGTCAGTATTCTGGTCAATGAGAGTGCGCATGTTCAGAGTCCTACAATCCACACACACGCTGCCTCCGTCTTCCACGGCTACGGGGTCCAGTCGCCGCGACCTCTCTCTCACCGAGGTGTCTTCAGCGGTCAACTCCCCTCTCTTGTGGTATTTCGGAGCGTCTACTAAGAGGGTCTCACCCTCAGATACTTCCCCCAGGCCGTACCACCACAGGCTCTCGTTTAAATTCGGTACCGGCCCCCGGCTGCTACACACGTCCTCACAAGCAGCTCGAAATACTGGGTTCACAGACAATGTCCCCATGAACTCCAGTTTCACTGACCAATAATCGTCCTCTGGATAATCACTGGCACTGGTACCCCAAGTCTCCAGTGCCCTTAATGTTGTCACGGGTAAATGCTTCAGAAACCGGTAGTAAAAGGAACTGTACAACAACTTGACCTGCGCCCCGGTGTCGAGGGTGGCTTTATCATAGCTTCCATCTATCCGTAATGACACACGGGGGCGTGGTCCCTCTAACCCCGCAGGAATATAGAGGTATATAAAATTATGATGGGTATAGATAGTGAATGCAAGCAGGCTGAAAAAGGGGAGGCAAGGGGAGAAAAAAACCAGAGGACATGGGTTAAGGGTGAAGGGGGAAAAGTTTAAAGGGAACATTAGGGGGGGCTTCTTCACACAGAGAGTGGTGGGAGTATAGAATGAGTTGCCAGACGAGGTGGTAAATGCGGGTTCTTTTTTAACATTTATGAATAAATTGGACAGATATGGATGGGAGGTGTATGGAGGGATATGGTCCGTGTACAGGTCAGAGGGACTAGGCAGAAAATGATTTGGCACAGCCAAGAAGGGCCAAAAGGCCTGTTTCTGTGCTGTAGTTTTTCTATGGTTTCTAATAGGGTCTTTTCCTTTCGGAAGTTCCTTAGTACATTGCTAAGAACGTGCTCCCCCAGAGACCCCAAGCAGTTCACCTACTGGGCCTCCACTAAGTTTCCCGACACCTCTCTGATCAGCTGAGCAACTGAGGGAGGGGCTGATCCCCTAAATGATCCCCCTGGCACTGCAAGCAATTTAGCTGCCCCCCCCCCCCCCCAGCCAGAGAAGATAGACTGAAATGGTTTCCGCAATCTCCTGACACAGGTATGGAAAGCCCCCCAGGCGCTGCATTTTACTTCCAGTCGAACCAGACGCATTTCCCCCCACTTTCAGATAACTGGCAGCTGTCACTATGGGGTAATTGACCGTGACAGTTCCAACATCGTCACCAGCCCGCCTACTCAAACTTTCAACGAATCCCTGTCGCTCTCCCTCAATCGAGCACGCCACTCATCTGACAACTGAGAGATCCGCTCCACACACGTCTCTGCCACTTTAGGGGTAGACATTATCCCAAAAACCAGGCGGAGCCTGCCATGGCTGGAACATTTATTCGCAGACAGTACCTCCGAATCAGACCACTCTTTCCTCTCTCTCCTAACAGCATGGACAGCCCATGGTCCCGCCTCACCCGGAGCACCAATAGACACTGGCAGTCCCACCACCAACTTGTCAGCGCTAGTCTGAACTCGAACAAAGACCTCCGGAGTACCAACAACAACCCCATCCAACACGCATGCAGTAACAAACAGCAATTCCACAGAGACACACATTACTAACCGCAATCCCACAGAGACACAGCAACACTGATTTAAACAGGGCAATCACACAGCACCCCACTGAATCAAATCCCGGACGAGCTCCCAAATGTAGCCCCCTGGTAAGCCTCAGGATCGCTCAGCTCGCTCTCGTCTAGGGGGAGCAGCCTTCGGCCCCGCCATACTGGGTAATCAAGTTTGTGTGGATGCTGTGTGATGTACCCACCCTGCCAAATAACAGACAATACAGCATATGCGAGTAAATGATTACAATTTATAGATCTTGCTGGAACTATGTAATTAATAGAGATAAAATATAAAAGGAAAATAAAAGGCGCCAAACTTATCAAAGTTCAACCACTTCGTGCACAACAGTTGGAGCTCAATTAACAGAGTCTTCTTTCCACCATTCGATCCCTTCCGACCCCCTCGACCCGCCACCTGGGACCAACCACGGTGGTCCACCAGAGCGCTTCCTCCTCGGTTCTCCTCCCCACAACCCTGGGCCTCTGACTCCCACTCAGGGTCCATCCCGTCGCTCAGCTTACAGCATCGCGTCTCCTCTCCCTGTCCCCATCCGCCTTCTTCTCCAAAGCCCGCGCAACACAATAACTTACAGACACACAAGAAAGAATAACATCTATCGCAATTGGTTCGTTCTCTCTCTTATCAGTAATATAACCCAAACAAACAGAGAGAGAGAGAGAGAACTCCTTACGTCACAGTCATTATTACAGAAAAGCCAATTTTATTATAACATAACAAAGAAGCCATTTTGTTAGCCTTCGCAGTAACATAAAAGAAGAAACCCCTTACATACAGACTGTGGAGCCGAGAGTGAGCGGCTGGACAATGTTGGTCAGGATGGAACAATTTTTGTTCGTCCATCATTGACGTCGATGAGGACCTTGACACCATTATGATGGTGTCGAGACTAGCACGTGATTTGGATTTAAGTGAAGGAGAGTTGCGCAGCGTCAGCCTCACTCTCTCTTCCCAATTCCCATCTGGATCCAGTGGCAAGACAGAGTCTAGATGGCTGGAGATGGGACTAGGCGCAGTGGGTGACCAAGACGTCTTCTGTGTCTTGTCCTGCTCTACACGTTCCACGACGCTTGTAGAGACCGCTTTCTTGACCGTTGGACCTTCCATTGGTCTCGTCCGCTCAATCCGCTGGAGTCTGTCTTCACATGCTGGGATAGACAATTTATAGTGCTGAAAGCCAGTAAATCTTCAATATTTTCTGCATTGATCATTATCCTTTGCTGCTGAGAGCGAGCAGCTCTACAATCTGATCTGGTTGAAACCTCAGTCTGTGGTGTAGCTCTGAGTAGCTCTCGAGTCTGGTCGGTATTCTGCTCTAGTCTGTGGTGCCGAGCAGCTCTACAAACTGGTCCGGATTAAATAATCTGTGCTGCCGAGAGCGAGCAGCTCTACAAAGGCATCCATTAGTCTTGCGAGACCAAGTCTTTACTCTCCAGGGCGCAGGCCTGATCAAGGTTGTATGGAAGGCCAGCAGTTGCCCATGCTGCAAGTCTCCCCTCTCTACGACATCAATACAGCTTGGCACCCGTGTCGTCGCAGAGCACTGTGTGATTAAGTGCCTTGCTCAAGGACACAACACGTTGTCTTGGCTGCGGCTCGAACTCACGACCTTCAGGTCACTAGTCCAATGCCTTAACCACTTGGCCAGGTGCCCACAGCTCTATAAACTGGTCAGGATTAAATAGTCTGTGGTGCTGGGAGTGAGCAGATCTACAATCTGGTCGGGATTGAACAGTCTGTGATGCCGAGAGCAAGCAGTTCTACAACCTGGTCTAAAATAAACCACTTGTGGTGCCCAGAGCAACAGCTCTACAATCTTGGTCTGGATAGAACAGTCTGAGGGGCTGAGAGGGAGCAGCTCTGCGATCTGTTCAGAACACAAGAGTATCTCATACTGACAGCGAGTAGCTCTACCAACTGGCCTGGATTAAATCTTAATCTGTGGTGCTGAGAGCAAGCAGCTCTACAATCGGGACTGCATTAAGCAGTATGTGGTGTCGAGAGCGAGCAGCTCTTCAGACGGTTCAGGACTGGAACTTATTCTGTGCTGCTGAGCCAGGTAGCTCTACAATCTGGTCGGTATTCTGCAATGTGTGTCATAAGGAGGCGTTGGGAGTGGATCCAAATGCAAGCCACAGACACTGAAGTACCAGGAACAGGTCTAGGTTTGTCAAGAAAGCAAGGGAAGAAACGAAGCCGGACATTGACACAGACCCTGGACGGATCTGGGATTCGGGGCCTAGGCTAGGACTTGGGCTAGAAGCATGGGACCCGGACATGGAACTAGGAACAAGCAGCCTGGACTAGGAACTCGGATCTCCGGAACCAGAGCCTGGACAAGGACCCAGAACCTTGGTGTTGACTTGGAACTGGAACCCAGGTCTAGGCTAGGAGTTGGGACTAGGATCCTGGCAAGGACAGGACGTGGCTAGGCTACAGGACTAGACATAGAAATCCTGCACAGGACGAGGCACATGGACAGGATGAGAACACAAAGCCTTGACTTAGATAGGACGAGGTTCTCCAGAGAAGGACAAGGTACTCCAGGCTTGGTTAGGCTCTTGGGTACGGAGCCGGCACTCATCCTAGGAGCGCAGGGCTGGGACCCTTTCTATGACGGAGGGCCAGGATGACTGCCGAGGTAAATTGCTGAGGTAAGCTGCCGAGGATTCCGATGGGGACGATCCAGCACAGGATGAGGAATCTCCAGCACCGGGCTGGGCGAGGTACTCTTGGGCTGGGCGAGGACACGAAGCTCAGACTTGGACAGGGCTGGAACACGGCACCTGGACTAGAAACACAAGAACACAGAGCCTTGGACTTGAGCACAGGAACAGGGAACACAGAGTCAGGACCTCTCCTTAGGAACAGGACATAGGGCCAGGACTCATACACAGAAGACAGACACTAAACACGGGGACAGAGAGAGACAGCTCCAAACTCAATGACAGATAGCTCCTTCTCTTGGCATATCAAGGCTCTGCTCTCACTCTGGCAGTAGAAGTTGATGGGGATACTGACGAGGTTGCAGACAGAGGTGCAGAAGGGAAGGGAACAGTCCAGCAAACAATCCCTCGTTTGCAGATGTATTTATGTGCCAGCCTGAAATGAGAACCAGGTGCCTCAATTAAGGCACCCAACAGAACAAGGGAGAAAACAGGAAAATCTGGAACAAGGATCGATGGACTGGACCGTGAACCGGAATGCGGACTTCACAGACCAGTCCATGACAATGTGTGGTTCTGAGACCAAACAGCTATGCATTCTGGTCAGGATTGAATCTTAGTCTGTGGTGTTGAGAGCAAACAGCTCTACGGTCTGGACAGGATTTAGCAGCCTGTGATGCAGACAGTGTGCACAACAGGACTGGTCAGGACTGAACCTTAACCAGCGAGCAGCTCTACAATCTCTTCCATATTAAACCATAAGACATCAGAGTAGAGATAGGCCATTTGGCCCTTCTAGTCTGCTCCACCAATCAATCATGGCTGATTGCTTTTTTTAACCCCCCTCAGCCCCACTCCCCATCTTCTCCATGTAACTTTTAATGCCATGCTCAATCAAGAACCTATCAAGCTCTGCCTTAAATATACCCAACAATCTGGCCTCAACAGCTTCTGGTGTTAACAAATTCCCACGAATTTATCATGCTCTGTCTAAAGAAATTTATCTGTATCTCAGTTTTAAATGGATGCCTCTCTATCCTGAGGCTGTGCTCTCTTAGCCTAGATTCCCCCATTATGGGAAACATCCTTTCCACATCTGCTGTGTCTAGGCCTTTCAACATTCGGAAGGTTTCAGTGAGATCCTCCTCATCCTTCTAAATTCCAGTGAGTACAGACCCAGAACCTTCAAACTTTAGCCATATGATAACCCTTCCATTCCCAGAATCATCCTTATGAACCTCGTCTGGGCCCTCTCCAATGCTAGCCCATCTTTTCTTAGATAAGGAGCCCCAAACTGTTCACAATACTCAAGACGAAGCCTCACCAATGCCTTATAAAGCCTCAGCATCACATCCCTGCTCTTCTGTTCTAGCCCTCTTGAACTGAATACTAACATGGCATTTTCCTTCCTCACCACTGACTCTACCTGCAAGTTAACCTTTAGGGAGATAGCCACAACAACTCCCAAGTTCCTTTGCATCTCAGATTGTTCGATTTTCTTCCCATTTAGAAAATAGTTCGCACATTTATTTCTACTACCAAAGTGCATGCCCATGCATTTTCCAACGTTGTATTTCATTTGCCACTCTCTTGCCCATTCTCCTAATCTGTTTAAGTCCTTCTGAAGTGTACCTGTTTCCTCAACACTACCTGCCCCTCCACCAATCTTCATATCACTTGCAAATTTGGCAAAAAGCCATCTACTCCATCATCTCAATCATTTATTACAGCGCAAAAGGAAGTGGTCCCAACACTAAGCCCTGCGGAACACCACTAGTCACTGGCAGCCAACCAGACGAGGATCCCTTTATTCCTACTTGCTGCCTTGTACCAATCAGCCAATGCTCTAACCATGTTAGTACCTTTCCTGTAATACCATGGGCTCTTAACTTGGTAAGCAGCCTCATGTGTGGCACCTTGTCAAAAGTCTTCTGAAAGTCCAAATATACGACATCCAATGCATCACCTTTATCTATCCTACTTGTAATCATCATGGTCCAGTCTGTGAAGTCTGCATTCCGGTTCACGGTCCAGTCCGTGGACTCAGGACTCCGGGTCTTCCAGCTGTCCCTTGTTTGAGTTAATCATAGGCATCTGATTCCCATCTTTGGGCTTGCAGTGTGCCTTGGGATTGAGTGTGGGCTGCTGGTTTGTCTTGTCAGTCTCCCTTGGAGCAACCTGCTGACAGAAGGCTAGTAAAACCGTTTGTGATCTCTAGGCCTGGTTGGAGGATCACTGCTTCATGGAGTCTTGCTGTCGGTAGTTGGAGTAGTCTTTGCAGCATAGATTTGGTTGTTTCCTGGGCCAGCTGAGTGGCTGTCAGCCACTCTGAGCTAGGTAAGAATCTGGCTGTTTCTGTAGCCAGTGAAGGTTGCTGGCTGAGCTGGGACTTGAAGCTACCCCGGAGCAGAGATGAAACTGTCTGTTGTTCTTTGGTGTTTGTTTCTTCTTGTCCTTGCCTCTGTGGGGTAAGCCAGGCCATTTTGCTGTTGACCTGCGGGGGGGGGGGGGGGGGCTGTCTTGTCTTGTCCTTGCCTCTGTTGGGTAAGTCTGGCCATTCTGTCGTTACCTGACGGAGAGACCTGTCCCACCTTGGTGTGGAGATGAAGTTGAGTCCTGGCTCTTATGTCTATGTTCTGTCCTGTCTCATGTTAGTGTTGTGTTAAAGATGAGTCCTGGCTTGTCGAAGGATAAGTCCCAGCTCTATGTTGATGCTCGGTTCCCAGTCCGTCTCTGAGCTTCAAGAACCCAAGCCTCGAGGATCCTGCAGCCAAGCTCCAAGAACCCAAGACCCCAGCCTGCAACCATGTCATGTCCTTGCCTGGTTCTGGGGTCTGAGCCCAAGGCAAGACCCAGGTTCTGGGTCCTTGTCCAGTCTTGGGTTTGGAGTCTAAGCCTTGTCTTCTTTCTAGTCCATGGTTTCTGGTCCTGCTTTCCCTAGCCCAAGTCTGTGTTCTTGTCCCCGCTCCTTGCCTGTATCCTGTCATGTTCCTACTCTAGTCAAGTCCTGTTCCTTGTACTTCAGTGTCTGTGTCTCGCATTTGGGTCTGTTGTCAGCACCCCATGTGACAGTAATCTCCTCAAAGAATTCCAACAAGTTTGTCAAGCAAGATTTTTCCTTAAAGAAGCCATGCTGACGTTGTCCTATCTTGTCCTGTGTCACCAAGTACTCCATAACCTCATCCTTAACAACTGACTCCAACATCTTCTCAACCACTAAGGTCAGGCTAACTGTTCTATAATTTTCTTACTGCTGTCTGCCTCCTTTCTTACAGTGGAGTGACATTTGCAATTTCTAGTCCTCTGGTACCATGTCAGAGTCCAATGAGTTTTGAAAGATCATTTCTAATGCTTCTACAATCTCTAGTGCTATCACTTGCAGAACCCTAGAGTGCAAATCATCAGGTCCAGGTGGTTTATGTACCCTTAGGATTTCAGCTCTTTGAGAACCTTCTCTCTTGAAATAGTAACTGCACTCACTTCACTTCCCTTACATCCTTCAGCACCAGGGACACTGCTAGTGTCTTCCACAGGGACAACCGATGCAAAATACTCATTTAGTTTAGCAAGCAGTGGTAATCAAGGCAACAGGTCTTGCTTGTTTATGTAAGGGGGTTTCTTTTTTTTAATGTCACTGCTTAGTATAATTAAAATAACTTCTTTGTAATGTTATAATTGAAAGGGCTTCTTTATGTTAACAGCTGAAAAAGTCCTTCCTGCTAGCAGTCTGTTTTGGATTATCTGTTGATAAGAGGATGAATGAACCAATTGCAATGGTTATGTTTTTGGTGTATCTGAAGATATTGTATGCGCGGGGGTTTTGGGGCAGAAGGCGGGAGAGAGAGAGACAGAGGATGAACCAGGTGCTGTGAGTCGGCTAACGGGGTTGGACCCCGAGTGGGGCATTCTGCGAGGAGAGGGAACAGAGACGGACTCATGTAGAGCGTCTGGTCGACCACCGTTGTTGGTCCCAGGCGGCCAGTCGAGGTGGTCCGAGGGGTCGCAGGGTGAAGAAGGGTCCTGAGCTCCAACTGTTTGTGCATGAAGAGATTGAACTTTGATAAGTGTGGTGCCTTTTATTTTCCTGTTATATTTTATTCTCTATTAATTATATAGTTCCAGTAATATCTATAAACTGTAAATCGTTTAATCGTATCTGGTATATTGTCTGTTATTTGGGCAGGGTGGTGTATATCACACAGCATCCACACAAACCCAGTTTGGTGGGGCTGAGGGCTGTTTCCCTAGACGACAGTGAGCCGAGCAACCCTGAGGGTGGCCAGGGAGCTACATTGTGTGGGCTTTTGTCCGGGATTGGATCTACTGGTATGCTATGTGGTGGCCCTGTTTAAATCAGTAATATGTGTCTCTGTGGGTTATTTGCTGGTGATTGCTGTGTGCATGGTGGGTGCGGTCTTTGTTCGAGTTCAGGCTGGCATTGACGAGTTGGAGGTGGCACTCGGGGCTGCCCATGCGGTTGGGAGAGAGGAAAGAGTGGTCTGATTTGGAGGTAGAGTCTGCGAATAAATGCTCTAGCTCTGGCAGGCTCCGCCTGGCACTTGGGATAGTGTCCACCCCAAGAGGGGCAGAGGCGTGCGAGATGTGGGCGGAGTGGATCTCTGTTATTAGATGAGTGGCAGTGCTCGGTGGAGGGAGAGCGACAGGGATTGGTTGAAAGTTTGAGTAGGCGGGCTGGTGACGGTGTTAGAACTGTCAGGTTCACTTACACCGTAGTGACAGCTGTCAGTTATTTGAAAGTGGGGGGGGGGGGAGTTTTCAGTGTGTCTTCTCTGGCTAGGAGGGCGGCTAAATTGCTTGCAGTGCCAGGGGGATCATTTCAGGGGATCAGCCCCTCCTTCAGTTGTTCGGCTGATCAGAGAGGTGTCGGGAAACTTAGTGGAGACCCAGTGGGGGAACGGCTTGGGGTCTCTGAGGAAGCACGTTCCCAGCAATGTACCAATGAACTTCTGAAAGGAAAAGACCCTATTCCTGAAGGCTTAGAGGGACCACGCCCCAGGGTGTCGTTATGGATAGAGTAAGCGATGCCAAAGCCATCCTCGACCCCAGGGCGCAGGTCAAGTTGTTGTACAGTTCGTTTTACAACCGGTGTCTGAAGCATTTACCCTTGACAACTACAAGGGCACCGGAGATTTTGGGTAACAGTGCCAGTAGTAATCCAGAAGATGATGATTGGTTAATGACCCTGGAGCTCTCCATCTCCTCTCCTCGCCGAACACCCTGCTCGGGGTCCGACCCCGTTAGTGGACTCACAGCATCTGGTCCATGCTCTCTCTCTCGCTCTCTCTCTCGCTCTCTCTCTCGCTCTCTCTCTCGCCCCCAAACCCCGCGCATACAATATCTTACAGGAACACCAAAAGCATAACAACCATCGCAATTGGTTCATTTGTCCTCTTATCAATAGATAATCCAAAACAGACTGCTAGCGGGAAGGACTTTTTCAGCATTTAACATAACAAAGAAGCCCTTTCAATTATAACATAACAAAGAAGCCATTTTAATTATACTACGCGGTGACATAAAAAAAGAAACCCCCTTACCTTTACAAGACAAATCATCCAAATCATCACCACTCATCCAAGAAGTTTCTCCAGTTCTGATCCATGATAGGTAGTTTATGATTTATAAACTGAGTTGTTTAAAGGTATAGCAATCACATGAGGGTCATTAAGGGTTGTAGAGGTAATAAGGTCATAGGCTTATCTTTGCATGAATGGAGTTGTGAGCTGTTGTGGAGATGCTGGGGTCGAGATGTTAGGGCTGCATTGTAAGTAGCTGATAGGTGTTCAGGGATGGGTTTTCCAGTTTGACAAAGATGGCTTCTTTAACCAAATACAATGACCTGGATGACTGAGAACCTTTAAGGACATACTCCTTTAGTTCATCTGCCATTTCCTTCTCCCCGTTATTATTTCTCCAGCCCCATTTTCTCATGGTCCTATATACACTCTCATCTCTTTTTTATGTTCTTGAAAAAGCTTTTGCTATCCACTTTGATATTGTTTGATAGCTTGCTTTGCAACCAGCTGGTATTGTAACCTGAGTCTGTGGTGCCAACAGTGAGGAGCTCTACAATCTGCTCAGGGGTGAACCTTAGTCTGTTGCTGAGAGTGAACAACTCTACAGTCTCTACAGGATTGAATACAGAATTTTAGAATTTAGAATTTATTTAAAATCTTACATCCATCCCACAATGTGAGGGAGTAAAAATTTTTGTGTTATGACTCTATTGCAATGACAGACATGTGAATTTAAAAGTGGCTTGTAGAAAGCAGTTGTCACATAACATGTTGATCCTAGCTTTAATGCTATGGTAGTGATGGCCAGATGGAAGCAGCTGAAACAGTTTATGGTTAGGGTGACTGGTGTTTCTGATTGTCTTCCAGACCTTCTTTCTGCACAATGGCCTCAATGGAGGTAAGTTCACATCTACAGATGCGCTGGGCTGTTTGTTCCACTCTCTGCAGTGCCCAGTGATCAAGGTTGGTGCATTTCCTGTACCAGACTGTGATGCAGCCAGTCAGGATGCCCTCAATGGTGCCCCTGTAGAAGATCTTAAGGACCTGGGGACTAATGCCAAACTTCTTCAGTTGCCTGAGGTGGAAGAGGCGCTGTTGTGGTTTTTTTTGCCACAAAGCCAGTGTGTACAGTCCAGGTGAGATCATCGGTGATGTGTATACCGAGGAACTTGAAACTACTCACCCTCTCAACTGTAGATCCATTGACGTTGATTGGGGTGACCCTATCTCTGTTCCTCCTGTAATCCACAATTATCTCTTTTGTTTTTTGGACATTGAGGGAGAGGGTGTTATCCTGGCACCACTGTGTCAGGGTGTCAATGTCTCCTCTACGCTGTCTCATTATTGCTAGAAGTAAGGCTGATTAGAGTCATGTCATCTGCGTGTAACGACCTGGGAAATGTTTCACTGCTAATGTAATGGTTTCTCTAGAGCAGTGTTTAGGTTATGACTAGAGATAACAGGGACTTTGGAATGTACACTGGCCAATGAGGGCAGGTGTTTTTCTTTCTTGTGTGCTGGAGAGATGATTTCACTGTCTTTTGTTCCGTGGAAGATGGAGGGAGAAGATGCTGAAATGGGGAAGTCGTAGACTGCAGGATGGAGTGGACTAGGAATGGGATCAGGAGTGGACATTGCACGGGGAATCGATGGAGAACAAACAGACGGGAAAACCGTGAGCTCCAACATTGCGAGTTAGACTGTTTCATGAAAATGGGCCCTTTTCTGTTTCTTTCCTAACCCTCTAGTCAAATTAAGAATTATAAATCTCAATTGTTTAATTACATATTGTGTACTGTTTGTTATTTCGTGGTACTGTTTTGTAACAGGGGACACATCATGCAGCATCCACCCAAACAAGATGTCTCAAGTTTAGCTGGGCCAGAGGCCATCTTTCTTGTGGGATTATTGTTCGGGATTGATTTCGTTGGATGCTGTGTGATTACCCTGAGCATTAAATCAGTGGGGTAGACATTCGTACTCCGGATGAATTGTTTAATTTGACTGTTAAGTACTGTTAAAGTTGTGAATGTGAGGTGGAGGTTTGTTAAAATGGTGGGCTCAGTTCTCCTTTTCAGGCAGACCAGCGCTGACGTAGTGGCAGCAGGGCGGGCCGAATCGCAAGCTGTGCCTCCCGTGGCTGGGCCAGAGATTTCAAAGGCAGGGTTCTATTGTTTCTGAGGAGTGAGGGGAAGGAGTGTTTGGATTTGGGATGTCTAGTTAGTCCACGTCCCACATCCCCCAGGGAAGAGTGTGAATTATAAGGTAGTATCCTCCATTATCTCACTGGCAAATAAATGGAAAAGTACCCAGGTTCAAAGTCCTAGCCATGGCAGGCTCCACCTATTCTCTGGAATAACGCCCACCCCTAAAGGGGAGGAGGAGTATGAGACTTGGGCGGAGTGGACCTCAGTGGTTAGATGAATGGCAGTGCTCTGAGGATATAAAACGACAGATTGGTTGAGAGTTTGAGTGGGCAGGCCGCTGACATTGTGAGAACCGTCAGGTTACGGTATCCCGTAGCTGAAGTTGTTGATTACATGAAAGCACTGGAAAGTGCCTTTGGCACGACAGGAAGCCCAATGAAGCTCATGGTGGGGTTTCAGAACATGCATCAGGAGAAGGGGGAAAAGATTTCTGCTTTTATTTTTTTGGCTAGAGAGGCAGCTAAATTGCTTGAGGTACAGAGGGGCCATTCAGGCGGCTGAGGTGGATCAGTTAAGAGTGAACCAGATTGCAAAGGGCGCCCAGGACCTGATCGTTCAGGGACTCCGACTGTCTCATAAGATGTGTCCCTCTCCCTCGTTTGTTGAGCTAATCAGAGAAGTACGAGAGGAGGAGAATGTGTCGGAGGCGCGGGAGGTCTCAGTCAGCAGGGTAAAGTCCTCGGTAGTGGTCCCCTGCGGTGAAGTGACCACGGATAGCCTGTCCCTGGGAGTGGTAGAGGAAATTGTGGCAGAGTTGAGAATTGAGATGTCTTGGCTGTTATCAGCATATGTGACCCCCCACCCCCCATATGATGGAACTGATGTGGGGCGGGGGGGAGACGGCCTATTCCTGAAGGCTTACTGGGACCATGCTCCAGTGTATTGCGACAGATAGAGGGTATTTACGCTAAAGTCATACTCAACACTGGGTCACAGGTCACGTTGTACCATTCGTCTTACAGCCAGTATCTGATGCATTTACCCTTGACACCCTTCAGTGCACTGGAGATCTGGGGTCTCAGTGCTGGTGATTATCCATACGATGGTTATTTGTCACTGAAGTTAGAGTTCTCGGAGGCCGACGTGAGAGTGTCTGAAGTCCTTGATACATTAGTGCTGGTTTGTCCAGACCCTGTTGAGAAGGGCAGCGTTTCAATTCTGATGGGTACCAACACTCCTCTTGTGAGGCGGCTCATGGGGGCCTGCAAGGAGAAGGCTGGCGAGAGCTTTCTGGGAACATTATCCGTGCACCTGGTGTTTCGAGTGGCTTTTGAGGAAGCGCATGGCTGCATTAGGCCAGATATCGAACTTAGACGAGGGACTGTGTGGTTCACCCGGTCGAAGCCAATGGTAGTACGGCCCGGGGAAGTAGCGAGAGTGATGGGGACCCCCAAATTTCCTGGAGTGCCTGAGGGTGAAGCTGTCTTAGTGGACGTTCCGGAAGACCACGAGGTGGAGTCGGGATTTCTGGCTGGGGTACTGGTGAGACCCGAACGGCTGTACAGGCGAACAGGATGGCAGTGATTGTCAGGAACACTACGAAGCGAGAGGTCACCTTTAAGCAGGGGATGCCGCTGGTGGATCTGTTCCTGGTGACAGTAACGTCTAGTGTCCCTGTGAGACAAGCTGGGGAGAAACTATTGGGGAAAGGTGACCGCTGAGTCATTCAACTTCGGGGATTACCCAGTTCATGTGGGTTGGAAGAGGAGGTTGGTAGAGAAGATATTGACGCTGGGAGGTGTCTTTTCCATTGACGAGTTTGAGTGGGTTGTTCCTAGAGCACTTGTCACACTGCCTGGGTGACAGAGGACACCCTGATTAGATTAGATTATGAGGACACAGTCCTCTTTTATTGTCACTTGGTAATGCATGCTTTAAGAAATGATACAATGTTCCTCTGGTGTGATATCACAGAAACACAAGACAGACCAAGACTGAAAATCTGACAAAACCCACATAATTATAACATATAATTACAACAGTGCAAGCAATACCATAACTTGATGAAGAACAGGCCATGGGCATGGTAAAAAAGTTCAAAGTCTCTCGAAAGTCCCACATCTCACGCAGACGGGAGAAGGAAGAAAACGCTCCCTACCATGCCCCACCACAGTTCAACTCTGAGTCATCCGAAAACCTTGAGCCTCCAACCAGCCTTCCGACACCGAGCACCAAGCAACATCTCTGCCGAACGCTTCGACCCCAGCCCCGGCTGCCAGCAGCAGGCAAAGCCAAGGATTTTGGGGCCTTCCCTCCGGAGATTCTTGATCGCACAGTAGCAGCGGCAGCGAACCGGGCATTTCAGAAATTTCTTCAGATGTTCCTCCGTGTTTCTCCATCAAATCAGAATTGTGCACAGCATCCTTTAATACTTTATACTTTATTGTCGCCAAACAATTGATACTAGAATGTACAATCATCACAGCGATATTTGATTCTGCGCTTCACACTCCCCGGATTACAAATATTAAATATTAAAACTAGTTAACATTAGTAAATATTAAAAATTTAAATTTTAAATCATAAATAGAAAATAGAAAAATGGGAAGTAAGATAGTGCAAAAAAAAAAAAAAAAAAAAAAAAAAAAAACCGAGAGGCAGGTCCGGATATTTGGAGGGTACGGCCCAGATCCGGGTCAGGATCCATTCAGCAGTCTTATCACAGTTGGAAAGAAGCTGTTCCCAAATCTGGCCATCTGAGTCTTCAAGCTCCTGAGCCTTCTCCCAGGGGAAAGAGGGACAAAAAGTGTGTTGGGTGGGTCGTGTCCTTGATTATCCTGGCAGCACTGTTCTGACAGCGTGCGGTGTAAAGTGAGTCCACGGACAGAAGATTGGTTTGTGTGATGTACTGCGCCATGTTCACGATCTTCTGCAGCTTCTTTCGGTCTTGGACAGGACAACTTCCATACCAGGTTGTGATGCACCCTAGAAGAATGCTTTCTACGGTGCATCTATAAAAATTAGTGAGGGTTTTAGTGGACAGGCCAAATTTCTTTAGTTTTCTCAGGAAGTGAAGGCGCTGGTGGGCCTTCTTGGCAGTGGACTCTGCTTGGTTGGACCAAGTCAGGTCATTTGTGATATTGGCCCCAAGGAATTTAAAGCTTTTGACCTGTTCCACTTGCGCACCACTGATGTAAATGGGGTTGTGCGGTCTGCTACTCCTTCTGAAGTCAACAACCAATTCCTTTGTCTTGCTGACGTTGAGGGATAGGTTATTGTCTTCGCACCATGCCACCAGGTTCTTAATTTCCTCTCTTACAAATATGATAGCATTTCACTGGCCATCTTGTCCTCCCGCCTCCTCAGAGACATCACGGCAACTGGCCCCTGCAGAGGTGGAAGACTTTCGGCAGCATTTGCGTAAGTTGAAGGAAGCTGAGATCATTACCTAGTCCAGAAGCCCCTATGCATCCTCAATAGTAGTGGCCAGGAAGGAGAACGTGAAGGTACGGATGTGTGTGGATTATAGGACTCTGAACAGGCGTACCATCCCTGACTAGTATACGGTTTCGAGGATTGAAGACATGCTGGCCTGTCTGAGTGGTGCAAAGTAGTTCAGTGTGCTGGACTTGACGAGTGCATATTACCAGATCCCCATGAGTGAGGCTGAAGAAGAGAAGATGGCATTTATATGTCCCCTGGGATTCTTCCAGTTCGAAAGGATGCCCCAGTGCATATCGAGAACCCCTGCAACCTTCCAGCGGGCCATGGAGAAGACGATGGGGATATGAACTTGAGGTATTGATGTACCTTGATGACTTCATAGTACGTGGGTCTACCTTGGAAGAACATAAAGCGAGGCCACTGAAGGTGCTGGGTCACCTGAAAGCTGAAGGGTTAAAACTTTCCCTGGAAAGTGCCTGGACAAGACGTCTGTCAGCTACGTTGGGCATCCACCCAAACAAGATTTCTCAAGTTTGGCCAGGCCACAGGCTGTCTCCCGCTAGATTAAGCCACTAGCTGAACCTAAGAGTTACATGCGAATTTGATCAGCGGATTGGAGCTGTGTGTGGCAGCACAGCCATGGGTGTAAAGGGTGAAGAGAAGGGGACTCAGGACACAGCTTTGAGGGGCACCTGTGTTGAGGGTCAGGGGCAGAGGTGAGGGATCCCATCCTTACTATCTGATGGTGATCTGATAGGAAGTCTAGCTGCACTAGGTGGAGAGCAGGTCAAGGCCTCTGAGCTTCTTGTCAAGGCTGGAGGGAATTATGGTGTTGAATCCTGAAGCGTAGTCCCGGAACAGCATTCTAACGTATGTATCCCCCTCCTCCAGGTGAGTGAGGGCCGTGTGCAGTGCTGTGGCTATGTCATTATCTGTCGATCGGTTGTGTCAGTAGGCAAGTCATAGGGGGTCTAGTGTGGGTGGTAGCATGCTGAAGATGTAGCCTTTAACCAGCCTCTCAAAGCGTTTGCTTATAATTGAGGTGAGTGCGACAGGGCGCCAATGGTTCAGGCATGCTAACTGGGTTTTCTTAGGTACAAGGACAATGATGGATGATTTGAAACAGGAGAGCACTACACACTGGGGGAAAGAGAGAGAGATTAAAAATGTCCATGAACACTCCAGCCAGCTGTTCCCCACACACTTTGAGGACCCACCCTGCTGCCTTGTGACTGTTGACATGTTGGAATGTTCTACATACCTCGGCCTTGGAGATGACCAGGGAGTAGGTCTCGTCCACAGCTCTCTTCGGGCAGAGTCTATTGAGCCGAGAGTGAGCAGCTCTACAATCCGAACTTCTGTGCTACACTTTCACCCTTGACTGCCAATCAGCCCAAATGTATCATGAGCAAAGTCTCCAACTGACAAAACTCTTCATCTCTCACCACTGGTGCTGCCTAACCTGCTAAGTATTCAATGATTCCTGATTCAATGCAATGTCTCTTTCAGGTGGATGAGTAAATTCCTTAGACTTCATGGCAGAGCCAAAACTTTGCCCAAAAGTCACATCAAGTGGTAGGTCAAATATGATGACAGAATATAACATTAATGTTAAGACTCTTGGCTGTGTGGAAGATCAGAGTTGACTCTGTGGTTAAGAAGGCATACGGTGCATTGGCCTTCATCAACGATGGAATTGAATTTAGGAACCGAGAGGTAATGTTGCAGCTATATTGGACCCTGGTCAGACCCCACTTGGAGTACTGTGCTCAGTTCTGGTCACCTCACTACAGGAAGGATGTGGAAACCATAGAAAGGGTGCAAGGGAGATTTACAAGGATGTTGCCTGGATTAAGGAGCATGCCTTATGAAAACAGGTTGAGTGAACTCAGCTTTTTCTCCTTGAAGCGATGGAGGATGAGAGGTGACCTGATAGAGGTGTATAAGATGATGAGAGGCATTGATTGTGTGGATAGTCAGAGGCTTTTCCCCACGGCTGAAATGGTTGCCACAAGAGGACACAGTTTTAAGGTGCTGGGGAGTAGGTACAGAGGAGATGTCAGGGGTAAGTTTTTTATGCTGAGAATGGTGAGAGCGTGGAATGGGCTGCCGGCAACGGTGGTGGAGGTGGATACGATAGGGTCTTTTAAGACACTTTTTGATAGGTACATGGAGCTTAGAAAAATATAGGGCTATGGGTAAGCCTGGTAAGTTCTAAGGTAGGGACATGTTCAGCACAACTTTGTTGGCCGAAGGGCCTGTATTGTGCTGTAGGTTTTCTATGTAATCTGGAGCCACAGAAGTGTGTGATAACTAATAGATCAGTGACCTATTCAAACCATTATCTCATTAAACCAATGACCTCAATCATCCAATGATGTCACCAAACCAGTGACACCTTCATACCAATAACCTCACCAGTGCAGTGACCTCAATGAACCATTTACACTCACTAGACAAGTGACATCAGTGACATCACAAAACCAAAAACTCTGATAAACCATTGACCCCAGACCAGTATCCTCAGTGAATCAGCGATTTCATCTAACTACCGAATTAATTGGATTAGTGACCCTATCAGACCAGTGACCTCACCAGACCAGCAAACTCGGAGAATCCGGGGCCTCGATGAACAAGTGATCTTAGTAACCTCTGTGATCCAGTGAGGTGTTTTGCAACATCTCAATGGTTCTGATAGATGGTCATTTCTATTCCAGATCTCTGCCATGAATTTGCAGACTGACTGATTTAAGTTTGGACATCGGAATGTTGGCATGAGCTGGTGCTCACAGACACTTGCTGTCACTACTGCACACTAGACTCAGTGTCTACTTTACCTCCTGGACCTAATAAAGTGGCCACGGAGTGTATGTCCGTAGTCGTCTTCTGCTGCTGTAGCACATCCTCTTCAAGATTCGATGTGCTGTGGGTTCAGAGATGCTCTTCTGCACACCATTGTCGTAACGTGTGGTTATTTGACTTACTGTCAGCGCGAACTAGCCTGGCCGTTCTCCTTTGACCTTTCTCATTAACAAGGTGCTTTCATCCACAGAACTGCCACTGACTGCATGTTTTTTGTTGTTTTTCACACTATTCTCTGTAAACTCTGGAGATTGTTGTGCATGAAAATCTCAGGAGAGCAGCAGTCTGAGATAATCAAGCTACCCCATCTGACACCAAAAATTATTCCACAGTCAAAGTCACTTAGACCACATTTTTTCCCATTCTGATGTTTATTCTGAACAACAACTGAACCTCTTGACCATGTCTGCATGCTTTTATACACTGAGTTGCTGCCACCTGATTAGCTGCTTAGATATTTGAAATAGTGAACAGTGTACAGGTGTACCTAATAAAGTGACCACTGACTGTACATTTGCCATTTTCAATATGAACCAGGACACCGCGAGTCACGGTCATTAATTTACTTAGCAACAGAGGATGGACATGTCTGAGGCATTTGTTCTTTTATAGGTTCAGGACCATCTCTGAGTTGTACAACACAGAAACAGGCCACTCAGCCCTTTGTACGCATGCTAGTTCCTTGCTGCAGACTTTGCATTACCCCTTATAAGTTCTCACAACTCTGAAAACTTCACATTCTTAAAAAATTCCTTTCAGAAAGTTCTGTCAAAAGCACCTACTACCATCCCAGGCAGTACTTTTCAGATCACTGTCAAAGTAAATTTATTATCAAAGTATATATGTCACTATATACTACCCTGATATTCATTTTCTTGCAGGCATTCACAGTAGAACAAAAAAAACACAGAAACAAAGTCTGACAAGAGACTAATGGGCAATTGAAGACAAACTGTGCAAATGCAAATAATAATAATAAATACTGAGAACATCAGTTGTTGAGTCCTGGAAAGTGAGTCTATGGGTTGTGCTATCAGTTCAGTATTATGATGAGAGAAGTTACCCACTCTGGTTCAAGGGGCTGATGGTTGAGGGGTAATAACTGTTCACGAACCTGGTGGCGTGAATCCTGAGGCTCCTGTACCTCCCTCCTGCTGGCAGCAGTGAGAAGAGAGCATACATGGATGGTGGGGTCCTTGATCATGGACATTGATTTCTTGTGGCAGCACACCTTGTAGATGTGGCCAATGGTGGGGAGGACTTTTCTCATGATGGACTGGGCAGTACCCACCACTTTTTATTTACTGATTTATTGAGATACAGTCTGAAGTAGGCCCATCCAGCCCTTCAGGCCACGCTGCCCAGAATTTTTGTGACCTTTTCCGTTCTAGATCATGATGCAACCAGTCAGGATACTCTCCACTGTGTGGCAATAGATTATGTACAGATTACAGCAACACACTGTGGAAACCATTCCCCTTCTCTCCCTTCTGGATCATTTGCCAGTGCCCCCCCCCCACCACATCACTGGGACCTGTTTCTCGTTATCTCCTCAGTCAAAAGGCTCTCAGATTGTACGTCTCCCCTGAACCCTGTCTGAAGTCGAGATATTGTTGTAAATGCTCAGAGCTGTCAAGTGAAGTTCTTCCCATGTCGTTATAACAGAGACAATTAAAGACGGGTTTAATCTCACAGCTCTCCTATTGTTACCATCTCGTTCCTCTGATTTATTCTCTGATGTTTGTGCAACATATTAATAGAATGCCTTCATGTTTTGCTCATTATAATGCCGAGTCTATTCTTTCCACGTGCTCTCTGTTTCTATGGCAATATTATTTTCATATGTTCTGTATTTGCTCTCCCATCTTTGTACCTATTATGATCTGTCACCAGTTACTTGGTCTCTATTATTCCCTGGAGAACTCAGTGTCAAATCATCTTGTTTTGCTCCTGAGGTAATTTTGAGTTTGATGGGACAATCCAGTGCCTGATTTGATTGAGCATTTATATCTCTGCTTTATAGAAAGAAAATCTTTAAAAAAAGGAAAGATGGTTAGGGAGAGATATTGAGAGACAACAAGAAACAGAAGGAGAAAGACAGTGAGCGGAAGAAGAAAGATTAAAAGAAACAAGAATTTCTATGAGGTATCAGAATTTTACAATCACCTGGTATCTGATTATCCATTTGACTAGATTCCAATTTATTTGTTACATGCCCATCGAAACATAGAGCATCATTTGCATCAACAACCAACACAACTTCACATGTGCTGCAGGCAGTGAATCCTCCTCACTTCTTCAACTCCTAAACTCACTGCTGTAACGTCGGAAATAATAGGCACACGCACACGCACACACTCACAGACACACACGCGCGCACACGCACACGCGCACACACACGCACACACGCGCACACACGCATACACAGACACAGACACACACACACACACACACACACACACACACACACATTCACAAACACAGACACATACACGCATTCACAAACACAGGCACGCACACAAACACAGGCACGCACACACACGCATTCACAAACACAGGCACGCACACATACGCATTCACAAACACACACACACACACATTCACAAACACAGACACACACACACACACATTCACAAACACAGACACATATACACACACGCATTCACAAACACAGGCACACACACACACACACACACACGCATTCACAAACACAGGCACACACATTCACACGTACACAGACATATAGAGAGGTACACACACACACAAGCACAGGGACACAGACACACACATGCACACACGAGCGGACACAGAATTGTACTGAAGCTTTGCATTTTGCTGTCAGTGTTGCTTAGCACAAACTAGGTAATGTTTGTATATTTGTCTGAGAGATGGGTATACTTGGGAAGTTGGAAAGTCAAATTAAAGTAATAGGAATTTTGGATCAGCTCAAGGACTTACAATTTTGAATAGAGATTATGAAAAGAAAGCCTTGCCTTTCACAACCCGTGGGTTACAGGTAAACTGCAGTCTCCGTTGTAATGTACAAAACAAAATATACCACTAAACTCCCAGCAAGATGACAGCAGACTCAGACACAGCGGCCACTCTGCATCCAATTCAAAGTGTATTTTTTCATCTGGTATGTCTATTTTATGACTATAGTTCACTGCTGGGTACCAAGATCATTCATTATTGCAGGAGAATACCATCAGCGAGATGCTTGATAGTGATGGAGTTGGACACTGTGTCCTGTTGTTGTATTATCACCTGGACTTGTTGTGCACTATTGTGCCGAGATGCTGCATGACCCAAAAAAGATGTGAATGACTGACTTGACATTTTTATTGTGATCATAGAACCCTGTTAAACATTGGTAACCAAGAATGCTGCAAGCCAGTTCATTGGTTCATTGCGAGTCTGACGGCAGGGGATCTGCAATGCCTCAGTTGTTGCTCAGACAAAGCCCACATGATTCAGTCGCCTGTTGGCAATTGCCAGCAAAGGAGATGCCACAGCTGGCTGTGTGCTGCTGGATTCCATACTGGATTCTGGCTGGTCCCTCTTATCCATGCTGCCCTCCAGTGTTCCCTCGGCGCCGCCCTCCAGTTTTCCCTCGGCGCCGCCTTCCAGTGTTCCCTCGGCGCCACCCTCCAGTGTTCACTCGGTGCTGCCCCCAGTGCTCTCTACACAACTGCCTTGTCCATTCGTCCTCCCCATCCATCCCCACTGATCTCCCTCCTGGCACTTATCCGTGTAAGCGGAACAAATGCTACACATGCCCTTACACTTCCTCCCTTATCACCATTCAGGGCCCCAAACAGTCCTTCCAGGTGAGGCAACACTTCACCTGTGAGTCGGCTGGGGTGATATACTGCGTCCGGTGCTCCCGATGTGGCCTTTTATATATTGGCGAGACCCGACGCAGACTGGGAGATCGTTTTGCTGAACACCTACACTCTGTCCGCCACAGAAAGCAGGATCTCCCAGTGGCCACACATTTTAATTCCATGTCCCATTCCCATTCTGACATGTCTATCCACAGCCTCCTCTACTGTAAAGATGAAGCCACAATCAGGTTGGAGGAACAACACCTTATATTCTGTCTGGGTAGCCTCCAACCTGATGGCATGAACATCGACTTCTCTAACTTCCGTTAATGCCCTACCTCCCCCTCGTACCCCATCTGTTATTTATTTTTATACACACATTCTTTCTCTCACTCTCCTTTTTCTCCCTCTGTCCCTCTCACTATACTCCTTGCCCAACCTCTGGGCTTCCCCCCTCCCCCTTTTCTTTCTCCCTGGGCCTCCTGTCCCATGATCCTCTCGTATCCCTTTTGCCAATCACCTGTCCAGCTCTTGGCTCCATCCCCCCCCCCCCTCCTGTCTTCTCCTATCATTTTGGATCTCCCCCTCCCCCTCCCACTTTCAAATCTCTTACTATCTATTCTTTCAGTTAGTCCTGACGAAGGGTCTCGGCCCAAAACGTCGACTGTACTTCTTCCTAGAGATGCTGCCTGGCCTGCTGCGTTCACCAACAATTTTTCGCTGTCCACTTATCTAAGTCTCTCATCATCTTGTACACCTCTATTCAGTCACCTCTTGCTCAAACTCTTCCTTTCACCTCTTTATACTATCTCCCCTGCTTCTTTTAATCTAGATGAAGGGTCTCAACTTTTCACTCACTGTGTAAGTAACGTACCTCTGATATCACCCCCCCCCCTATACTTTCCCCCAATCACTTTTTGCCCCCTGATCATTGAGGAGCACAAGGGACTGATTCCCGGAAAACTCTGATTGGCTGTAATTTTTTTATCACAGCTCACAGAATCTTATATTGGTTGAATTGCAGTTGAAATCTGCACATCACCACTGTTTTGTTTACATGTCATAAATTATAATGAAAAGCAGACATTTCTTTCAGTTATTTCAGCAACAGAGAAAAATTGAATGTTCAGTCTGCAGTCTCCATTCCTCAGTCACATATCAATAACAGCCAACTGATCCATAGACTGGAGCAGAATTTTCTGTAGTTTGTAAATCACAAATAGTTTTCAATGGCCAAGCGTTCTCATTGTGAGCTGAGACACATGTTAACTGTAGGTTTGTTTAAAGAATGACACATACGAATTAGAAAAGAGATTCCAAAACAATTGAATACAGATCTGTGAAGAACCATGTCTCTGAGGTTAAGATTCCTGCAAATGTAACTCACAGATTGCCAAATGTGAAAGATGTCTCCCAGTGTTATAAACATGGTACTTTCTCCAACATTATGAAATATCCGTGTTCTAACTAATGGCTCAAAGATCTGAAATGCCTAGCTACCGCCACTTCCCTCGAGTTCTAATCAAAGCCAGCTTTCTGGACCTCTGATGTTTGAAATCTGTAGGGGGGCTTCAGACGTCTATGCATTGATCCAGCGAGAAAAAAAATGAAAACTATTTCTGCAGTATTAAGCATAAAGCCATCTCTCCTTCAGTTGAAGACAAATCAGAAACACACAAGTAAACTGCCCACCAGCCCTCTAGGTAAATAGCTGATGGTTGTTTAATGAATATTAATTTCACCAAAGTGTGGGAAGATTGTGTATTGAAGCTCCAATCCAACCTTTGCGATAATTTTAACACTGCTGTGCTGGTAAACAGCCTCTCCTGATTATTTAATCACTGGCATCTCACGCATGGATCTGAACTGGATCTTGCCCTTCTTAGAGCAGTAATTAAATTTTCATGGATAAACTGCTGGCTGATAGCTCTGCATTCAAGCTCAAATAAGTAAAGCTCAAATTTTTCAATCTGACTGGTAATATTTTTTAAAATACACTCTTAAAATTTATATAAACTATTTTTTATTTTTCATATTTTACAGTGATTAGATAGGTTTCTGATGTCAACCTGAATTTCAATTTGAGAGGTGCTCCAGGAGTATAAGAAGTGCAAGAAAATACTTAAGAAAGAAATCAGGAGGGCTAAAAGAAGACATGAGGTTGCCTTGGCAGTCAAAGTGAAGGATAATCCAAAGAGCTTTTACAGGTATATTAAGAGCAAAAGGATTGTAAGGGATAAAATTGGTCCTCTTGAAGATCAGAGTGGTCGACTATGTGCAGAACCAAAGGGAATGGGGAGATCTTAAATAGGTTTTTTGCGTCTGTATTTACTAAGGAAACTGGCATGAAGTCTATGGAATTAAGGGAAACAAGTAGTGAGATCATGGAAACTGTACAGATTGAAAAGGAGGAGCTGCTTCCTGTCTTGAGGAAAGTTAAAGTGGATAAATCCTCGGAACCTGACAGGGTGTTCCCTCGGACCTTGAAGGAGACTAGTGTTGAAATTGCAGGGGCCCTGGCAGAAATATTTAAAATGTTGCTGTCTACAGGTAAGGTGCCAGGGGATTGGAGAGTCACTCATGTTGTTCCGTTGTTCAAAAAAGGATTGAAAAGTAATCCGGGAAATTATAGGCCGGTAAATTTAACATTGGTAGTAGGTAAGTTATTGGAGGGAGTACTAAGAGACAGAACCTACAAGCATTTGGATAGACAGGGACTTATTAGGGAGAGTCAACATGGCTTTGTGAGTGGTAGGTCATGTTTGACCAATCTATTGGAGTTTTTTGAGGAGGTTACCAGGAAAGTGGATGAAGGGAAGGCAGTGGATATTGTCTACATGGACCTCAGTAAGGCCTTTGACAAGGTCCCGCATGGGAGGTTAGTTAGGAAAATTCAGTCGCTAGGTATACATGGAGAGGTGGTAAATTGGATTAGACATTGGCTCAATGGAAGAAGTCAAAGAGTGGTAGTAGAGAATTGCTTCTCCGAGTGGAGGCCTGTGGCTAGTGGTGTGACACAGGGATCAGTGCTGGGTCCATTGTTATTTGTCATCTATATCAATGATCTGGATGATAATGTGGTAAATTGGATCAGCAAATTTGCTGATGATACAGAGATTGGAGGTGTAATAGACAGTGAGGAAGGTTTTCAGAGCCTGCAGAGGGACTTGGACCAGCTGGAAAAATGGGCTGAAAAATGGCAGATGGAGTTTAATGCAGACAAGTGTGAGGTATTGCACATTGGAAGGACAAACCAAGGTAGAACATACAGGGTTAATGGTAAGACACTGAGGAGTGCAGTGGAACAGAGGGATCTGGGAATACAGATACACAATTCCTTAAAAGTCGCGTCACAGGCAGATAGGGTCATAAAGAGAGCTTTTGGTACATTGGCCTTTATTAATCAAAGTATTGAGTATAAGAGCTGGAATGTTATGATGAGGTTGTCTGAGGCATTGGTGAGGCCGAATCTGGAGTATTGTGTTCAGTTTTGGTCACCAAATTACAGGAAGGATATTAATAAGGTTGAAAGAGTGCAGAGAAGGTTTACAAGGATGCTGCCAGGACTTGAGAAACTCAGTTACAGAGAAGGGTTGAATAGGTTAGGAATTTATTCCTTGGAGCATAGAAGAATGAGGGGAGATTTGATAGAGGTATATAAAATTATGATGAGTATAGATAGAGTGAATGCAAGCAGGCATTTTCCACTGAGGCAAGGGGAGAAAAAAACCAGAGGACATGGGTTTAGCGTGAGGGGGGAAAAGTTGAAAGGGAACATTAGGGGGGGCTTCTTCACACAGAGAGTGGTGGGAGTATGGAATGAGCTGCCAGACGAGGTGGTAAATGCGGGTTCTTTTTTAATATTTAAGAATAAATTGGACAGATACATGGATGGGAGGTGTATGGAGGGATATGGTCCGTGTGCAGGTCGGTGGGACTAGGCAGAAAATGGTTCGGCACAGCCAAGAAGGGCCAAAAGGCCTGTTTCTGTGCTGTAGTTTTTCTATGGTTTCTATGGTTTCTAACTGTTCTGAGAATAAAGATATGGTCCCTAGATGACTGGTTAGTGTCAACACTGGCATCTTGGAGCAGGATCTGGGTTCAGTGAAAGGCTGAGTGACAAGAAAGGACTTGGCCCACGGCGGCGTAGCTGCTAGCATAACACTTTATGCTTGAACCCAACAATCAAGGTTCAATTCCCACCAAAGTCTGTAAGGAGTGTGTACGTTCTCCCTGAACCAAGTGGGCCTCCACCGATGCTCCAGAGTTAGTCATTTGCAGGCATGTTATATTGGTGTCGGAAGCATGGTGGCACCTACAGACTGCCGCCAGCACATTGGGCCAACACACTTCATAATGTTTCCATGTTCATGTGACAAATAAAGCTAATCTTTACCTTTATCAATGATGTTACATATGATCATTAACAATTTAATTACAATATTTGCAGAAACGAATGGATTTAAGTACTTATTTGCCAAATAAAAATATCTCATCTTGCCAATGATAATTAGCAGGAAACCACGACATACTAAATAAAAATTATTTGGGAATTAATAGGTAATGAATTTATTATTGTCACATGTACCAAGGTACAATGAAAAATTGCTGCTTTGCATGCCATCCATAGGGACAGTTTCATTCATGAGTGAATGAAGTTGTACAAGGTAAAGAAATAACAGAATTCCCAAATTGGCCGATCACTCTTCCCAACCCAATTTAACCAAAAGGACATATATCGCACATTAACAGCCCAATAATACGTTCTTAGATTAGGCAAAGCAAGACTTCCATCCTTTTTCAATTTTTGTAAGTGACATTTACTAATTCTTGGTCTTTTATTATTCCAAATAAAAGATAAAATATAGAATCAATCCGATCAAAAAACTTCTTAGTCAAAAAAACAGGGATATTCTGAAATAAATATAAAAACTTTGGTAAAATCATCATTTTAACTATATGGATATGACCAACAAGTGAAAATGTAAATGGACTCCATCTACTAAATAAATACTTCATAGAGTCTAACAAAGGAACAAAGTTGGCTTTATAAAGATCCTTATATTTTTTAGTAATTATAACACCTAAATATCTAAAAGAATCCAGGACTTTAAAAGGAGTGTTATCATATATAGAGACAGAATCATTTAAAGGAAACAATTCACTTTTACTGAAATTTATTTTATATCCTGAAAAATCTCCAAATTCATTGATAATTTTAGCAAGGCAGGAATAGATCTGTCAGGATTAGATATATAAAGCAATAAATCGTCAGCATAAAGAGAGATCTTATGCATGGTCTCATTCACAAAAATCCCATGGATATTTTTAGCCTCATGAAGAGCAATAGCAAGGGGTTCTAATATTAAATTAAATAAAAAAGGACTTAATGGACAGCCTTGTCTTGTCCCCTGTGAAAGCTGAAAAAAAGGACACCTACAATTGTTAGTGACAACAGTAGCAATAGGAGCTTTATATATCATTTTAATCCAATTATTAAAATTAGCACCAAAGCCAAATTTCTCTAAAACATTAAATAAATATTTCCGTTCGACTCGATCGAATGCTTTTTCAGCATCCAAAGATACAACACATTGTGGAGTTTTAAAAGAGGACGAATATATAATGTTAAATAGTCTCCAAACATTTGGAAAAGAATAGCAACCCTTTATAAAGGCTGTTTGATCTTTAAAAATAATTTTACCCAAAATATTCTCCAACCAATTGGCCATTATCTTTGACAGAATCTTAACGTCGACATTCAGTAATGGGTAGACCTGGAACTGAAAGTTGTAAAACAGTTTTATTTAACCTCGTTATTGGGAGCTGCTTTACCTATACAATTAGCTAAAGTTGCTAATTTAAACCTATATCCTGTGATTAAGTATTCTTTACAAATTTGGCTCCAGTTCCGCAATATTTTTAATCTTAAAAAATTTAAACTTTGTAGTTTAATTTATCGAAATTACTTTTTTAAGCCTTCTTTGAGTGATCCAATTTTTTTACTTTGGAAAAATAAAGGTATTAATTCTTTTTTGGATTTATTTAAAGAAGATAGATTGATGTCTTTTGAACAATTAATTGATAGATATTCTCCTTCATACTCACACTTTCTGCAATGCCTTCAAGTTAGATATTTTTTACAAAAATATTTAAGTAATTTTCCTTACATATTGGAGGCTGACCTGTTAGATATTATTATGAGTATGAACCCTTCGATCAAGGGTTCTATTGGAAGAATTTATAATTTATTATTACAATGGGATAAGTGTCCTTTATCTAAGATTAAACAGGATTGGGAAAAGGAACTCAATTTGACTTTTATGACGGAGGATTGGACGCGGATTTTGAAGTTGGTTAACTCTTCTTCAATTTGTGCTAGCCATTCACTGATTCAACTTAAAGTTGTACATTGTTATCATTTGATGAAGGAGAGACTTTCTAACATATTTTCTAACGTTGATAGTTATTGTGAAATAACAGAATTCAGAGTGTGCAGTGGAAGCAGACCATAAAATGCAAGGCCATAATGGTTAGATTGTGACGTCAAGAAACAATGTTATGGTACTAGGAGATTGTTCAATGATCTTATAAAAGTGTAACAGAAACTGTCCACGAGCCTGGTCGAACATGCTTTACAACTTTTGTATCTTCTGCCTGATGGGAGGGGGAAGAGGTGAGAATGCCTGGGGTGGGTCTTTGATTATGTTGGTGTGCATCAATACATGGCACTACAACACTGTAGTTATTATAAGGGCAGGAATGGCTTCTGGATGTTCTGGGGTTTAGATGTTTCAAAAGGGACAGGGAGGAGCTAAAAGAAGTGGGGGAGAGGCATTGCAAATCAAGGATAGTATCACAGCCGCAGAAAGGGAGCATACCATGCAAGGATTGTCTACTGAGTCAGTGTGAGTGGAAGTCAGAAACAGGAAGGGAGCAATCACTCCACTGAGAGTATTCTCTAGACCCTCTCAATAGCAACAGAGACGCTGAGGAACAGATCAGGAAGTAGATTTTGGAAAGGAGCTAACATGACATGGTTGTCATGGGGGACTTCAACATCCCCATTATTGATTGGTACCTCCTTAGTGCAAAAGGCTTAGATGGGGCAGAATTTGTAGTACGTCCTGTTAGGATTCTTGACGCAGCCTGTGAACAGGTGAACAGAGGAGAGGCCATACTGGATATGGTGCAATGCAACTAACCTGGTGAAGAGTCAGATCTTTCCATGAGAAAGCATTTCCGAGACTTGGGAACATAAATTAAGATCAGATGTACTTGGGGAAATGCACAATGGAAATGTGGAGCTTTTTTATGTAGCACAGGTTTCTGGAGAAGTTTGACCCAATGAGGCAGGGAAAGGATAGTGGAATGAAGGAACAATAGTTGACAAGAGATCTGAAACACCTGGTCAAGAGAAAGTAGTTTGGGTTCAAAGTTCAAAATAAATTCATTATCAAAGTACATATATAGTATGCCACCATATACAACCCTGAGGTATATTTTCTTGAGGGCATTCACAGTAAATACAAAGAAACACAACAGAATCAATGAAAAAAATCGTACACAACAAACAACCAATGTGTAAAAGACAACAACCTGTGCAAACATAAAAAGAAAAACAAACAAAATAAGCAATAAATATCGAGAACATGAGATGAAGAGTCTTTGAAATTGGGTCCATAGGTTGTGGGATCAGTTCAGTGGGGTGAGTAAAGTGATCCATACTGGTTCAGGAACCTGATGGTTGAGGGGAAGAAGGAAGTATATTAAAGGTTTAGAAATCAAGGATCAGACAGATTACAAGGAAGCCAGGAAGGACCTGAAGAATGGACTTAGGAGAGCTTGAGGAGGACATAAGAAGGCCTTGGCAAGTAGGATTAATGAAAACCCTAAAATAGTTTTTCACCTACATGACGAACAGGAGGATGACTAGAATGATGGTAGGACTGATCAGGGATAAAAAAGGGAACTGTGTGCCTGGAGTCAGAGCAGGTATGGAAGGTCCTTAATGAATATTCTGCTTCAGTATTCACCAGTGAGCAGAACATTGATGAATGTGAGTGCAGCGTAAAACAGGCTGATGTGTTGAGACGTGTCACTGTTAACAAAAAGGATGTGCTGCAACTTTCGAAAAGCATTAGGATAGGTAAGTCCCAAGGGCTGGAGAGAGATACACCTGAGATACTACAGGAAGGGAAGGAAGAGATTGCTGTGCATTTGGTGATGATTTTTGCATCCTCACTGGCTACAGGAGTAGTACCAGATGAGTGGAGGATGGAAAATGTTATTCTTTTGTTCAAGAAAGGTAACGGGGATAATCCTGGAAATTATAGACCACTGAGTCTTACTTCAGTGGTGGGTAAATATATTGGAGAGGATTCTTAGAGACAGGATGTACAAGCCTTTGGAGGAGCAAATCTGATTAGGGATGGTCAGCATGACTTTGTGAGGGGCAGGCCATGCCTCATTAGACTGATTGAATTCTTTGAGGAGGTGAAAATATAAGTTGATGAAGGCAGAGCAGTGGATGTGCTGTATTTGGGTTTTAATAAGGTGTTTCATGTCGTTCCCCATGTTGGGTTCATTCAGAAAGTCAGGAGGTGCAGGATCCAGGGAAACATGGCTGCCTGGATTCAGAAATGGCTCGTCCTTAAAAGAGAAAGGAATGATAAAACCATTCAATTAGTCATGACCAATACACAATAAATGCTAGAGGAACTCAGAAAGTCGTGCAGCATCTACAGCGGATAATAGATAGTCGATGTTTCAGGCCGAGACCCCCGATTCTGTTTACTTTTAAAATTGTTCACGTACAATTTTAACAACTCTCATAACTAAAATCGTAAAAGACTGTAGTGACTAATTTTTATCAGCCAAATTATTGATTAGCAAGAATTGAGACCATAAGGCTGTACGGCGAAGAGGAGAAGTTGGGCATTTGGCCTGTCGAGTCTGCTCCACCATTCCATTATGGCTGATTTATTATCCCTCTCAAATCCTTTCTCCTGCCTTCGCCCCGCAACCTTTGATAATAACAGTCAAGGACATAGCAACCTCCACTTTGAATATATTCAATGACTTGGACTCAGTTGTGTGTTGCGATGAATTCCACAGATTCATCTGTGCAACATGACAGTAAAGATAGGAATAGAATGAGGTGGCAGGAAAAATGCATGGCTAAAACACTGGAGCAGGGGGCAGGGGTTCAGATTTCTGGATAATTAGGACCTCTTCTGGGGCAGGTGTGACCTATACAAAAGGGATGGTTTGCACTTGAATCCAAGGGAGACCAATATTTTTGCAGGCAGGTTTACTAGAGCTGTTGGGAGTGGTTTGAATTAATATGGTAGAGGGATGGGAACCAGGCAGTGAACATAATATGACTGAATTCTTACTCCAATTTGAGAGGGAGAAGCAGAAGTCACATGTATAAGATGATGAGAGGCATTGATCGTGTGGATAGTCAGAGGCTTTTTCCCGGGGCTGAAATGGCTGCCACAAGAGGGCACAGCTTTCAGGTGCTGGGGAGTAGGTACAGAGGAGATATCAGGGGTAAGTTTTTTACGCAGAGAGTGGTGAGTGCGTGGAATGGGCAACAGTGGTGGAGGCGGAAACGATAGAGTCTTTTAAGAGACTTTGGATAGCTACATGGAGCTTAGAAAAATAGAGGGCTATGGGTAACCCTAGTAATTTCTAAGGTAGGGACATGGTCGGCACAACTTTGTGGGCCGAAGGTTGTGCTGTAGGTTTTCTATGTTTCTATGTATCTGTATCCATAAGACCATAAGACATAGGAGCAGATATTAGGCCATCTGGCCCATCGAGTCCACTCCACCATTTAGTCATGGATGATCCTTTTCTTTCCTCCTTGGCCCCACTCCCCAGCCTTCTCCACATACCTGCTGATGCAGTGTCCAATCAAGAAGCGATCACATTTTGCCTTAAATACACCCATTGACCTGACCTCCACAGCCGTCTGTGGTAATAAATTCCACAGATTCACCACCCTCTGGCTTGAGACATTCCTCCACAGCTCCGTTTTAAATGAACGCCCCTCTATCCTGAGGCTGTTTCCTCTTGTCCTAGACTCCCCCACCAAGGGAAACATCCTTTCCACATCCTCTCTGTCTCGGCCTTTCAATATTCGAAAGTTTCATTGAGATCCTTTCTCATCCTTCTAAACTCCAGCAAGAACAGACCCAGAGCTATCAAAAGTTCATCGTATGATAACCCTCCTCCTGGCAGGGAGGTTTGCAAGGCTACTGGGGAGAGTTTAAATTAGAATTGCTGGGGGTGGGAACTGAACTGAAGGGACAGAGGAAGGAGTGGTTGGCTCACAAATAGGCAGTGTGAGAGGGATGATAGGCAGGTGATGGAGAATGAGTGCACTCAGACTGACGGTTTGAGCTGTGTCTATTTTAATGCAAGGAGTATCATGAACAAAGCGGATGAGCTTAGTGCGTGGATCAGTACTTGGAGCTATGATGTTGTGGCCATTACAGAGACTTGGATGGCTTAGGGGCAGGAATAGTTACTTCGAGTGCCAGGCTTTAAATGTTTCAGAAAGGACAGGGAGGGAGGCAAAAGAGGTGGGGGTGTGGCACTGTTGATCAGAGATAGTGTCACGGGTGCAGAAAAGGAGAAAGACATGGAGGGATTGTCTACAGAGTCTCTGTGCATGGTAGTTAGGAACAGGAAGGGGTCAATAACTCGACTGGGTGTTTTTATAGACCTCCCAATAGTAACAGGGACATCAAGGAGCAGAGTTTCTGGAAAGGTGTAATAATAACAGGGTTGTCGTGGTGGGAGATTTTAATTTGCAAATATTGATTGGCATCTTCGTAGAGCAAGGGGTTTAGATGGGGTGGAGTTTGTTAGGTGTGTTCAGGAAGGTTTCCTTACACAATATGTAGATAAGCATACAAGAGGAGAGGCTGCACTTGATCTGGTATTGGGAAATGAACCTGGTCAGGTGTCAGGTCTCTCAGTGGGAGAGCATTTTGGAGATAGTGATCACAATTCTATCTCCTTTACCATAGCATTGGAGAGGGATAGGAGCAGACAAGTTTGGAAAGTGTTTAATTGGAGTAAGGGGAAATATGAAGCTATCAGGCAGGAACTTGGAAGTATAAATTGGGAACAGATGTTCTCAGGGAAATGTACGACAGAAATGTGGCAAATGTTCAGGGGATATTTGCATGGTGTTCTGCATAAGTATGCTCCAATGAGACAGGGAAAGGATGGTAGTGTACAGGAACCGTGATGTACAAAGGCTGTAATAAATCTGGTCAAGAAGAAAAGAAAAACTTATGAAAGGTTCAAAAAACTAGATAATGACAGAGTTCTAGAAGATTATAAGGCTAGCAGGAAGGAGTTTAAGAAGGAAATTAGGAAAGCCAGAAGGGGCCATGAGAAGGCCTTGGTGAGCCAGATTAAGGAAAACCCCAAGACATTCTACAAGTATGTGAACAGCAAGAGGATAAGACGTGAGAGAATAGGACCAATCAAGTGTGACAGTGGAAAAGTGTGTATGGAACCGGAGGAGATATCAGAGGTACTTAATGAATACTTCACTTCAGTATTCACTATGGAAAAGGACCTTGGCAAATGTAGGGATGACTTACAGCAGGTTGAAAAACTTGAGCGTATACACATTAAGAAAGGCAATATGCTGAAGCTTTTGGAAAGTCACCAGGACCGTACGAGATATACCCCAGGCTACTGTGGGAGGCGAGGGAGGAGATTGCTGAGCCTCTGGCGATGACCTTTTCATCATCAATGGGGACGGGAGAGGTTCCAGAGGGTTGGAGGGTTGCAGATGTTGTTCCTTTATTCAAGAAAGGAAGTAGAGATAACCCAGGAAATTATAGACCAGTGAGTCTGACTTCAGTGGTTGGTAAGTTGATGGAGAAGATCCTGAGAGGCAGGACTTACGAACATTTGGAGAGGCATAATATGATTAGGAATAGTCAACAAGGCTTTGTCAAGAGCAGGTCGTGCCTTACGAGCTTGATTGAATTTTTTTGAGGATGTGACAAAACACATTTATGAAGGGAGAGCCATAGATGTAGTGTATATGGATTTCAGCAAAGCATTTGGTAAGGTACCCCATGCAAGGCTTATTGAGAAAGTAAGGAAGCATGGGATCCAAGCGGACCTTGCTTTGTGGATCCAGAATTGGCTTGCGCACAGAATGCAAAGAATGGTTGCAGATGGGTCTTATTCTGCATGGAGGTTGCTGACCAGTGGTGTGCCTCAGGGATCTGTTCTGGGACCCCTTCTCTTCATGATTTTTATAAATGACCTGGATGAGGAAGTGGAGGGATGGGTTAGTAATTTTGCTGATGACACAAAGATTGGGGGTGTTGTGTATAGTGTGGAGGGCTGTCAGAGGTTACAGCGGGACATCGATAGGATGCAAAACTGGGCTGAGAAGTGGCAGATGGAGTTCAACCCAGGTAAGTGTGAGGTGGCTCATTTTGGTGGGTCAAATATGATGGCAGAATATAGTATTAATGGTAAGACTCTTGGCAGTGTGGAGGATCAGAGGGATCTTGGAGTCTGAATTCATAGGACAGTCAAAGCTGCTGCACAGGTTGACTCTGTGGTTAAGAAGGCATACGGTGTATTGGCCTTCATCAACCGTGGGATTGAGTTTAAGAACCGAGAGGTAATGTTACAGCTTTATAGGTCCCTGGTCAGACCCCACTCGGAGTACTGTGCTCAGTTCTGGTCACCACACTACAGGAAGGATGTGGAAACTACAGAAAGGGTGCAGAGGAGATTTACAAGGATGTTGCCTGAATTGGGGAGCATGCCTTATGAGAATAGGTTGAGTGAACTTGGCCTTTCCTCCTTGGAGCGACGGAAGATGAGAGGTGACCTGATAGAGGTGTATAAGATGATGAGAGGCATTGATCGTGTGGATAATCAGAGGCTTTTTTCCAGGGCTGAAATGGCTAACACGAGAAGGTACAGTTTTAAAGTGCTTAGAAGTAGGTACAGAGGAGATGTCAAGGGCAAGTTTTATATGCAGAGGGTGGTGAGTGTGTAGAATGGGCTGCCGGCGACAGTGGTGGAGACGGATATGATAGGGTCTTTTAAGAGACTTCTGGATACGTACATGGAGCTTAGAAAAATAGATGGCTTAGGTAAATTCTAAAATAAGTACATGTTCGGCACAGCATCGTGGGCCAAGGGGCCTGTATTGTACTGTAGGTTTTCTATGTTTCTATATTTCTTTCATCCTTGTGAACCTCCTCTCGGCAGAGTAGTACTCGAGTCAGTGACATCAGCAGGAAGCACATTCCAGAGTTGGAGCTGGTCCAAAGCAACATCAGCTAGGGGCTTGAAGATACATCAGGGCAGGATGAAGTGCTTGAAGGAGGCAGGATTGGGACCTTGCATTGACCAGTATTTCTTGGGGGAAAGGACTACAAAATCAAATGAAGTTCAATGGCATGATGGAACCCAAAGTCCGCAGAGCATCGGTAACCCAGGCACCGTCTCAGAAGAGCACATCAGCACTGAAGACCACAGCTCACAGGAAAGACAAGGCCAGCCAGCAGAAAAGAAGCTGCAGGTGAAAAAGCCATGTGTGAAATGGCCAAAAACCTGCAACAAGAAAGAGTGGGCAACGGTCGACGAGGATCTATTCAGACTCCTTAGAGGTCTAAAGGGCACAGTTGAGAAGAGGATTGAGAGGATGGGCGACCTCATATTCAACTATAGAAAGATTTGGAGTGGCAGAAATAATTAAGACAAAGCTGTCAGCACAACCCAAATCAAGAAGACAAAAGGAGATAGAGGGCCCCATGAAGGAGAGATGGCAACTGAAGAAACAGTGGAGAAGATCAACCACGGAGGAAAGAGACAAAATCAACGTCCTGCAGGCAGAACTAAAGGCACAAATGTCGACTCTAAGGAGAGCAGAAAAGCACAGGCTTCAAAGAAAGAAGAAAGAACTTACTCGGACACGATTCTATAAGGACCCCTACAAGTTTGTGAAAAGCATTTTCACAAAGCAGAAGAATGGAACTGCTAAGATGTAAAAGGAAGAATTGGAAGACCATCTGAAGCTGACATACTCAAACAGCTGGAGAACTGAGCACACCTCAATACCATCAGATATGCCAGCCATCCACCTCCACATCAGAAGTTTGACATCAGTCCCTCCAGACACAGTGAGATAATAAAAGTAGTAAAATGGGCAAAGGCTGCTTCAGCGCCAGGGCCAAATGGAGTTCCGTACAAACTCTACAAAAATGCACCAAGAGTCCCAAACTTCTTATGGAAATAGATGAAGGTGGTCTGGAAGAATAAACTTATTCCTGGAGCTTGACAGCAGCAGGAGGAATTCTAATTCTGAAAGAAAAAGATTCCTCAGAAATTGGACAGTTTCAGCAAATGAATCTACTAAATGTTGAAAGGAAAATATTTTTCAGTGTCATAGCACTTACCTGGAGAAAAACAACTTCTTCATTACATGTGTGCAGAAGGCAGGGATGCCAGGTTTCACTGGCTGCTTGGAACAGGCAAGTATAATTTGGCATCAAACACAAACTGCTAAAAAGGGAAAGAAGAGGTCTTGTTCTGGGACCTAGCCAATGCCTTTAGGTCATTTTCACATAACCTCCCAGGGTCTTCATTTGAATTCTTCTGTTTACCAGAATGTGTCACAACCCTACTCAAAGACTACTTTTGAGATCTTCAGTTCTCATTGATAACTGCAGAGTACAACACAGCCTGGCAGCCTGTGGAGGTAGGCATAATGGCAGGTTACACCATCTCTCCGTTGGCCTTTACCATGGCAATGGAAGTCATCATTAGAGCTTTTAAATGGGTAGTAGGAGGAGAACGATTGATCAGGACTACACCTACCACCAATCCGGGCATTTATAGATGATTTAACCATCCTGACAACTACCATCCCATGTACCAAACGGTTGCTTGAGAAGATCCATTCAAACATCAAATTGGCCCAAATGACGATTAAAACAAGGAAGTCCAGGTTCATTTCCATAGTCAAAGGAAAGCTGGTTGACTACAAGTTCCATGTGGATGAGAAAGTAATCACAGTGTGTCAGAAATGCCAGTTAAAAGCTTGGGCATTGGTTTGATGTAAACCCCAGATCTGTTGAGAGAAGAAATCATCAAAGGGCTGAAAGCCTTCGATAAGAGCTTGCTGCCAAAACACCTCAAGCTCTTGTGTCTTCAGTTTGGATTGCTCCCTTGGCTGTTGTGGCCACTGACTCTGTATGAAGTCCCCATCACTCATGTTGAAAAGCTGGAGAGGACAGTTAGTTCCTTCATTAAAAGTGGATGGGCCTACCAAGATCACTAAGTAACATCTACTTGTATGGCAAAGAAGCTCTGAAGTTGCCTGTCACTGAAGGGCTGACTGAAGAGTTCAAGTGTGCCAAGGTGAGGCTTGAGATGACTCTCTCGGAATCACTTGACAGACTTGTCCAGGATACTACATCCAGGACCTCAACAAGGAGAAAGTGTCGTGTAGCAGAGTCAGTAAAACAGCCAAAGGCAGCACAGGTTCGTAGAGGTGGTGGGCCAGGTGCAATCTGGAAAGGGAGCCTTGGCACAGGCTTAAAAGGCCCATTTGGCAAAAGGCAACAACACAAAAGCAAAAGCAAGCTATTGTGGTGGAGTGAGTACAACGACAGGAGGAACAGATTGAGTTATGCAAAAGCAGTGTCTCAGAGAAAACAGGGACAGTGGACAAGGTGGGAAAACACTGAGAAAAGAAAATTCAGCTGGAAAGACTTATGGGAAAAGGAAGGAAGAAAGATTAGCATCCTTATAAGGGCAGTTTATGATGTTCTCCCAACTCCCAAAAATCTGAACCTGTGGCTCGGTGAAGCCCCAGCTTGTCCACTCTGTGAAAGAACAGAAACATCAAGCACGTCCTCTCATCTTGCAAAGTAAGCCTCACTCGAGGAAGATACACATTGAGGCACAACCAGGTCCTCAGATTTTGACATCCGTTATGGAGAAGCAAGGGCTGAACAACAACTCTCAGCCCCATATGACTGGAAGAACCACCATCGCCTTTGTCCAGCAAGGACCGACAGTGCCACCCTCAGTGACTGAGTTGGCATCAAGCACACTGGAGCATACTGGTGACTGGAACATAGCGGTCAACCTTGACAAAAGGCTAATATTTCCCCCGGAGATATCCACTACCACCCTCAGACCAGACTTGGTCTTGTGGTCCAGCAGTCTGAAGGCTGTAGTAATCACAGAGCTCACAGTGCCCTGAGAAGATGCAGTCTGTGAGGCGTATGAGGGGGAACATGTAAGATACGCTGAGCTGGCCACAGGGGCGAGGCAGTGTGGATGGAAGGTGCAGATTTTCCCAGTGGAGGTTGGCTACTTCCATGGTCAGATTGCTGAAGGGATTGGGAATCCGCGGCCAGGGCCGGCGGCAAGCTACAACGAACTTTTGGAGGCAGCTGAGCGAAGCAGCCACTGGTTATGGATGAAGAGGAGTGATGGCAGCTGGGCCCTAAAATGACCCATGTGGAGGGGGTACACTTGGGATGCCAGGTCGCACTGTTGAGCCCTCTGGAGATGTAGTGGGCTTAAATTGACAAAACATCGGGGGGGGGGGGTGCTCACCTGATGACCTCGGGAAGCATCTGCCACCCACCAAGCCCCACCTCAAGATCTCTGTGTTATGACCCGGGTTAGGACCTGCTTATCAAAAGGATTGAAACATCTAGTTCCATGAGCTCAAACCATGCCACTCATGGTTGGGCGGCAGTGTTAGCTGTGAGGAGGATGCTAAGAGGATGCAGGGTGACTTGGATAGGTTAGGTGAGTGGGCAAATTCTTGGCAGATGCAATTTAATGTGGATAAATGTGAAGTTATCCACTTTGGTGGCAAAAATAGGAAAACAAATTATTATCTGAATGGTGGCCGATTAGGAAAAGGGGAGGTGCAATGAGACCTGGGTGTCATTATACACCAGTCATTGAAAGTGGGCATGCAGGTACAGCAGGCGGTGAAAAAGGTGAATGGTATGCTGGCATTTATAGCGACAGGATTCGAGTACAGGAGCAGGGAGGTACTACTGCAGTTGTACAAGGCCTTGGTGAGACCACACCTGGAGTATTGTGTGCAGTTTTGGTCCCCTAATCTAAGGAAGACATCCTTGTCGTAGAGGGAGTACAAAGAAGGTTCACCAGATTGATTCCTGGGATGGCAGGACTTTCATATGATGAAAGACTGGATGAACTAGGCTTGTACTCGTTGGAATTTAGAAGATTGAGGGGGCATCTGATTGAAACGTATAAAATCCTAAAGGGATTGGACAGGCTGGATGCAGGAAGATTGTTCCCGATGTTGGGGAAGTCCAGAACGAGGGGTCACAGTTTGAGGATAAAGGGGAAGCCTTTTAGGACTGAGATTAGGAAAAACTTCTTCACACAGAGAGTGGTGAATCTGTGGGATTCTCTGCCACAGGAAATAGTTGAGGCCAGTTCATTGGCTATATTTAAGAGGGAGTTAGATATGGCCCTTGTGGCTACAGGGATCAGGGGTATGGAGGGAAGGCTGGTGCAGGGTTCTGAGTTGGATGATCAGCCATGATCATAATAAATGGTGGTGCAGGCTCGAAGGGCCGAATGGCCTACTCCTGCACCTATTTTCTATGTTTCTATGTTTCTATTTCATTTGCCACTCTCTTGACCATTCTCCTAATCTGTCTTTCAGCAACCTACCTGTTTCTTCAACACTACCTGCCCCACCACCAATCTTCATATCATCTGCAAACTTGGCAAAAAAGCCATCTATTCCATCATTGAAACACAGCATAAAAAGAAGTGGTCCCAACACAGACCCCTGCAGAACACCACTAGTCACTGGCAGCCAACCAGAGAAGGACCTTTTTATTCCCACTCGCTGCCTCCTACCAATCAGCCAATGCTCAAACCATGTTAGTAACTTTCCTGTAATGCCATGGGCTCTTAATTTGGTAAGCAGCCTCATGTGTGGCACCTTGTCAAAGGTCTTCTGAAAATCCAAATATATAACATCCACTGCATCCTCCTTATCTATCCTTCTGACAAGTGCCTCAAAGTATTCCAACAGGTTCATCAGGCAGGATTTTCCCTTGAGGGAACCATGCTGACTTTGTCCTATCTTGTCTCATGTCACCAAGTACTCCATATCTCATCCTTAGAAACTGACTCCAACATCTTCCCAACCACTGAGGTCAGGCTAACTGGTCTGTAATTTCCATTCTGCTGTCTTCCTCCTTTCTTAAAGTGTGCAGTAACATTTGCAGTTTTCCAGTCCTCTAGCACCATGCCAGAGTCCAATATTTTTTGAAAGATCATTACTGATGCTACCACAAACCCTACCTCTGCCTCTTTCAGAACCCTAGGATGCAGTTCCTCTGGTCTGGGTGACTTATATACTCTTAGGCCTTTCAGCTTTTTGAGCATCTTCTTCCTCGCACCCTTCAACATCTGGCACACTGCTAGCATCTTGCACAATGAAAACAGATGCAAAATACTCAATTAGTTCATCTGCCATTTCCTTGGCCCCTGTTATTTCTCTGGCCTCAGTTTCTAGTGGTCCTACATCCACCCGCATCTCTCTTTTATTTTTTACATACTTGAGAAAGCTTTTACTATCAACACACACAAAATGCTGGAGGAACTCAGCAGGCCTGGCAGCATCTATGGAAAAAAGTACAGTCGACATTTCAGGCTGAAACCCTTCAACAGGACTGGAGAAAAAAAGCTGAGGAGTAGATTTAAAAGGTGGGGGAAGGGAGAGAGAACCACCAGATAAATGACGAATCTTGGAGGGGGTGGGATGCAGTAAAAACCTGGGAAGTTGATTAGTGAGTTGAAGTGAGAGAGGGCATATGAGATGGGAAATGGAGAAGGAGAGGAGAGGTTAGTGGGCATTACCGGAAGTTTGAGAAATCAATGTTCATGCCATCAGGTTGGAGGCTACCCAAATGGAATATAAGGTGTTGTTCCTCCAACCTGAGTGTAGCCTCATCACAACAGTGGAGGAGGCCATGGGTGGACATATCAGAATCGGAATGGGAAGTGGAATTTAAATGGGCGGCCACTGGGAGATCCTGCTTGTTCTGAGGGACCCTGCATAGATGTATGGCGAAGCAGACTCCCAATCTCTGTCGGGTCTCACCGATGTATAGGAGGCCACACCGGGAGCACCGAACACAGTAAATGACCCCAACAGGTTGACAGGTGAAGTGCCGCCTGCCTCACCTGGAAGGACTGTTTAGGGCCCTAGATAGTGGTGAGGGAGGAGGTGTAGCATTTGTTCCGCTTGCATGGATAAGTCTGGGGGAAGATCCTGTAGTAGGGTGGAATGAGATATAGTCTAAATAGCTGTGAAATTCCGTGGGTTTGTAATAGACATCGGTGGATAAGCTATCTCCAGAAATAGAGACAGTGAGATCAAGAAAGGGAAGGGAGGTGATTGAAATGAACCAGGTGAATTTGAAGGCAGGATGGAAGTTGAAGACAAAGTGGATGAAGATTCCAAAGTTAAGATGGCACCGGTAACTGGCGACTCTGCACGTGCTCTCCTGAGCAAACTGCCCTCTACACTATCCTATACTCAAGAAACCCTTCTACACCTCCAATCTGCTACATCTAGCAAGATCAACAACACCCTGGCGAAGCTACTGACCCAGCTGGAGACCACCCCGCCAGAATTGCTTCTTAAACTCTGAACTGCACCTGGACCCGATCAGCGAGGCCTGGTCCGAAGCCCACCATGTTCCCGGAGACCCGCAGTCTGCTACTGTGCCAGAGAGCTTGGAGACACGGCCCATTCCGACCAGCACCTCTCCGGAGCAGACAACCACACAGACGTGACTGCGGAGACCTCAAGGTGCCCCAGGTGCTTCCCCTGAGTGACCACCATAAAGCCCCGTTGGTGGCCATCCACAGCTGCCGGAAGTGAGGCCTCCACCGCCGACCTCGGAAATCGAGCCCGAGGCTTGGCTAGAGAGGAGGCCTCCGCAACCGTGACTTGGTTTAAGGACTTGTTTCAGCTAGGAGCCCGGCCATCCGGGATTAAGTGTCGGCTTTGGCCCAATCGACAGCCCGGGCCTCCGGCAGCTGGAAGTGGCAGTGGAGCCTCCCCCATTACTCGGCCCGACCGGAGCGCCCAACGACGCGACCCGCCGATCGATCCCCACGAGATGCGTCCACCAACCTCAAAGAGCTGCCAACAACACACTGCATCAATGGAGATCTGGAAAGATGCACTATTTACCGAAGAAGCATGGGAGAAGAAGCATGGGAAAAGAGCTGGGCTGCTGGTCAGATTGAAGCTGAGGGGCTCTAGGGTCCCTGTGCCCACCATCCTACTAGCTAATGTGCAAGCCATAGAGAACAAGGTGGATGATCTTAAAGGGAGACTCACCAACTGCAGGGAGATGCAGAGCTGCTGTGTATTCTGTTTCACCGAGTCCTGGCTCTCCCCTGCAACCCCCGACTGTGCCATCCAACCAGAGGGATTTTTGAATCATCAGATGGACCGCACGGCGTCTTCGAGCAAGACGAGGGGAGGTGGTGTCCACCTACTGATCAACACTGGGTGATGCTCGGACACAGTGGCACTGACAAGCTCCTACAGCCCAGACCTGGAACACCTGTCGGTGAAGTGTCATCCCTACTATCTGCCATGGGAATTCACCTCGGTCATACTGACAGTGGTCTACATTTCCCCCCAGGCAGACGTGGAGTGTGCTCTGAAAATATTGTATGCAAACATCAGTGAACTTGAGACCAGGTATCCAGAGGCTTTGCTTATTACAGCCAGGGACTTTAACCAGGCCAACCTCAGAAAGGCGCTGCCAAAGTTATACCAACATGTCTCCTGCCCCAATAGAGGCCCGAATATACTTGACCACTGCTACACAGCAGTCAAGGATGCCTACCGTTCCGTCCCACGACCTGACTTCGGAAAATCAGACCATCAGACCATACTCCTCCTCCCGGCTTACAAACAGAAACTGAAGCGGGAGGTCACGGTGTCAAAAGTAGTGTCGCGTTGGACAGAGGAAACGGATGAGGTCCTCCGTGACTGCTTTGAATCGGTGGACTGGTTAGTATTCAAGGTCTCGGCAGCTAACATCGATGAGTATGCCTCAGCTGTCACGGACTTCATTTGGAAATGCACGGGGGACTGTGTGTCTCGCAAGACGATCCGGGTATTCCCTAACCGGAAACCTTGGATGAACTATGAGGTCAAGTCCCTTTTAAAGGCTAGGGCTGCGGCTTTTAGGTCCAGGGATACCAGTCACTACACAGAATCCAGGCGTGAACTCCGGAAAGCCATTAAGGGAGCCAAGAGGCAATATCGAGCCAAGTTGGAAGCCCAGGCTAACCAGAGGGATGCCAGTAGACTATGGCAGGGTCTAAATGAGATCACTGGGCGCAAAGAAAAGGCTGGGAATATCAATAACTATGGCGCTTCTTTTCCTGATGAACTTAACGTATTCTACGCAAGATTCGAACAGAAGAGGAGCGTCCTGCTCCCTCCAGATAAATAGGACCTGGTGGCATCGAGATTCATCGTCACCGAGGAGGACGTTAGAAGAGCCTTCCTGAAGATAAATCCAAGGAAGGCGACGGGCCCAGGTAGCATCCCGGGATGGGTTCTCCGGGCCTGTGCAAGCGAGCTAGCTGGAGTGTTTGCTGACATCTTCAACTGCTCCTTGCTTCAGTCTAAGATCCCCTCGTGTTTTAAGAAGGCAACAATAATCCCAGTGCCGAAGAAGAGCAAGGTGGCATGCCTGAATGACCATCGACCTGTGGCTCTGACATCAATTGCTATGAAGTGCTTCGAGAGATTGGTTATGGCACACATCAACCACGGCCTACCGGTCAACCTCGACGCTTTGCAATTCACCTACCGGAGCAACAGGTCAACGGAAGATGCCATCTCTCTAGCCCTACGTTCCTCCTTAGAACACTTGGAGAATAAAGACGCATACGTTAGGCTCCTTTTCATTGACTACAGCTCTGCCTTTAATACCATCGTTCCAAATCAACTGATTCCTAAGCTCTAGAACCTGGGCCTTAGCACTCAGATCTGCAGCTGGATCTTCAACTTCCTCACAGACAGGACCCAGGCTGTAAAAATAGGGGACAAGCTCTCCTCTACAATCACTCTGAGCACCGGTGCCCCCCAAGGCTGTGTACTCAGCCCCCTGCTGTACTCACTGTACACCCATGATTGTGTAGCCAAGTTTCCATCAAACTCAATATATAAGTTTGCTGATGACACAACAATTGTAGGCCGTATCTCGGGTAATGATGAGTTTGAGTACAGGGAGGAAATTAAGAACCTGGTGGCATGGTGCGAAGACAATAACCTATCCCTCAATGTCAGCAAGACAAAGGAATTGGTTGTTGACTTCAGAAGGAGTAGCGGACCGCACGACCCAATTTACATCGGTGGTGCGCAAGTGGAACAGGTCAAAAGCTTTAAGTTCCTCGTGGTCAATATCACAAATGACCTGACTTGGTCCAACCAAGCAGAGTCCACTGCCAAGAAGGTCCACCAGCGCCTTTACTTCCTGAGGAAACTAAAGAAATTTGGCCTGTCCCTTAAAACCCTCACTAATTTTTACAGATGCACCATAGAAAGCATTCTTCTAGGGTGCATCACAACCTGGTATGGAAGTTGTCCTGTCCAAGACTGGAAGAAGCTGCAGAAGATCGTGAACATGGAGCAGTACATCACACAAACCAATCTTCCGTCCTTGGACCCATTTTACACCGCGCACTGTCAGAGCAGTGCTGCCAGGATAATCAAGGACACGACCCACCCAACCAACACGCTTTTCGTCCCTCTTCCCTCCAGGAGAAGGCTCAGGAGCTTGAAGACTTGTACGGCCAGATTTGAGAACAGCTTCTTTCCAACTGTGATAAGACTGCTGAACGGATCCTGACCTGAATCTGAGCCGTACCCTCCAAATATCCGGACCTGCCTCTCAGTTTTTTTGCACTACCTTACTTTCCATTTTTCTATTTTCTATTTATGATTTATAATTTAAATTTTTAATATTTACTATCGATTTGTAACTCAGGGAGTGGGAAGCGCAGAATCAAATATCGCTGTGATGATTGTACGTTCTAGTGTCAATTATTTGGCAACAATAAAGTATAAAGTTAAAAGCACATCTTTCCCTCAACCCCTCACCACTTTCTGCTTTCCATAGGGATCGCTCCCTACACGACTCTCTTGTCCATTCATCCCTCCCCACTGATCTCCCTCCTGGCACTTATCCTGGCAAGTGGAACAAGCGCTACACCTCCTCCCTCACCACCATTCAGGGCCGTAAACAGTCCTTCCAGGCAAGGCAGGCGACACTTCACCTGTGAGTCTGTTGGGGTCATTTACTGTGTTTGGTGTTCCCAGTGTGGCCTACTGTACATCGGCGAGACCCGACAGAGATTGGGAGACCGCTTCACCGAGCATCTACGCGGGATCCCTCAGAACAAGCAGGATCTCCCATTGGCCGCCCATTTTAATTCCACTTCCCATTCCCATTCTGATATGTCTATCCATGGCCTCCTCCACTGTTGCCGTGATGAGGACACACACAGGTTGGAGTAACGACACCTTATATTCCTGAAACCACCCTGGATTCCTTGGCTGCATAAGTCTAAGGAAGACAACCTCTGGCCCCACCAAACTCATGAGACTGAGGTGCGCTCGATCCCACCCCAAACCCCAGCTTGTGTGGATGCTGTGTCATTCGCTACTCCATTACAAATTAATGCAACAAAATAACAGACAGCACACTAGTAAAGAATAACAAAAAGAGCCCATTCTATTAAACAGACAAATGTGCACAAGTCGGAGCTCATCTTGAACTTCTCAGTCACTCATGCGCTGGGCACTCGGTCAACGTGAAAGCACACACCACCTTCCGAACGTCGCTCGCAATCCATCTCAAACAGACGGGTCTGCCACCGGATCGTATGCTACGCCCAGTTCTCCCCAGCGTCTTCTCTCTTCATCTCCTCTCAAACAAAAACCCAAGACCAGCCTTATTGTCCCTCAGCAAGAAACACCTCCTGCTAATTGGATGACACACATTCCACATCATCCCTTATCTTCAATGATAACCCAAACAGGCTGAAAGCAGAACAGCAGCTCTTACACAGCTGCTAAATGAAATACATACAGCATCACAGTAAAGATGTGAACCAGGCATTACATTCAGTTTGGGTAGCCTCCAACCTGATGATATGAACATCAATTTCTCAAACCTTTGGAAATGCGCCTCAAACCACCCCCCTTCTCTATTTCCCATCCACTTTTCCCTCTCCCACCTCATCTCACCAATCAGCTTCCCAGCTCTTTGCTTCATCCCTCCCCTCCAGGTTTCACCTATCACCTGCTGGTTCTCTCTCCCCACCCCACCTTTTAAATCTACTCCTCAGCTTTTTGTCTCCAGTCCTGTTGAAGGGCCTTAGCCGAAACGTCACCTGTACTTTTTTCCATAGATGCTGCCTGGACTGTTGAGTTCCTCCAGCATTTTGTGTGTGTTTCTCAGATTTCCAGCATCTGCATATTTCCTCATGTTTGCGTCTGCATATTTTCTCTTGTTTGTCTCTTACTATCCACTTTGATATTGTTTGCTGGCTTGCTTTCATATTTCATCTTTTCTCTCCTAATAATCCTTTCAGTTGCTTTCGGTAGGGTAGTAAAAGCTTTCCAATCCTCCTGTCTTCTCCTATCATTTCGAATCTCCCCCTCCCCCTCCTACTTTCAAATCTCTTACTAGCTCTTCTTTCAGTTAGTCCTGACGAAGGGTCTCGGCCTGAAACGTCGACTGTACCTCTTCCTAGAGATGCTGCCTGGTCTGCTGCGTTCACCAGCAACTTTTATGTGTGTTGTTTGTATTTCCAGCATCTGCAGATTTCCTCATGTTTCCAATCCTCTGTCTTCCCACTTAGCCCTCTCTTTTGCTTTTACGTTAGTTTTGACTTCCCTTGTCAGCCAAGGTTATACTATTTTGCCATTTGAGTATTTCTTTGTTTTGGGAATTCATCTATCCTGCATCTTCCTTATTTTTCCCTTGAAACATGCCATTGCTACTCTGTTGTCATCCCTACAGCATCTCCTTCCAAGTTACTTTGATTAAATCCTCTCTCATACCACTGTAGTTTCCTTTACTCCACTGAAATACTGCTACATTAGACTTTACTTTCTCCTGCAACACACACAAAATGCTGGACAAACTCAGCAGGCCAGGCAACATTGATGGAAAAAAATACAGCCGTTTTGGGCTAAAAACCTTCAGTGGGACTCCAGCAATTCTCCCTATCAAATTTCAAGTTGAACTCAATCATATGCATTGGAATAAAGGGAATTATTGTATCATTTGTTAATAAAATAAGTAAAATTCAGCATGATTTTTGCTAAGGAAAATCTTGCCTGGTAGATCTGTTAGAGTTGTTCGAGGAAGTAACAAGCAGTGTGGACAAAGGAGAGGCAGTGAATGTCATTTACTTGGATTTTCAGAAGGCATTTGATAAGGTGCCACACATCAGGCTGCTTAACAGGATAAATTCCTATGGCATTACAGGAAAAGTACTGGCATGGATAGAGAAGTAGCTGACAGGCAGGAGGCAGCGAGTGGGAATAAAAGGTTGGCTACCAGTGACTAATGGTGTTCCTCAGGGGTCAGTATTGGGAACCATCAAAGTTGCTGGTGAACGCAGCAGGCCAGGCAGCATCTATAGGAAGAGGTACAGTCGATGTTTCGGGCCAAGACCCTTCGTCAGGACTAACTGAAGGAAGAGTTAGTAAGAGGTTTGAGAGGGGGAGGGGGAATTTCAAATCTCCCAGTGACCACTTTCAAATCTCTTACTAACTCTTCCTTCAGTTAGTTCTGACGTAGGGTCTCGGCCTGAAACATCGACTGTACCTCTTCCTATAGATGCTGCCTGGCCTGCTGCATTCACCAGCAACTTTGATATGCGTTGCTTGAATTTCCAGCATCTGCAGAATTCCTCTTGTTTCAGTAATGGGACTGCTACTTTTCATATTGTTTGTCAATGATTTAGATAATGGAATTGATGGCTTTGTGGCAAAGTCTGCAGATGATACAAAGGTAAGTGGAGGGGTAGGTAGTGCTGAGGAAGCAATGCAATTGCAGCAGGACTTAGACAAATTGGAAGAATGGGCAAAAAAGTGGCAGATGGAATACAGTGCTGGGAAATGTATGATGATGGATTTTGGTAAAAGGAACAATATTGCAAACTATTATCCAAATGGGGAGAAAATCCAAACATCAGAGATGCAGAGGGACTTAGGAGTCCTCGTGCAAGACTTCCAGAAGGTTAATTTACAGGTTGGGTCTGTGGTAAAGAAGACAAATGCAATGTTGGCACTTATTTCAAGGAGAATAGAATATAAAAGAAAGGAGATAATGCTGAGGCTTTAAAAAACACTAATCAGGCCGCACTGGGGTACTGTCTACATTCTTGGGCCCCATATCTCAGAAGGGGTGTGTCTTTGGAGAGAGTCCAGAGGAGGTTCACATCTTCCTTGTGTTCAGGGATCAGGGATCATCTTCAATCACCATTGTACTGTATAACCTACATTATAATAAGGGACTACTTTATGTTTCAGTAACACATCGTTGCATGCGCTATTAGGCGCGTATTAGACCATAAGACAAAGGAGCAGAAGTCAGCCATTTGGCCCATCGAGTCTGCTCCACCATTTTATCATGAGCTGATCCATTCTCCCATTTAGTCCCACTCCCCCGCCTTCTCACCACAACCTTTGATGCCCTGGCTACTCAGATACCTATCAATCTCTGCCCTAAATACACCCAATGACTTGGCCTCCACTGCTGCCCGTGGCAACAAATTCCATAGATTCACCACCCTCTAGCTAAAAACATTTCTTTCCATCTCTGTTCTGAATGGGCACCCTTCAATCCTTAAGTCATGCCCTCTCGTACTAGACTCCCCCATCATGGGAAACAACTTTGCCACATCCACTCTGTCCATGCCTTTCAACATTCAAAATGTTTCTATGAGGTCTCCCCTCATTCTTCTAAACACCAAGGAATACAGTCCAAGAGCGGACAAGCGTTCCTGCACCTGCGCAGTTAAATTACTTGTTAACAGATGAACAGATAATGGAAGACCTGAAAACTTTCAATAAGCTTAAATCTCCAAAAAGACCAGCACTTCCATCTTCTCCTGAGCATCTTCCCAGCACTCCTGCTGAATCACCAGCACAGAGATATGAAGCATGAATAGAAGATGGAAAGTTATATTACGATAAGAGATGGTATCAGAAAGGTCAGGCTATCTATTTGGAATCTAAGGAGAATACGAAGATTGGCTGTGTAATTAGCTCAGTTGGAACAAATGAGATATGGGTAAGGAAGACAAGTGATAGCACAAAGATGCGTATATATCTAGGACAGCTGCACAGAGCAGTCTTCATGATACAGAGGCGATCTGCTGCCTAGAACTCTTAACAAGTTGAAGGCGCACATCTTCTTAACTCCTTACGCTCAGAGGTCAACTGTTCATGACTTTTACATGGAAATCTGTATTAAAACAAGTTTACTGACAGAACACACTATTTGAAGACACTTCAATGCCATCTCAGTTTTGATGATTGTACATATTTTTAAGAATAACATTCACCTTTTCACGGATTTCACTTTGCTTTCGACATCTTTGCAAGATGGAGGTGCCTACTCTTTATGGCTGGAACCTGCCAATTTGTGGATTGTTTAATTTATTCCGGACAATAGAGTGAAGACCTATTTGCTTCAGTGCTGGACAATCTAAAGAAGAACACCCCCCCCCCAGAGACTTGAGTTATAAATGGGTCTTAGACTAAAAGTTAAACAAAAAAAGCTTGTTATAATTCGATATTATTACGTTAATTTGTTATAATTTGATATTATTAAGTTGCTAAGTAAACAAATAGTAGGCGTTTTTATGTTAAAGGTAAACATATTTGTTTAACATAATGCCCCAGTAAAAAAAACAGTTGATACACTATTAAAATAAAAAGGGAGGAGTGTACCGTATAGCCTACATTATAATAAGGGACTACTTTATGTTTTAGTAACATGTTGTTGCATGCGCTAGTAGGCGCGAATTGATCTGTACGTGTGTGCTGAGTTCGGTTTCTGCCAGTAAAGAACCATGAACCTTAGCTCCCGTCTCCAGCGTTTTTATTAATAGCATTGTTGTGTAACCAGGCCACATACACAACAACCATATACATTTACACATATTAAGAATTTGCTGAGGTGCGTTTGTCAGGGCATAACCTGCAACAAAAATATAACATTCCACAATTATACAGAATACAGAATTATACAAAAATAAAGTTAGAGGGGTCAGGAAATTGAAAAAAATATGCAGAAATACATAAATACCAGCAGTATTTACAGTGTAATCCATCACCTTCAAAAGGCAATGCCTCAGAAAGGTAGCATCCGTCATTAAGGACCCACCACCCAGGACTCCTCTCACTGCTACCATCAGAGAGCAGGTACAGGAGCCTGAAGGTACACACTCAATGATTTAGGAACAGTTTCTTCCCCTCTGCTGTCAGAATTCTGAATAGACAATGAGCCCATGAATACCACCTCCCTACTTCTTTCCTCTCTTTTTGAACTACTTAAATTTATTTTTATATATATTTCTCACTGTAATTTATAGTTATTATTATATACTGCAACGTACTGCTGCCACAAAACAGATTTCACAACATGTGCCAGTGATATTAAACCCGATTCTGATACTGGTTTTGAAAAGAAGTTTAAAGGGTTTACAGTGCAGTCACTGAGGTAAGAAGTTTAGGCAGGCGGTGGGGGTTTCTAACAAGAATGGTTGATCAGATTAATTCCCTGGGGGAATAAAGTTTTCAAATGGCATGAAGTTTTAGTTTTAATGGCCCTCCCCAGAAGGGAACTTTTTTAAAGGCAGTTGTAGTTGAGCTTCTCCACTGTGGTCCAGTTCTGAAAGTACTCACCCTTTAACCTGTTCACACTCTGCACCCCCACCCCCAGGCTAATCCAACTATTTAATGGGTCTAGTTTCAGATTCTAAGCATCCACACCGTTTCTCATTTTATTTTAATTAATTTATCTGATTTTCCAAGTGAATTGCTGATTCCAATTACACAGAATAATCTTAACTAAAAAGTTAATAAGCTTGGCATCATTGTTATCACTCCTCCCTGACTGGGGAAACAGTGAAGTCAATCTCCAACACATGAACCCTAACCCTGCTTCTTATTTGTTCAATGTGCTAATCAAAATATCTCCTTGTTTTCATGCTCAGTCACAGTAATTTAGCTCTGTGAAATAAATTGTTTCAAATGATAAAACTAAAGTTAATTTATTAAAATCTCCAACCACTCTGATGTAGCAGCATGACAACAGTGTAAAAAAAATCACAAATGCAATTGTTCAAGAACCAAAACCAAATTAATATAATTATAATTAATTGCAGCTTGGAAGAACAGAGGACAAGATTAATCAATGCCAGGGTTGACTCAGGGAGAGATGGCACGAATGCACAGACCCAGCGCCCAATGGATTGTGGGTAATCAAGTTCAGCTCTAACCAGCGACCGCACGTCATGACAGTACCTTCGGCTCGCAGCACTCTGGGAGCAGCTACGAACAACCTGAATCAGGTTTAATATCACCGGCATGTGTCATGAAATTTGTTGTTTTGCAGCAGCCATACATTGCAATTCATAACAATTTTTAAAAACTATAAATTACAATGTGTGCGTGTGTGTGTGTATCCAGTACATATAGACAGATAGAAAATAGGTGCAGGAGTAGGCCATTTGGCCCTTCAAGCCTGCACCACCATTTATTATGATCATGGCTGATCATCCAACTCAGAACCCTGTACCAGCCTTCCCTCCATACCCTCTGATCCCCCTAGCCACAAGGGCCATATCTAACTCCCTCTTAAATATAGCCACTGAACCGGCCTCAACTGTTTCCTGTGGCAGAGAAGTCCACAGATTCACCACTCTCTGTGTGAAGAAGTTTTTCCTAATCTCAGTCCTAAAAGGCTTCCCCTCTATCCTCAAACTGTGACCCCTTGTTCTGGACTTCCCCAACATCAGGAACAATCTTCCTGCATCTAGCCTGTCCAATCCCTTTAGGATTTTATATGTTTCAATCAGATCCCCCCTCAATCTTCTAAATTCCAATGAGTACAAGCCTAGTTCATCCAGTCTTTCTTCATATGAAAGTCCTGCCATCCCAGGAATCAATCTGGTGAACCTTCTTTGTACTCCCTCTATGGCAAGGATGTCTTTCCTCAGACTAGGGGACCAAAACTGCACACAATACTCCAGGTGTGGTCTCACCAAGGCCTTGTACAACTGCATACTACAGATAGATACTTTATTGATCCCAAAGGAAATTACAATGACATAGTGGCATTAGAATTGCACAGATATACAAATGTACAAATATTAGAAGAGAAGAAAGAAAGAATAAAAAATAAGTTAGCTCAAACAGTCTAACAAGAGGGGGTCATCACGTCCCTGGCTATAGGTTGACTTATTATAGAGCCTAATGGCCGAGGGTAAGAATGATCTCATATAGCGCTCTTTGGAGCAGCACAGTTGTCAGTCTATTACTGAACGTGCTCCTCTGTTCGACCAAGGGTATGCACAGGGTGAGAAACGTTTTCCAGAATTGCCAGGGTTTCCCGTAGGATCCTTTGCTCTACCACGGCCTCCAGTGTGTCCAGTTTGACTCCTATAACAGAGCCAGACTTTCTAATCAGTTTATTGAGCCTGTTGGCATCACCCGTGTTGATGCCATTGACCCAGCACACCACTGCATTGAAGATTGTACTGGCAAATACAGACTGATAGAACATGTGAAGGAGAGGCCTGCTTACTCCAAAGGATCTCAGTCTCCTCAGAAAGCAGAGGTGTCTCTGGCCCTTCTTGTACACAGCCTCTGTGCTGGTGCTCCACTCAAGTCTGTCATCCAGGTGCATCCCCAGGTATTTGTGGGTCCTCACCACATCCACATCCTCACCATCAATAGTAACAAATCCTCCACCAGGGCCCTGCATTCATCCTCCCATCCTCCCTTTATACACCCAGATATTGCCGAGTCATCAGAGAATTTCTGCAGATGACATGATTCAGTGATTCAGTCCAAGGTATACTGGGTAAACAGGAAGAGAGCCAATACAGTCCCCTGTGGGGCCCCAGTGCTGCTTATCGCCGTGTCTGACACACAGCTCTGAAGCTGCACTAACTGTGGTCTGCCAGTCAGGTAGTCCATTATCCAGGATACGATGGAAATGCTAGCCTGCATTGAATGGAGCTTTTCACCCAGCAATAAGGGCCGTATGGTATTGAAGGCACTCGAGAAATCAAAAAAGCATGATTTTCACTGTGCTATTTTGCTTATCCAAATGGGAATAAGCTCTGTTCAGCAGGTAGATAGCAGCATCATCGATTCCAATGTGCAAACTGCAGGGGATCGAGGGCTGATCTGACCAGGAGCCGGAGGACCAGCCTCTCTAGGGTCTTCAGGATGTGTGAGGTCAGGGCCACTGGACAATAGTCATTCCAGACATTGTTACATAAATTAAATAAGTGGCGTAAAAAGAGAACAAAAACCCAAAAAAAACTTTTGTATACATGGGGTCATTGTCCACTCAGAAACCTGATGGCAGAGGGGAAGAAGCTGTTCTTGAATCATTGTGTGTGTGTCTTCAAGCTCCTTTGCCACTTCCCTGATCATAGCAATGAAAAGAGGGCATGTCCTGGGTGATGTGGGTCCATAATAGTGATGCCGTGCTCTTGAAGCATCAGTTTTTGAAGATAAGCATAAGACATAGGAGTAGAGTTAGGCCATTCGGCCCATCAAGTCTGCTCCATCGTTCAGTCATGGCTGATCCCAGACCCCACTGAACCCCGTACACCTGCCTGCTCGCCATAACCTTTGATGCCCTGACCGATCAAGAAATGATCAACTTATGCCTTAAATACACCCACAGACATGGCCTCCATCACAGTCCGTGAAAGAGCATTCCACATATTCACTACTCTCTGGCTAAAAAAAATTCTCCTTACATCAGTTCTAAAAGGTCGCCGCTCAATTTTGAGGCTGTGCCTCCTAGTTCTGGATACCCCCACTGTAGGAAACATCCTCTCGACACCCACCCAATCTAGCCCTTTCAACATTCAGTAGGTTTCAATGAGAATCTCCCCCCACCCCCCAAAATTCTTCTAAATTCCAGTGAATACAAGCACAAAGTTGCCAAATGTTCATCTGGGAACCTTCATTCCCAGAATCATCCTGGTAAACCTCCTCTGGACTCTGTCCAATGACAACATATCCTTTCTGTGTTTTTTAAAGCCTCTGCATTATCTCCTTGCTTTTATATTCTATTCCGCTTGAAATAAGTGCCAACATTGCATTTGTCTTCTTTACCACAGACTCAACCTGTAAATTAACCTTCTGGGAGTCTGGCACCTTCTCCCTATTTAGATAACAGTTTGCACGGTTTCACCAAATTGCATTATCATACATTTCCCAACAGTGTATTCCATCTGCCACTTTTTTGCCCATTCTTCCAATTTGTCTAAGTCCTGCTGCAATCACATCAATTCTTCAGCACTACCTATCCCTCCACCTATCTTCATATCCACAAACTTTGCCACAAAGCCATCAATTCCATTATCTAAATCATTTTCAAACAACATGAAAATCAGAGGTCCCAATACTGACCCCTGAGGAGCATCACTAGTCACCAGCAGGCAACTAGAAAAGGCCCTTTTTATTCCCACTCACTGCCTCCTGCCTGTCAGCCATTCCGTTATCCATGCCAGTATCTTTCCTGTAACACCATAGGACTTTATCCTGTTAAACAGCTTCATGTGTGGCACCTTATCAAATGCCTCCTGAAAATCCAAGTAAATGACCTCCACTGCCTCTCCTTTGTCCACCCTGCTTGTTACTTCCTTGAAGAACTCTTAACAGATTTGTCAGACAAGATTTCCCTTCACAGAAACCATGCTGACTTTGACTTATTTTATCATTAGCCTCCAAGTACCCCAAAACCCCATCCTTAATAACAGACTCCAACACTTTCCCAGCCACTGAGGTTAGGCTAACTGATCAATAATTTTCTTTATTCTGCCTTCCTCCCTTCTCAAAGGGTGAAGTGACATTTGCAATTTCCCAGTCCTCCAGGACTATGCCAGAATCAAATGATTCTTGAAAGACCATGACCAATGCACCCATTATCTCTCAGGACTCTGAGATGTAGTCTACCTGACCCAGGTGACTTATCCTCCTCAAGAACTTTGAGTTTGCCTCGTTCTTTTACCTTTGTAATAGCAATTGCACTCACTCCTCCTCCCTGACACAGACCTCTGGCACACTGCTTGTGTCCTCCACAGTGAAGACTGATGCAAAGTACCCATTTAGTTCAACTGCCATTTCTTTGTCACCATTACTACCTCACCAGCATCATTTTCCAGTGGTCCAATATCCACTCTCATCTCAATTTTACTCTATATAACTGAAAAAACTTGGTATCCTACTTTATATTACTGGCGAGTCTGCCCTCATATTTCATCTTTCCCCTTCTTATAGTTTTTTATTTGCCTTTTGGTGGATTTTAAAAGCTTCCTAATCATCGAACTTTCTAGTCACTTTTGCCCTTTCCTTGGCTTTTACGCAGTCCTTAACTTCCTTTGTTAGCCACGATCGCCTACCCCTGCCATTTGAGAACTTCTTCTGTGGGACACATCTATTCTGCATCTTGTGGACTGTTCCCAGAAACTTCAGCCATCTCTGCTCTTCCATCATCCTTGCCAGTATCCTCCTCCAGTCCACCTGGGCAAGCTCCTCTTTCATGCCTCTGTAATTTTCTTTATTCCATTGTGATACTGATACATGTGACTTATGCTTCTCCCTCTCAAAGTGCTGTATGAATTCATTCATATTATGATCACTGCTTCCTATCGGTTCCTTTATGTTAAGCTCCCTAATAAGATCCGGGTTATTACACAACACCCAATCCAAGATAGCCTTTCCCCAAATAGGCTCAAGCACAAGCTGGTCTTGAAAAAAGACATCTCATTGGCATTCAACAAATTCCCTCTCTTGCGATTCAACACCAACCTGATTTTCCCAATCCCCTTGCATATTGAACTCCCCCATTACAATTGTGTCATTACCTTTATCACATGCCCTTTCCAGCTCTTTTTGCAATCTCAACCCCACATCTTAGCTACTATTTGGAGGCCTATATATGATTTTCAAAGGGGAATTGCTGCTTTGTAGAGGCTTCACATAGTCAATGGATCTGGAATGTAACAATGGATGGTTTGTGGATGTTTTTCAAAGCAATAAGCAGTGGGGAAACTAACAGGACCATGCTCAGTGGAGTCAGTCCCTCCGGTACCAAGGATGTCAGTGGATGACTGGTGTCATGCAGTCTGATATGTGACAGCTTGCCCACAAGATGAGAGACTCAAAGATCTTATGGAGTATACAGAATGAGTCACGGTGGTTTGCAAGAAAGGAATTAGTCTTCAACTGTGGTAACAGGCATGCAGGAAAATCTGCCAGTCAGCAGAAAGCCAATTCCCACCAACTTAAAACTGCTAAGGCAGGAAGATTTCGGAAAGATCTTCTTTTCTTCTCGATCATGGGAACTGCATCCACGTTCCTCAAAATGGTGGAATCTCCTCTTGATGATCATGACTCTGACGGCAGCAATTACTCAGCACTGCCTCTTTTTTTTCCAAAACTAAAAAAGTTTATTTACACAACAAATACACAAAGTACAAACATTAAAAAAAGAGAAAATCTGCAGATGCTGGAAATCCGAGCAACACACACAAGATGCTGGGGAGCTCAGCGGGCCAGGTAGCATCAATGGAAAAGAGTACAGTCTCTTTTTCTGCCGAGACCCTTCAGCAGGACTGGAAGTACAAACATTATTTACAAGACAATGTATAATTCAAATTAAAAAATGATTATTATAGTCTATAAAACCGTTAATTCCCAGGGGGAGGGCCCACCGCTCCCGGAAATCTCCCACTGTACCCCTGGTGACCACATCCTCCCTCTCCAAGGACAGCCGGCATGAACGTACTGCCAGAAGGGGGGCAGACTGTCGGCCCTGGCAGAGCCCTTGACTTTCTGTAGCCTAGATCCATGAAGGCCATCTTGGCCAGTCCCAAGAGCAAACCCACCAGTAGATCCTCCTCGTGGCCCACCCTTCCTGTACTGGGTGCCCGTATGTGAGAAGTGCAAGCAGAACCTGAGCATACTCAAAGGGGGCCTGCCCTCTCCCGTCTTCACCCTACAACCCTTCCCCAGGGACTCCAGGAGTCTCCTACACTGCCACCTCTCCTTATGGGTCACTTCAACTCCCTTCCTCTTCTTTTGGAGGATCATGCAGACAGACTGAATGACCCCTCGCAGACCCGACCTGATCAGTGGCCAACTGGGCCTTGAAAGGTTTCCTCTAGGAGTCCTTCACAAACTGCCGAATCTCCTCCACAGAGATGGGCTGGGATTGAGGATGTCTGCCATCTCGGCTTCAGAAGAGTCCTCCTCTTCCCCCTTCCCACATCCAAAGCTCTTGCCACCCTCCAAGCAGTCATCGTCTGGACCAGTGTGACCACCTCACTCCCTCCATGGCCCTAACACGACCTCTACCCATCCCTAGGGCCAGTGGCAGAGGGAGGCTCTGCCACCTCTGGATCACAACTCCTCCCCCACGCAGGATATGAGTCTGCTGGGCCATACCCATCCCCACACCCTTGTCATCCTCCCTAGAGTCAGTGCCAGGAGAATCCCCTCCCTCCTCACCCCTTGGGACACCCTCCCTCTGACTCACGGCACAGAATGGTGATCCAGGGTAGCTGTGGTTCTCCTCACGGACTAGACGTTCCTCAGCAGGGCACTTGACTTCAATTGAGCCAACCATCTGGGAAACTAATCCCACTGGTGACCCTATACCCTCAGGTGACCCCTATTCTACAGGGCTTCGCCACTCCGCAGGGAATAAACGCCCTGAACGTGCAGTCTCAAATGAAGGCAGGTCCACCTCCTCACTCAGCCCCTGTACAGAAGCACCACTCACCAGCCTGGAGGACCCATGTGCCGAAGATGTCTCCCCGGGGGGGGGGGGGGGGCCTGTATGACAGGACTATCTTCCAGCTCTGGGGGAACATACTCCACACATACGGTCACTACCAGGGGTAAATCCCGCTCCTCTTGAGGCTCCTGATTCCCAGCCTCTGTAGACACATCCCTCCGCCGTCTCAGACCACACATACACTGAGACATGCTGACCTCCATCTCAGAGGCATCCTCAGTCTCGGCAAAACTTCCCCTCCCCGACTTCCCCAGGCTCTTGCTGGATCTCAGGAGCCACAGGACTCTCCGGGCTCGGTTCAGCAGCAGCAGCCTGCTCCTTCTCTGGGGGAGAAGCTTTCAGATGCTTTTTCTTCTTTGTATTCGTCCCCACCACCCGAACGCACCCCTCACCAGCATTCGCTCTGTGCCCAACTCCGACTCCCACAGCCAACGGCACGTGGGTGGGGCAGCAGGGAGAGGAACAGCAGGAGGGGATCAGTGGGGGAAGCCCCAGCGGTCCCACCCTGTGCCTCCGAGGCAGAGTTGGCAGCCTGACGTTCAGGCAATTCCTCCAAATCTGCCCAAACTCCTTACAGGCGTGGCACCCCAGGCAGCCCGTAGCCCACAGGATGGAATAATAATGCCCCTCAAAGTAAACCTGAAGCTGCCCCTTGGCACCTCCACCCCCCTCCAGCTGCATGAGCAGACGGCACTGAAATGAGAAAAGATGCTCATTATCCCGCGGGAGGAGCCCTGTACTATATTGCGGTTATTTTGGATCTCACCTTGCCAATGGAGCGCAAGTAAGGAAACAGGGCTTTGTCAGGGAAACAGGGGTGGACGTCTGAGAATATTACCATCTGCACGGGGGCCAACATGGGCTCCACCTGCATGAAAATCCTCCCCACTATTAACCCCTCACCTGCATAGCGGTCGCAAACAGCTGAAAGCTTTGCCTGGCCGGTCGGCTGATCCAAAGTCCAAAGTCCTCTTCACCCAGTCGCCCAGGGCTGGACATTCCAAACTGAGGGGTTTTCTGCTGTTACAAACAGAATAAATCCGTCCCCATTCCCAACAAAGTCAGGCTGGGCTCAGCGGCATTCACATTTACAAAATGAATCGGCACACCATCCTGGCACCCAGTGAGGTGAAGCAGGTGGCCTGGCACAACTTCCTGAACCTGCAATATCTCAGGGTGGCAAAAACAGGCCAGAAAAATGGCCACCCCACTGGAAGTGGAGCTGGGGTGGCTCATGTAGACCCCCCACCCCACCCCACTTCACCATTCCAGGAGCCAGGTGGAGCCATCTCCTGGAATTCCTGCAAGCAGCTCACCGCTTATTCCCCATCCCAGAGGACAGAGAGATGATGGAATCTGCGGACAGCCACCTTCCGCCACTGACATTAAGGGTTGCAACGTTTAGCGTATCTTACTGAGACTACGCACCAGAACCCCGGCAAGGAGCAGAGACCTCCTTCCAGCCCTCTCCCATCTTTGCCATACTTCTTGAGGGACTCCAGGAGTCTCTTAAACTGGCAGCTGTCCTTACCGGTCATTTCAATTCCCTTCCCCTTCTTTTTGAAGATAATCTGAATAGACTGCATGACCCCTTGCAGACCCGACCATTAATTAGTGGCCATCTGGGCCTTGAAAAGCCTCTTCCAGCACTCCCTTATAAACTGCCAGACCTCCTCCAGAGAAACGGGCTGTGACTCGGTGCTGGGGTTGAGGATGTCTGCTATCTCAGCTTCAAAAGAGTTCCCCTCTTCCCCCTCACCGTGTCCAACACTCTCATCAGCCTCCAGGCAATACATCTACACCCAGTGCGACCACCCCACTTCTCACCTCACCGTGGCCCAAACAGATCTGACCACAGGCCGATGACAGAGTGGGAGCAAGAGGGAGGGGGACTGTGGGGTGGGGGGTCAGAGGGGGAAGGGCCAGTGGTATCACCCTGCACTTCTGAGGCAGAGCTAATTGCCCCTCAATTGGAGCAATTCTTCCAAACACGCCCAGACTCCATACAGGCACGGCCCCTCAGGTGGCCCGTGGCCCACAGGACGGTATAATAATGCCCCTCAAAATAAACCTGAAGCTGCTCCTCAGCATCCCCACCCTGCTCCAGCTGCATGAGCAGACGGCACTGATATGAGAAGAGATGCTCATATCCCCGCGGGAGGAGCCCTGAACGTATCGGGGTTATTTTCCAACGCACCTCGCCGATGGAGCGCAGATAGGGGAAGGGGGCCCTGTCACAGATATGGGGGCGGGCGTCTGCGAGTTTAACCATCTGCACAGGGCCCAACACCAGCTCCACCTGCATAAAAACCCTCCCTACCTTTAACACTTGACTCAGGGCCACGAGCACACCCTCACCGATTTCAAATAGAAAATCGACTTCCCAATCAAAACCGCTATCGCGACAATACCCTAACGGCCTCACAGCTTTTACGGCGGAATTCCTACCCACTGAAGTAGTTACAGTACATTGTACAGCATTCTTTAGGGTCAGGCATTTGAACGAGTGGTCCTCTTCACGAGCTACAACTCCTGATCCCGCAGCTTTACACACACGACTCCAGAGGAGCCCGTTCAGAGCCTCGCCCAGCCATGACACAGTCAGAATTCAAAAGTTCAAAACCACCGCCGGGATACTACATAGTCTACACCCAGCGGAACAGCAACGAACAGTCAAAAAAAAAGCAGTTCAGAGACAAGATGGGACGGGAGGGGAAAAAGGAGTGGATAGGCAGGGACACCCATAAGGTCAGACATCCCACCTCTCCCGGACGTTCCGGGAGTCTCCTGCATATTAATAGCAGCTCCCTGATGCCCACAAATTATATGCAATGTCCCGGAAATTGATTTTTTGAGAGCGAGCGTGAGAGAACGCGTGAGAAAGAGCGAGAGAGTGAGCGCAAGAGCAAGAAAGCAAGCACGAGAGAGCGAGCGCGAGTGAGCGACCACGAGAGACAGCACGAGAGCGAGAGAGTGAGAGCAAGAGCGCGAGAGACCACGAGTGAGAGAGCGCACCAGGGAGAGAGACTGAGAGCAAGAGCGAGAGAGTTCCAAAAAAAGTCAGAGTGGCAGAGTGTTCCAAAAAAAGAAAATATAAAACGTACGTCACCCCAGACTACACTAAAGTCTACCCCTGCCTAATAGGGGTCAAAAATAATGACAGTGTTGCTCGCTGCACTGTTTGCAACAGTGACTTTTCTATTGCCCATGGTGGGTTAAGACTGTACAAGACATGTTGAGGTGAGTTTAACAGGTGTCATTCGTTCATTAGCATAGCTAACGTTATTTAAACTAGCTGGCTAGCTGCTAAGGAGCTACTCTATTGCAGACATCCCACCTGTCCCGGAAGTTCCAGGAGTCTCCCGCAAATTGATGGTGCTACGTCCCTGAAATGAGTTTTTGCAGGGTGGGATGTCTGCAAGGTGTTAAAAACCTCTACGTTGTCTGTGCATAACCACGAAACAAAAGGCCGGTCCGCTGCTCCAAAATCCTAAATCCTCTCCTGCCAGTCACCCTGGGCTAGGCATATTCCGAATGGAAGGGATTTCCACTGTACAAATCCACCCCTGCTCCCGGTAAAGTCAGACTTGAATTTTGGCAGCCTGCTAGCCACACCCACTGCTCAGCGTCGAGAGACACGAACCAAAGACCTGCATCGAAACAAATACTTCCAGGCAAGGAAACTGTTTCAGTCTGCTGCCGAGGTAATATTCTACACTCCCAAAATTCTCCGGTGGTCTCCAAAACAGTTCTTTGGCAAATTTGCAGCAAACTTCCAACTTTAGGAAGAAGAGCTCCAACAGAGTGAGCCCCTCCCCGTAGCCCCACCCATTCACCCCCACAGATCTCCATATCATTCAGATGACTGCTCTTCCCGCCATTGGTGCATATGGAACATTCAGCCGGTGGCCGCTGCTTCTTCCTCCTCAACCCTGTTTTCATGCCTTCTCCTCATAATCTTTGGTGTCGTGACTAATCAAGAACCTATGAATCTTAATTTCACCTTACATATACCCAATGACTTGGCTTGCACAGTCATCTGTGGCAACAAATTCCACAGATTCACTACCCTTGGTTAAAGAAATTCCTCTCATCTCCGTTCTAAATGGATGTCCTTCTATTCTGAGGCTGTGTCCTCTAGTCCTAGACTCCCCCAAAATAGACAACATCCTCTCCACATCCACTCTATCTAGACCTTTCAATATTCAATAGATTTCAATGATATCCCCCCTCATTCTTATAATCTCCAGCAAGTACAGGCCCAGAGCCATCAAATGCTCCTCATATGTAAACCCTTTCATTTCCATGAATCTCCTCTGGAGCGTCTCCAGAGCCAGAACATCTTTTCTTTGATAAGGGGAAAGATGGTACACTGAACACCCACTCATTAATGTAAATATCCAATCAGCCAATCATGTGGCAGCAGCCCAATGCATACAAGCATGCAGACATGGTCAAGAGGTTCAGTTGCTCTTCACACCAGAGGAAATGTGAAATGTGTGGACAGTGAGACTTGTGGCTGTGAAACAATCTCATGTTCTAGGGCCTCTTCTGTGGTGCTTGTAGGAGTTAACTGTAGGACTGTGCCAAGTGGCTCTGACAGTTCTGGACAACAATTGATTCTGCTCTCCTTGTCTGATTGACGTGCAGTCTCTGGATGATAAGAGACACAAACTCTACAATGTGGGAGTATGGTCCAGTTCTGTCCTTAATCTTCCCAAGTACATGCTCTGTAGTTCCTCATCAAGATTACTTGTCCAGGAGTGAAACATGGAACCTCATTGTTTGAGGAGCCTCCTGTTTGTCCTGCATACTCCATCCACGAGAAGGGTTAGGGAGATCCAAGCCTTTTCTCCAGTGTTCGTGCTTAGTTGAATATCTGCAGGCTTCCATTCAATATCCTTGAAATGCCATTTGTGGAATAACTGAGACAGTTCAGCCAGTGTCCAATTCTATTTTAATTAATTTGACCTTCGCTCATGGTGTGAGCCATATTGTGCATCTATTGCTAGTTTTCACAGTGTAAATCCCAAGGTTACTCAGTACTACATCACTCTCGTTGTTATGAGATGTTTCATCAGCAGCATGCAGACTAGTGCTCCTTCTAAAACTACAACTTGACTTCTTATCTTTTCTCTCTTCCCTATGCAGTCCTTTTATTTTTGTCTGCCTGACATACACTTTGGTTGCATTTTTGTTAAATTTTAAACCTGCGTTGGTCTGACGGATGTGAGCCCCTGCCACAAGGTAACCCAACTTGTTCAGCCAGGCTGGTTTCTGTGTAGATGCTGAAATTTCATCCACGCTCACTTTCATTCCTGACAACTTATTTGCACCTCTATCTGCTCTTTCCATTGATACAGCAATCTCAATTGCTCTTTTAGAAGTAAGTTGTGCTTCAGTTAGGAACCATTTATGAATGTTTTCTTGTAAGATTCTATTAACTAAGCAATCTCTCAGTGCGTCATTAAGCACATCATTGAATTGCAATGTTCAGATAACCTTTTCAATTCAGCCATGTATGCTGAAATGGATTCACCTTCCTCATGATTCTATTTAAGAAACATAAGTTTTCTGAAATCAACAATATTTTCAGTTCCAAATATTCCTGCATTACTTACATGATATCAGCAAACCTCACTTCAACTGGTTTGGTTGGAGCAGTCAAACTTCTAAGCAAACTGTATGCACTTCCAACTATTACACTCAGCAAAACTGGGACTCACCTTTCATTGACAATTTAATTTGCTTTAAAAAATTGTTCAATTTGATCAGTATATGTCAGCCGGTTATCTGTTGTGCAATCGAACATTTCTCTCTTTCCGATGAGTTAGCCTTTTCTGCTCTTTTTATAATTTTTGATTATTAATTGTTAATTGTTTCTGAACCTGTGAATTCATCTGTTTATTGCCTTCATTTTCTTAACTTGAACACCTCACAACTCAGAACTGCTCAGTTCTGGTCACCTCACTACAGGAAAGATGTGGAAACCATAGAAAGGGTGCAGAAGAGATTTACAAGGGTGTTGCCTGGATTGGGGAGCATGCCTTATGAAAACAGGTTGAGTGAATTCAGCCTTTTCGCTTTTCAAATCTTTCTTTCTTTTTAAATCTTTTTATTGAATTAGTACACAAAGAGTAAAACATATAGCAACCAATACATTGTTAGGATATAAATATAAAAGTAATATTAATACAAAAAATAATACAAACAACAAATGTTAATTATAGAATAACAAGGTAATATAATTGTATACTAATATTTCATTATATACAAATCTTTTTATTATTATATTATTCAAAAAAGAAATAACACGAGTACATCGAAGTAACAACATTTACAATGTCTCAAGGAAAAAAAGATTATCTTAAAGGTTGAAAAATTTTGTGATAATAAAAAAAACATACTAAGCAGAAAAAATGGGGAAAAAAAACCCATCGGGTATACAACCTTGGAGCCATGCATCATACAAAAAGCTTTTTAAAAATAAACATCAAATCGCCAGCACTCGGCCTTTTCTCCTTGGAGCGACGGAGGATGAGAGGTGACCTGATAGAGGTGTATAAGATGATGAGAGGCATTGATCTTGTGGGTAGTCAGAGGCTTTTTCCCGGGGCTGAAATGGCTGCCACAAGAGGGCACAGGTTTAAGGTGCTGGGGAGTAGGTACAGAGGAGATGTCAGGGGTAAGCTTTTTTATGCAAAGAGTGGTAAGTGCATGGAATGGGCTGCCGGCAACGGTGGTGGAGGTGGATACGATAGGGTCGTTTAAAAGACTTTTGGATAGGTAAATGGAGCTTAGAAAAATATAAGGCTATGGGTATGCCTAATAATTTCTAAGGTAAGGACATGTTCAGCACAACTTTGTGGGCTGAAGGGCCTGTATTGTGCTGTAGGTTTTCTATGTTTCTTCAACAGGTAGGTAGTCGTCTCAGGTTCATTTAAAACTTCTTCAACACCACTCTAATGTTTTGTAACACCAAAACATAAAACTAATAGAAAGCAAATCACAGAACCAGGAATGCATGTCTTAGATTCACTTTTACTTTAAGTGAGGTATTTATGTGTGACGTGATGGCATGATAATGTATGCCATTCGCATACTTTTACGTATAGCCCATAATTATCTAAAGACCATAAGACATAGGAGCAGAATTAGGCCATTTGGACCATCCAGTCTGCTCCGCCATTCAGTCATGGCTGATCCTTTCTTCCCCTCCTCAGACCCACTCCCGGGCTTTCTCCCCATAACCTTTGAGGCCATGACCAATCAGGAACCTATCAAGCTCTGCCTTAAATATACCCAATGACCTGGCCTCTACAGCTGCCTGGAGTAATAAATTCCACAAATTCACCACCCTCTGGCTAAAGAAATTCCTCTGCATCTCTGTTTTACATGGACACCCCTCTATCCTGAGGCTGTGCCCCCTTGTCCTGGACTTCCTCACCATAGGAAACATTCTTTCCACATCTACTCTGTCCAGGCCTTTTAGCACTCAAAAGGTTTCAATGTGATGCCCCAACTCATTCTTCTTAATTTCAGCGAGTACAGACCCAGAGTCATCAAACGCTCCTCGTATGATAACCTTTTCATTCCTAGAATCATCCTTGTGAACCTCTACTGAACCCTCTCCAATGCCAGCACATCTTTTCTAAGATGAGGGGCCCAAAATTGTTCACAATACTCAAGGTGAGGCCTCACCAGTGCCTTGTGAAGCCTCAGCATCACATCCCTCCTCTTGTATTCTAGACCTCTTGAAATTAATACTAACAATGCATTTTCCTTCCTCACCATCAACTCAATCTGCAAGTTAACCTTCAGGGTGTTCTGCACAAGGACTCCCAAGTCCCTCTGCATCTCAGATTCCTGGATTTTCTCCCAGCTTAGAAAATAGTCTGCAAATTTATTTCTACTACTAAAGTGCATGACCATGCATTTTCCAACATTGTATTTTATTTGCCACTCTCTTGCCCATTCTCCTAATCTGTCTAATTCCTTCTGCAGCCCATCTATTTCCTTAACACTACCTGCCACTCCACCAATCTTCATATCATCTGCAAACCTGGCAACAAAGCCATCTATTCCATCGTCTAAATGATCGATATACAGCATAAAAATAAGTTGTCCCTACATTGACCCCTGTGTTACACCACTAGTCACTGGCAGCTACCAAGAAAAGGATCCTTTTATTCCCACTTGCTGCCTCCTACCAATCAGCCAATGCTCTAACCATGCCAGTAACTTTCCTGTAATACCATGGGCTCTTAGCTTGGTAAACTGCCTCATGTGTGGCACCTTGTCAAGGGCCTTCGGAAAGTACAAGTATACAACATCCACTGCATCTCCTTTATCTATCCTACTTGTAATCTCCTCAAAGAATTCCAACAGGTTCTTCAGGCAAGATTTTCCCTTAAGGCAATCATGCTGAATTTGTCTTGTCCTGTGTCACCAAGCACTCCATCACCTCATCTTTAACAATTGACTCTAACATCTTCCCAACCACTGAGGTCAGGCTAACTGGTCTATAATTTCCTTTCTGCTTCCTTCCTCCTTTCTTAAAGAGTGGAGTGACATTTGCAATTTTGCAGTCCTCTGGCACCATGCCAGATTTTTGAAAGATAATTGCTAATGCTTCCACTATCCCTAACACTACCTCTTTCAGAACCCTAGGGTGCAGTTCATCTGGTCCGGGTGACTTATGTACCCTGAGATCTTTCAGCTTTTTGAGCACCTTCTCTCCTGTAATGGTAACTCACTTCTCTTCCCTCACACCCTTGAACATCTGGCACACTGCTAATGTATTCCACGGAAAAGACTGATGCAAAGTACTCATTTGGTTCATCCTCCATTTCCTTGTCCCCTGTTATTATTACTCCAGCCTCATTTTTTCAAGGTCCACTCTCATTTCTCTTTTATTTTTTACATATTTGAAAAAGCGTTTACTATCGACTTTGATATTGTTTGCTAGCTTGCTTTCATATTTCATATTTTCCCTCCTAATGATTCTTTTAGTTGCTCTCTGTAGGTTTTTAAAAGCTTCCCAATCCTCTATCTTCCCACTAATTTTTGCTTTGTTGTATGTCCTCTCCTTTGTTTTTACATTTGTTTTGACTTCCCTTGTCAGCCATGGTTGTACTATTTTACCATTTGAGTATTTCTTCATTTTTGAAATACATCTCTCCTGCACCTTCCTCATTTTTCCCAGAAACTCATACTATTGCAGCTCTGCTGACAACCCTGCCAGCAGCTCCTCCCAATTTACTTTGGCCAACTACTCTCCCACACCGCTCTAATTTCCCTTACTCTACTGAAATACTGCTACCTCAGACTTCACTTTCTCTATCAAATTTCAAGTTGAACTCAATCATATTGTTATCACTGGTTCCTAAGGGTTCTTTTACCTTAAGCTCTCTAATCACCTCCAGTTCATTGCATAACACCCAATCCTGTATAGCTGATCCCCTAGTAGGCTCAATGACAAACAGCTCTGAAAAGCCATCTTGAAAGCCTTCAACAAACTCTCTCTCTTGAGATCCATTTTCAACTTGATTTTCCCAAATGACCTGCATGTTGAAATCTCCCATGACTAACATAACACTGCCCTTTTGATATGCCTTTTCTATTTGCTATTGTAATCGCTGGTTCACATTGCATCTATTGTTGAGAAGGCTGTATATAACTGCCATCAGGGTGCTTTTACCTTTGCAGTTTCTTAAATCAACCACAAGGATTCAACATCTTCTGATCTTATGTCACATCTTTTGACTGATTTGATGCCATTCTTTACCAGCAGAACCATGCCAACCCCTCTGCCTATCTTCCTATCCCTCCAATATAACGTGTAACCTTGGACATTCAGCTCCCAACTACAACCATCATTCAGCCACAATTCAGTGATGGCCACGACATCATACCTGACAATCTGTAATATTGCAACAAGATCATCCACCTTATTTCTTGTACACCATGTATTGAGATCTGACACTTTGAGTACTGTATTTGCTGCCCTTTTTGATTCTGCATCTCCAATGCACTGATTCTCACCCTGTTGCCTGCAATTATGTCCTTTCATCTGCCTGCCCTTCCTGACAGTCTGACTGCATGCTCTCTTTGCTTTTTTACCATCTGTCCTATCCTGAGTTCCTTCATTTTGGTTCCAACCCTCCTGCCAAATTATTTAAAACTCTCCCCAACAGCTCTAACAAACCTGCCTGTGAGAATATTGGTTCCCCCTTGGGTTCAGGTGTAACCCGTCACTTTTGAACAGGTCATACCTCCCCCAGAAGAGATCCCAATGATCCAAAAACCAGAAGCCCTGCCCCCTGTACCAGCTTCTCAGCCACGCATTTATCTGCCAAATCATCCTGTTTCTATTCTCACAGGCAGCAATCCAGAAATTACTATCCTGGAGGTCCTGCTTCTCAGCTTTCTACCTAGCTCTCTAAATTCTCTTTTCAGGACATTTTTGCTTTTCCTCCCTATGTCATTGGTACCAACATATACCAAGACATCTGGCTACTCTCCCCCCCCCCCCCCCAGAATGTTGTGGACACAATCTGATACATCCCTGACCCTGGCACCTGGGAGGCAACATACCATCTGGGTGTGCCATTCACATCCACAGAATCTCCTGTCTGTTCCCCTCACTACTGAGTCCCCTATCACTACCACTCCCCTCATCTCCCTCTTTCCCGTCTGTATCACAGACCTATGCTCAGTGCCAGTAACCTGGTCCCCGTGACATTCCCCTGGGAGGTTGTCCCCCACAACAATATCCAAAACAGTATACTTAGTATTAAGGGGAATGGCTCGGGTGCTCTGCGCTAACTGCCTATTCACGTTTCCATTTCTCCTGACAGTCACCCAGCTACTCACCTCCTGCAACTTCGGGGTGACGACCTCCCTGTAACTGATCGATGATCTCCTCACTCTCCTGTACAAGCCAAAGGTCATCCAGCTGTTGATCCAGATCCCTAACAAGGAGCTGCAGATGGATACTCTTCACACAGATGTAGTTCCCTGGGAGACTTTGGGTCTCCCAGCACGTCAACATCCGGCATGAAGAACATACAGCAGCCATTGACTACACTCAGTACAGTAAGAGAGAGAAAACAAGGGAACCTGAATAGGAGCTTACCCAGGGTCAACGCCTCCTTTGACACTCCCACTCTCACCACTGGCCCAGTCCCAACAATGGCCGCGTTGCTTCTCCCTTCCGTACCTTTAAACAAGTGCTGCCGACCTGTGTGAGCCTCGTCGCCGTGGCCTGCTCCTGCCACTGATTGGACTGCTGGAATGAGCCCGAATGCCCACGAGGGTCTCCTTTTAAACAAGTGTTGCCAACCTGCAAGAGACCTCGTCGCCGTGGCCTGCTCCTGACGCTGATTGGACTGTCAGAAATGAACAAGAATGCTTGATTATACAATAATTTACAATATTACTCAAATATTAAATACACAACAATTCTGTGGGTAAAAACACTTTCTTCACGAGAGAGGTCAGAAGAGAATGGCCGGACTGGTTCAAGCAGACAGGAAAGTGACAGTAACTCAAACAACCATGCAATACAACAGTGGTTTGCAGAAGACCATCTCTGAACACACAGCACGTTGAACTTTGAAGTGGAGGGACTACAGCAGCAGAAGACCTTGAAGACCACTTTACTAGGTACAGGAGGTAGCTGATAAAATGGCCACTGAGTGCAGCACATTACAGCACTATATCAGCCATTCAGCCCACAATGTTGTGCTGATCTTTTAACCTACTCTAAGATCAATCTAGCCCTTCCCTCCTCCATAACCCTCCATCTGCGTGCTTATCTAAGATTTTCTTAAATGCTCCTAAAGTACCTGCCCCTATCCCTACCCCTGGCAGAGTGTTCCACATACCTACCACTCTGTGTCAAAAACCTACCTCTGATATTCCCCCTATACTTTCCTCCAGTCACCTTAAAATTATTCCCCTCCCATGAGTAAAAGTATCTGGCTGTCCACTGTGTCTATCCCTTGTACCACCCCTCGAACAACGTGGCACTTTCTCAGTACTGCCATTCTGATTGTCCACCTCTCCTTCAAAGATAATCGACATTCAATGCCTTTCATGAAATATTTGGCCTGTCAAACATGTGCCTTAATCAGCTAGAGTTAGTGATGACATGTATATCAAACACACAGTGAGATATGTCATTTGCGTCATGGGCCAACACAGTCTAAGGGCAAGTGGGGCCAACAAGTCATGTCCACAAATATACAGAAAGTAGCAGATGTCAACTGTCAAGTATTGGCCGTACTTCAAATGACAATATCTTACTTAGTTCTTGTGTCGGTTCTCCCGTATGACCTGTGTGGTCACTGCTGACTGCTTCACTGAGCACCTCCGCACCATTTGCATCAAGAGGGAATTCCCGGTGGCCAAACATTTTAATTCCCATTCCCATCCCTGTTTTGACATGTCAATCCATGGCCTCCTCTTGTGTCAAGATGAGGCCACCCTCAGGGTGAAGGGCAATACCAAATATTCCGTCTGGGTAGTCTCAAACCTGACGGCATGAATATTGATTTCTCCCTCTGGTGAACAAATTCCCCCCCCCCCCACACTTCCTCTATTCCCCATTCTGACATTTTACTTCTTCTCACCTGCCTGTTATTCCACCTGGATCCCCTCCTCCTTCCCTTTCTCCAATTGTCCCTGCCTTAAATACACCCAGTGACTTGGCCTCCACAGCCGCTCGTGGCATCAAATTCCACAGATTTATCAGCCTCTGACTAAAGTAATTTCTCCGCATGTCTGTTCTAAATAGACGTCCTTCAATCCTGAAGTCGTGCCCTCTTGTCCTAAACTCCCCTGCCATGGGAAATAACTTTGCCATATCTAATCTATTCAGGCCTTTTAACATTCGGAATGTTTCTGTGAAATCCCCCCTCATTCTCCTGAACTCCAGGGAATACAACCCAAGAGCTGCCAGACATGTCTCAAAATGGTAACCCTTTCATTCCTGGAATCATTCTTGTGAATCTTCTCTGAACCCTCTCCAATGTCAGTATATCCTTTCTCAAATAAGTAGCCCAAAACTGCACACAATTCTCCAAGTGTGGTCTCACGAGCACCTTATAGAGCCTCAACATCACATCCCTGCTCTTATATTCTATACCTCTACAAATGAATGCCAACATTGCATTCACCTTCTTCACAACTGACTCAACCTGGAGGTTAACCTTTACAGTATCCTGCACAAGGACTCCCAAGTCCCTTTGCATCTCTGCATTTCGAATTCTCTCCCCATCTAAATAATAGTCTGCCCGTTTATTTCTTCTACCAAAGTGCATGACCATGCACTTTCCAACATTGTACTTCATTTTCCACTTCTTTGTCCATTCCCCTAAACTATCTCAGTCTCTCTGCAGGCTCTCTGATTCCTCAACACCACCCACTCCTCCACCTATCTTTGTATACCACTATTTCCCCACAACAGTTCCATCACCTGTCCCAAATCAACAGCACAATTTCCCCACAATGCTCCCATCTCCACCCCCACACAAATACCACAATATCCCCACAGCACCCCCTCACCTCCCCCTCACCTATACCACTATTTCTCAACAACAGTCCCGTCAGTTGCTCTACAAAATCACCACCAATTCCCCAAAACACTCCAATCACCTGCCCCACCAAAGATCAGTATTTCCTGACAACATTCCCATGACCTGCCCCACACATGAAACACCATTTACCACAGCTCTCCCACCACATGCCCCACACCATCACCACCATTTTCCCAGAACTCCCTTCAGTATATCCACATCAACACACCATTTCCCACAACACTAACATCACCTGCCACACAGCAACATCAGTGTTTCCCCACAACACTCCCATCAAATCCTGTTCACCAACAGCACCATTTCTCTACAACAACCCAATCACCTCCTGCATAAACACCTCCAGTTCCTGACAACATCCCCATTTCTTGCCCTACACATGAAACACCATTTCTCCAAAACATTCCCATCACCTGTCCCACACAAACACCACAAATTCCCAACAATCCCATTACCTGCCACACACCAACACCAATATTTCCGTACAGCTTTCCAATATACTTCCACTCACCTACACCAACATACGCCTACATGATTCTCATCACATACCCCCGATCAACAGCACCATTTCTCCACACCACTCCCATCACCTCCAGCAGACCTAAACCACCATTGACCCCACAACACTCATATTACCTACCCCACACTACCACCCCTATTTCCTCAAACTCTCCCAACACATGCCCACACCATCATCAGCATTTCCCCACAACACTCCCATTACTGCAGCACTGAAGCACCATCATTTCCCCACAACACTCCCATCACCACCCCCACAGCAACACCCCCATTTCCCTACAACACTCCCATAACATGCTCCACACAATCAGAACCATTCCCCGACAACACACCCATCACTTCCCCCACACTAACATCAACATTCCCACAACTCCCCAATCATATGCCACTCAAGAACACCATTTCTCCATAAGACTCCCCACATCTCCCACTCACCATGTCTTCCACAAAACACCCCATCACCTGACCCACAACATGACTGTCTCCCCACCACACTCCCACCACCTGCCCCACACCTACACCACTATTACCCCAAAATACTCCCATCAACACCCTCATACAGACACCCTAACCACCCGCCTAACCCAACCCCACCCCACTATCAACTCACACTTAACACTCCAATAACTGTTCATCGATGACTTCAAATAAAACCACCACTATGTTCCTGTCATGTTCCTCCAGGTGTTGTTTCTAAGCAATTGCCTGAAATTCTTTGGATCCCTAGGAATAGTGGCCTGTGGGACTGCTCTGCAAATGGATAGTTTTCCTATTTTTAAGATGCAAATAGAATTTGATGGGAAATTAAGGCATTAGGCAGACTGCACTTGGAGTCTGTATAGTTTCGGGTCCTTATCTAAGAAAGGATGTGCTGACATTGGAGAGAAAGTTCACAAGAATAATTCCAGAAATGAAAGTGTGATGGATTAGGAGCATTTAATGACTCCATGCCTATACTCACTAGAGTTTAGAAGAATGAGACGGGATTTTGCATGTAACTGTCCTAAGGAGACACCAGATTGTGTAGTGGCAGAGAGAGTTTAAAAGAAGTAGACAAGGGATGTTGGCACACTTTGCACGCCACAATGCGGAGGAAACAGTGCTCTATGCATAATTAGACACTTGGCAAGATCCAATAACAAAACATTAGGTTTAAACACAGCTTCTAACAGGCCATGTTCAGGGGTTGGAGCTGAAATTGGATGAGCTCATACAGAGTGTTAGTTAGACCATAAGACCACAAGACAAAGGAGCAGAAATCAGCCATTCGGCCCATCGAATCTGCTCCGCCATTTTATCATAAGCTGATCCATTCTCCCATTTAGTCTCACTCTCCCACCTTCTCACCATAACCTTTGATGCCCTGGCTACTCAGATACCTATCAATCTCTGCCTTAAACACACCCAATGACTTAGCCTCCACTGCCACCCGTGGCAACAAATTCCATAGATTCACCACCCTCTGGCTAAAAAATTTCTTCGCATCTCTGTTCTGAATGGGCGCCTTCCAATCCTTAAGTCACACCCTCTCGTACTAGACTCCCCCATCATGGGAAACAACTTTGCCACATCCACTCTGTCCATGCCTTTTAACATTCGAAATGTTTCTATGAGGTCCCCCCTCATTCTTCTAAACTCCAAGGAATACAGTCCAAGAGCGGACAAATGTTCCTCATATGTTAACCCTCTCATTCCTGGAATCATTCTAGTGAACCTTCTCTGTACCCTCTCCAACGTCAGCACATCCTTTCTTACTGTTCTACCCAAGATACAGGACACAGGTAACTGGGTGGCTATCAGAAGAGAGAAAGGGGATAATCAGAGCAGAGTGCCCCTGTGGCTGTCCCCTCAACAACACGTTGAACACTTTGGATAGTGATGGGGGTGATGGCCCAGCAGAGGAAAGCCACAGCGGTCAGGTCTATAGCACTGAATCAGGTTCTGTGGCTCGGAAGGAAGGGGGTAGAAAAAGTGAACTGTAGTGATAGGGGGTTTGTTGGTTTGGGGAATAGAAAAGAGGTTCTGTGGATGAAAGTGAAATTCCCAGGTGTTTTTTTGTCTCTTGGGTGCCAGGATCAAATCTACAGCATTCTTAAGTGGGAGAGTGGGCAACCAGAGGTCATGGAGGATTTGATAGAGGTATACAAATTTATGAGAGCAGTAAATAGGGTAAATGCAAGTAGGCTTTTCTCACTGAGGTTGGGTGAGACTAGAACTAGAGGTCAAGGGTTAAGGGTGAAAGGTGAAATGTTTAAGGGGAACATGACAGGAACTTCACTCAGAGGGTGGTGAGAGCTGCCTGTGGAATTGGTGGATACAGGGTTGATTTCAATTTGGATTGGTGCATGGAAGGGAGAGGTATTGGGGGCTATAGACTTGGAGCAGGTCAATGGGATGAGGCAGGTTAATGGTTCTGCATGAACTAGGTGAAATGAAGTTGAGTGAAGTTAGACCCTCTGGATCAAGAGCCTATGAGTGAAGGGTAATAACTGTTCCTGAACCTGGTGTTGTGGGTGCTGAGGCTCCTGTACATCCTTTCCGATGGCAGCAGAGAGAAGAGAACATGGCAGGGATCTGGGATGATGACAGTGCCCTGTGTAGATGTGCTCAATGGTAGGCAGTGCTTTAACCGTGATGAATACTACCTTACTATGCTTTTACTCTCTTTTTGCACTATTTACATAATTTAATTTTTTAATATTTATTTCTTAATGAATGTTATAGTTTTTAAAATTATATTTTGCAATGTATTACTGCCATAAAACAACAAATTTCACAGCATATGCCAGTGATATTAAACCCGATTCTGATTCCAGCTCTAATTGTAGGCTTGTGGCTTCATCCTCTGACACGTCACTTTCACTGCTGATTACAACCAAGCCCGTCGCCATGCCCGAGCAGTGGCAACACGTTGCCAGGGGGAGGCTGTTCTCGGCAGGGTCAATCAACACCAGGCTCTGCTACTTTAAGATTCAATCTAACCCGTTCTCGGCCATTGAGTGTACCTACCACTGTCCTCTTATGTTTTTCCTCCGTTGAAAGCTCATTTCATGCAGCATTTTAGCACTAACCACTCAAGCCAATTTCGTGCAAATGGAAAATATATTATTTTATAAATAACAATTTTAGATACAACTTGAGTTCCATAATTTCAATAGAACCAGATGCATTTATTTGGTATTTATGTATTTATGCACATTTTATTCCATACCCAGACCTTAACCATAGAAACCATAGAAACTACAGCACAGAAACAGGCCTTTTGGCCCTTCTTGGCTGTGCCGAACCATTTTCTGCCTAGTTCCACTGACCTGCACATGGACCATATCCCTCCATACACCTCCCATCCATGTATCTGTCCAATTTATTCTTAAATGTTAAAAAAGAACCCGCATTTACCACCTCGTCTGGCAGCTCTTTCCATTCTCCCACCACTCTCTGTGTGAAGAAACCCCCCCCTAATGTTCCCTTTAAACTTTTCCCCCCTCACCCTTAACCCATGTCCTCTGGATTTTTTTCTCCCCTTGCCTCAGTGGAAAAAGCCTGCTTGCATTCACTCTATCTATACCCATCATAATCTTATATACCTCTATCAAATCTCCCCTCATTCTTCTATGCTCCAGGGAATAAAGTCCTAACCTATTCAACCTTTCTCTGTAACTGAGTTTCTCAAGTCCCGGCAACATCCTTGTAAACCTTCTCTGCACTCTTTCAACCTTATTAATATCCTACACCTCCAATCTTTGTATCATCAGCAAATTTGCTGATCCAATTTACCACATTATCATCCAGATCATTGATATAGATGACAAATAACAATGGACCCAGCACTGATCCCTGTGTCACACCACTAGTCACAGGCCTCCAGTCAGAGAAGCAATTCTCTACCACCACTCTGTGGCTTCTTCCATCGAGCCAATGTCTAATCCAATTTACCACCTCTCCATGTATACCTAGCGACTGAATTTTCCTAACTAACCTCCCATGCGGGACCTTGTCAAAGGCCGTACTGAAATCCATGTAGACAATATCCACTGCCTTCCCTTCATCCAGTTTCCTGGTAACCTCCTCGAAAAACTCCAATAACCTCTAAGTTTATAATTTTATATAGTTCTCTATATAAAAGGAAGCTCTATAATGGGTAGTCAAACTGCCGAACGCATCACGAGCACCAGCCGACCCGCCATCAAGAACTTATATACAGAAAGGTGCCGAGAAAGAGCCAGTAACATCATGAAGGATCCCACCCACCTGCTCATTGTCTGTTTCTCCCCCTCCCTTCAGAGAAACATAGAAAATAGGTGCAGGTGTAGGCCATTCGGCCCTTCGAGCCTGCACCTCCATTCAGTATGATCATGGTTGATGAGCCAACTTAGAACCCTGTACCTGCCTTCTCTCCATTCCCCCTGATCCCTTTAGTCACAAGGGCCATATCTAACTCCCTCTTAAATATAGACAATGAACTGGCCTCAACTGTTTCCTGTGACAGAGAATTCCACAGATTCACCACTCTCTGTGTGAAGAAGTTTTTCCTAATCTCAGTCCTAAAAGGCTTCCCCTCTATCCTTAAACTGTGACCCCCCGTTCTGGACTTCCCCAACATTGGGACCAATCTTCCTGCATCTAGCCTGTCCAATCCCTTTAGAATTTTATATGTTTCAATAAGATCCCCCCTCAATCTTCTAAATTCCAGTGAGTATAAGCCTAGTCGATTCAGTCTTTCAACATATGAAAGTCCTGCCATCCCAGGAATCAATCTGGTGAACCTTCTTTGTACTCCCTCTATGGCAAGAATGTCTTTCCTCAGATTAGGAGACCAAAACTGCACACAATACTCCAGGTGTGGTCTCACCAAGGCCTTGTATAACTGCAGTAGAACCTCCCTGTGCCTGTACTCGAATGCTCTTGCTATGAATGCCAGCATACCATTTGCCTTTTTCACTGCCTGCTGTACCTGCATGCCCACTTTCAATGACTGGTGTACAAGGACACCCAGATCTCGTTGCACTTCCCCTTTTCCTAATCGGCCACCATTCAGATAATAACCTTTTTTCCTGTTCTTGCCACCAAAGTGGATAACCTCACATTTATCCACTTTAAATTGCATCTGCCATGAATTTGCCCACTCACCTAACCTATCCAAGTCACCCTGCATCCTCTTAGCATCCTCCTCACAGCTAACACTGCCACCCAGCTTCGTGTCATCCGCAAACTTGGAGATGCTGCATTTAATTCCCTCGTCTAAGTCATCTATATATATTGTAAACAACTGGGGTCCCAGCACTGAGCCTTGCGGTACCCCACTAGTCACTGCCCGCTATTCTGAAAAGGTCCCATTTATTCCCACTCTTTGCTTCCTGTCTGCCAACCAATTCTCTATCCACATCAATATCATACCCCCAATACCGTGTGCTTTAAGTTTGCACACTAATCTCCTGTGTGGGACCTTGTCAAAAGCCTTTTGAAAATCCAAATATACCACATCCACTGGTTCTCCCCTATCCACTCTACTAGTTACATCCTCAAAAAATTCTATGAGATTCATCAGACATGATTTTCCTTTCACAAATCCATGCTGACTTTGTCCGATGATTTCACCGCTTTCTAAATGTGCTGTTATCACATCTTTGATAACTGACTCTAGCATTTTCCCCACCACTGATGTTAGGCTAACCGGTCTATAATTCCCCTGTTTCTCTCTCCCTCTTCTTTTAAAAAGTGGGGTTACATTAGCCACCCTCCAATCCTCAGGAACTAATCCAGAATCTAAAGAGTTTTGAAAAATTATCACTAATGCATCCACTATTTCTTGGGCTACTTCCTTAAGCACTCTGGGATGCAGACCATCTGGCCCTGGGGATTTATCTGCCTTTAATCCCTTCAATTTACCTAACACCACTTCCCTACTAACATGTATTTCCCTCAGTTCCTCCATCTCACTAGACCCTCGGTCCCCTACTATTTCCGGAAGATTATTTATGTCCTCCTTAGTGAAGACAGAACCAAAGTAGTTATTCAATTTGTCTGCCATGTCCTTGTTCCCCATGATCAATTCACCTGTTTCTGACTGTAAGGGACCTACATTTGTCTTAACCAATCTTTCTCTTTTCACATATCTATAAAAGCTTTTACAGTCAGGTTTTATGTTCCCTGCCAGCTTTCTCTCATAATCTTTTTTCCCTTTCCTAATTAAGCCCTTTGTCCTCCTCTGCTGGACTCTGAATTTCTCCCAGTCCTCAGGTGTGCTGCTTTTTCTGGCTAATTTCAGGGAGGAGTCTATGTAGCATTCATGCCAGGACCACCAGACTGAAAAACAATTACCTTCCCCAAGCAGTAAGGCTGATCAACACCTCCATCCACTCTCATCCCTCCACACCTCCCACCATGATTTCCTGTCAGAATCTCCTCATGCCTGGCATCACCTTATGGACATTCAATTAAGCTATCTACAGTATATTAGCTATCTTATGTATTTATAATTATTGTGTTTTCTTATTATTGTGTTCTTTAATTTATTGTGTTTTTTTTGTGCTGCATGGGATGGAGAGTACCATGAATTAATAGACTGGTCCTGGACTTATTTTCCATCTGGCATAATTTGCATTTTGTTGTTTGGTTGTTTGTGGTTTTTGTATTGCTATATTTACGCTCTATTCTTGGTTGGTGCGGCTGTAACGAAACCAAATTTCCCTCGGGGTCAATAAAGTATATCTATCTATCTATCTAATTACGCAGCCACTTGCTCCAACTCCCACTTGGACCTTGGTCAGTACATCCTCTCGGCTGAGATCCTGTTTGCTGATGCTGAGCCTGCTGTCTCCCCTTCTGCCAACACCATTCTCTGACCCCGAGTACCTCACCCCTGTCCGCCTTCTGGAACCCCTCACTGAGTTCCAGGCCCTCCATGGCACCATGCTTTTCTTCCATTGCCTCCGTCTCTGAGCCCACTTCAATAGCAAGAATTCCGCACCTTGCACCGATGACTCCTTCTCCCATCTTCAAACCTCCTGCCCTCTTGGACACCCCGCTCTGGTTCTCTGCCTGCTCTGTATCTTTTCATCTCTGATTGTCGATGAGATTTCAGCATTCCTCTATCCTTCTTGAAACTTACCCCCTTTGAACGCATTGCTTTCTTCTCTCTCTGCGCCAATTCCAACTTTACCATCAAACCCCCAGACAAAGGGAGTGCTGCTGTACCGTGGTGGGCTGACCTCTACCTTGCTGATGTCAGGCAGCAAATCTTACACACTTCCTTTCACTTACCCCTTGAAAAGGACCCCATTCTGGACCATCAGAAAATTATCTCCAATGCCATAGCTGACCTCATCAACTCTGGAGAGCTCCCATCCACTGTCACCAAACTCATAGTACCCTTATCCTGTACTTTTGTTTTCATCTCCTACCCATAACCCACAACCCTGACCATCCAGGTAGTTCCATTGTATTGGCTTGCTCCTGCCCTACTGAACATGTTCACATATCTCGATTCCATTCTATCCCCCTTTGTTGAGACCCTTCCCAGCTACTCTGCAACACTTCACATGCTCTCGATCTCCTCTGATGGGCTCATTTTCACCATGGATGTTCAGTCGCAATACACTTCTATCCCCCATCAATAAGGCCTTAAAGCTCTCCATTTCTTTCTCAACAAAGACCTTTACAGCACCAATCTCCTTCCTATGGCAGGTCTCCCAACAATCCCTCCTTCTGTTCCTTTCGCTTTCTCCAAACTCACTGGGCACCTGCTTAGGCCCCACCATGCCTGCCTTTTTGTTGGCTACATAGAACAGTCCATGTTCCAAGCCTTCCTTGGTAATACTTCCCAACTCTTCCTGCGCCACATTCATGCTGCTTCCTGCATCTATGCTGAGCTCATCAATTTGCCTCCAACTTCCACCCTCCCCTTAAATTCACTTGGTTCATTTCTGATACCTCCCTCCCCTCTCTTGATCTCACTGTCTCCATCTCTGGAGACAAACTGTCTACCAACATCTTTTATAAACCTATCGATTCCCATGGCTATCTTGACTATACCTCTTGTGGAATGTGAACTTCCCAGTATTCAGACGTTTACAGTGACAGGTGTGTAAAAAGGGCCTGACAGATCATTGGGGACCTGAGTCACCCCAACCACAAACTGTTCCAGCTGTTACCATCTGGGAAACGGTACCGCAGCATAAAAGCCAGGACCAACAGGCTCCGGGACAGCTTCTTCCACCAGGCCATCAAACTGATTAATTCACACTGACACAATTGTATTTCTAAGGTATATTGACTGTCATGTTGTATATCTTACTGTAATTACTAATTATTACAAATTACTATAATTTGCACATTGCACATTCAGACGGAGACGTAACGTAAAGATTTTTACTCCTCATGTATGTGAAGGATGTAAGAAATAACATCAATTCAATTCACTTCCCATCCAAACTTCTGCAAAAATCTTCCTGTTTCTCAGTTCCTCTGTCTTCACTGCATCAGCTCCCAGGACGATTCTCTCCTTTCCAGCACATAAGAGCTTCACTCCAAGTGAGGTAAGGATGGGTAAGTTCCTTTAATTAATTTAATTACCTTAGGAGTAGGTAATGGAGGCAGCAGTCAGGGCAGTTGAGTGCTCCGTTTGCAGGATGTGGGAAGTCAGGGACAGCACAATCGTCCCTGATTACTACACCTGCAAAAGGTGTATCCAGCTGCAGCTCCTGACAAACCGAGTTAGGGAACTGGAGCTGGATGAACTTCAGATCATTCGGGAGGCAGAGGCAGAAATAGAGAGGAGTTACAGGGAGATAGTCACCCCTAAGAGTCAGGAGACAGGTAGCTGGGTGACTGTCAGGAGAGGGCAGGGGAAGAGACAGAATGAGCAGAGCACCCCTGTGGCCGTTCCCATCAACAATGAGTACATCGTTTTGGATACTGTTGGTGGGGACGACCTACCAGGGACAAGTTGCAGTGGTTGTGTCTCTGGCGCTGAGATGGGACCCTCAGCTCAGACGGGAAGGAGGGAAAAGAGGAGAGCAGTAGTGATAGGGGATTCAATAGTCAGGGGGACAGATAAGAGGTTCTGTGAAAGAGATCGAGAATCCCGGATGGTCAGTTGCCTCCCTGGTGCCAAGGTCCATGATATCTCAGATCGAGTTCTTGGTATTCTCAAGAGGGAGGGTGAGCAGCCGGATGTCATGGTCCATGTAGGGACCAATGACGTGGGTAGGAAGAGTGAGGAGGTCCTGAAAGGTGAGTTTTGGGAGTTAGGCGCCAAGTTAAAGGACAGGACCTCCAGGATAGCAACCTCAGGATTGCTACCAGTGCCATGTGCAGGCGGGTTTAGAAATAGTAGGACAGCGCAGATCAACACGTGGCTGAAGACATGGTGCAGGAGAGAGGGCTTCAGATTTATAGATAATTGGGCAATTTTCCAGGGAAGGTGGGACCTGTTCCAGCGGGACGGTCTACATCTGAACTGGAGGGGGACAAATACTCTTACAAGTAGGTTTGCTAGAAAGGCTCCAGTGGATTTAAACTAGATACAAGGGGGGAAGGGAACCCGAGTGTAGGAACAGATGTAGGGGAGAAGGAAGAAAAAGAAGATAGTAAAGTTGTTTGCACCATAAGTGATAAACAGAGAGTATGAGGTGGAAAATTTCTTAAATGCAGTTATTTAAGAAGGCGGGAGGAGAGAGAGCAGCGCGCCGCGCGTGCGCAGCCCTCCGGTGAAAAATGATATCGTATCCGTTAAATAGGGGCCATGGAAAATTCTGATTTGATGGAGACGGACGTGAAAGCACAAAGGAACATCTGGAGAAATTTCCGAAATGTTCGTTCACTGCTGTTGTTACTGCGCGGTCGGGAATCCTCCAGAGGGAAGGCCTCAAAATCCCTGGCTTTGTCTGCTGTTGCTTCGGACAGAGAGGGCGCTCAGTACTCAATGTTGGAGAGCTGAACAGAGGCTCAAAGTTTTCGGATGACTCAGAGACAGATTGTGGCCGGGCATGGCAGAGAGATTTTTTCTTCCTTCTCCCATCTGCGTGAGATGTGGGACATTTGAGAGACTTTGAACTTTTTACTATGCTCATGGACTTCTTCATCAAGTTATGGTATTGTTGCACTGTTGTAACTATATGTTATAATTATGTGGTTTTGTTAGTTTTTCAGTCTTGGTCTGTCTTGTGTTTTGTGATATCACACCAGAGGAAATATTGTATCATTTCTTAATGCATGCATTACTAAATGGCAATAAAAGAGGACTGCGTGTCTTCATAATCTAATGCTAGGAGCATTGTAAGAAAGGTGGATGAGCTTAGAGCATGGATTGATACCTGGAAGTATGATGTTGTAGCTATTAGTGAAACGTGATTGCAGGAGGTGTGTAATTGGCAATTAATATTCCTGGATTTTGTTGCTTCAGGTGTGACAGAATTGGAGGGACAAGAGGGGGAGGTGTTGCATTGCTTGTCAGAGAAAATATTACAGCGGTGCTCTGGCAAGACAGATTAGAGGGCTCATCTAGAGAGGCTATTTGGGTGGAATTGAGGAATGGGAAAGGTGCAGTAACACTTATAGGGGTATATTATAGACCACCTAATGGGGACTTAGAATTGGAGGAGCAAATTTGTAAGGAGATAGCAGATATTTCTAGTGAGCACAAGGTTGTCATTGTGGGAGATTTTAATTTTCCACACATAGACTGGGAAGCCCATACTGTAAAAGGGCTGGATGGTTTGGAGTTTGTAAAATGTGTGCAGGATAGTTTTTTGCAGCAATACATAGAGGTACCAACTAGAGAAGGAGCAGTGTTGGATCTCCTGTTAGGGAATGAGATAGGACAGGTGATGGAGGTTTGTGTTGGGGAGCAATTCGGGTTCAGTGATCACAATGCCATTAGTTTCAATATAATTACGGAGAAGGATAGGTCTGGACCCAGGGTTGAGATTTTTGATTGGAGAAAGGCTAACTTTAAGGAGATACGAAAGGATTCAGAAGGAGTGGATTGGGACAAATTGTTTTATGGGAAGGATGTAACAGAGAAATGGAGGTCATTTAAAGGTGAAATTTTGAGGGTACAGAATCTTTATGTTCCTGTTAGGTTGAAAGGAAAGGTTAAAAGTTTGAGAGAGCCATGGTTTTCAAGAGATATTGGAAACTTGGTTCAGAATGAAGTAGGCTTTCAAAGCTTGCAGAGAGATTTAGGCCAGTTAGAAGAGTGGGCTGAAAGATAGCAGATGGAGTTTAATGCTGATAAATGTGAGGTGCTACATTTTGGTAGGACTAATCAAAATAGGATGTACATGGTAAATGGTTGGACATTGAGGAATGCAGTAGAACAGAGGGATTTAGGAATAATGGTGCATAGTTCCCTGAAGGTGGAATCTAACGTGGATAGGGTGGTGAAGAAAGCTTTTAGTATGCTAGCCCTTATAAATCAGAGCATTGAGTATAGGAGTTGAGATGTAATGTTAAGATTGTACAAGGCATTGGTAAGGCCAAATTTGGAGTATTGTGTACAGCTCTGGTCATCGAATGACAGGAAAGATGGCAACAAAATGGAAAGAGTACAGAGTCGATTTACTAGAATGTTACAGAGAAAGGTTGAACAAGTTGGGTCTTTATTCTTTGGAATGTAGAAGGTTAAGGGGGGGATTTGATAGAGGTGTTTAAAATTATGAGGGGGATTGATAGAGTTGATGTGGATAGGCTTTTTCCATTGAGAGTGGGGGAGATTCAAACAAGAGAGCATGAATTGAGAGTTAGGGGGCAAAAGTTTAGAGGTAACATGAGGGGGAACTTCTTTACTCAGAGAGTGGTAGCTGTGTGGAACGAGCTTCCAGCAGAAGTGGTTGAGGCAGGTTCGATGTTGTCATTTAAAGTAAAATTGGATAGCTATATGGACAGGAAAGGAATGGAAGGTTACGGGCTGAGTGCAGGTCGGTGGGACTAGGTGAGAGTAAGCATTCAGCATGGACTAGAAGGGCCGAGATGGCCTGTTTCCATGCTGTAATTGTTATATGGTTATATAAGAGATTTTCTCCTATGAACCTGGGGCTTCCCTTCATCCACCACTGATGCTGCCTGCATGCACATCTCTTCCATTTCTCAGCGTTCCGCACTTACCCTATCTTCCTGGAAGAGGCATTGGCTCTAGGTAAGTTGTCCAGGTAAATTTCCGTTAAGCTTCCTTTTTTTCTTACTGTGTCCTGTCTCCCAGGGAACTACAAGTGCATGAAGGGCATCCAGCTGCAGCTCCTAGAAAACCGTGTTAGGGATCTGGAGCAGCAACCTAATGACCTTCGGCTTTTTCGGGAGAGTGAGGAGATCATTGATCGGAGTTACAGGGAAGTAGACACCCCTAAGTTGCAGGAGGTGAGTAGCTGGTGACTGTCAGGAGAAAGAATGGGAAGGTGAATAGGCAGTTAGTGCAGAGCACCCCTGTGGCCATTCCCCTCAATAATAAGTACACCATTTTGGATACTGTTGTGGGGGGGGTGACCTCCTAGGAGAATGCCATGGAGACCAGGGTATTGGTCCATGTACAGCCACCAGGACGCACATATCAAACCCCAGCAACTGACTGAAAGGAACCATCATCATCCTATGGGATGGATAGCCAGAGAGATTGGTCCATGGTGCAGAAGGTAAAGATGGAGTAGAGGGAACAGTAGTGATAGGGGACTCAATAGTCAGAGGAGCAGCAGTGATACTGAAGATGTGATCGGGACACCCATATGGTATTTTGCCTCCCATGTTCCATGGTCAGGGATGTCTTGGATTGCATCTATCATTTGGAAGGGGAGGGACAGCAGCCAGATGTCTTGGTACATATTGGTACCAATGACATAGGAAGGAAAAGCAAAGAGGTCCTGGAGAGAACTTAGAGAGCTACGCTGAGAAGCAGGTCCTCCAGGATAGCAATTTCTGGATTGCTACCAGTGCCATGCACCAGTGAGGGTAGGAACAGGATGATTTGACAAATAAATGTGTGGCTGGGAAGCTGGTGCAGGGGGCAGGGCTTCAAGCTCTTGGATCATTGGGATCTCTTCTGGGGGAGGTGTGAACTGTTCAAAAGTGAAGAGTTGCATCTGAACCTAAGGTGGAATTAATATTCTCGTAAGCAAGTTGATTAGAGCTGTTGGGGAGAGTTTAAACTAATTTGGTGGGGTTTGGGAACCAGAGTGAAGGGACACAGGGTAGGACGGATGGTAAAAAAGCAAAGAGAGCATGCAGTCAGACTGTCAGGAAGAGTAGGCAGATGTCAAGACAAAATTGCAGCCAGCAGGATGAGTATCAGTGGACTAGGGATACAGAATCAAAAAGGTATCAAATACAGTACTCAAAGTGTTATACTGTATCTCAATGCACAGAGTATAAAAAATAAGATGGATGATCTTGTTGCACTTTTACAGATTTGAGTATGATATTGTGGTCATCACTGAATCATGGCTGAAGGATGGTTGTAGTTGGGAGCTGAATGTCCAAGGTTACACATTGTATTGGAGGGATAGGAAGGTAGACAGAGGGGGTGGTGTGGCTCCACTGGTAAAGAATAGCATCAGATCATTAGAAAGATGTGACATAGGATTGGAAGGTGTTGAATCCTTGTGCGTTGAGTATAAAAACTGTAAGAGGTGAAAGGACACTGATGACAGTTATATGCAGGCCTCCAAACAGTAGCTGGGGTGTGAAACATAGCAGCTGGGAAACAGGAAAGGCACCTCTAAGGGCAATAATATGATCGTCATGGGAGATTTTAACATGCAGGTAAATTGGGAAGATCAGATTGGTAATAAATCTCAAGAAAGTGAATTTGTTGAATACCAATGAGATGGTTTTTCAGGGCAGCCTGTAGTTGAGTCTGCTAGGGGATCAGCTATACTCGATTGGGTGTTATGTAATGAACTGGAGGTGTTTAGGGAACTTAATGTAAAGGAATACTTAAGAGACAGTGATCACAAATGATTGAGTTCAACTTGAAATTTGATAGAAAGAAAGTAAAGTCTGACTTAGCAGTATTTCAGTGTAGTAAAGGAAATTACAGTAGTTTGAGAGAGGAATTGGCCAAAGTAAATTGGAAGGAGAGGCTGGCAGGGATGACAGCAGAGCAGCAAAGGTGTGAGTTTCTGAGAAAAATAAGGAAGATGCAGGATAGACGTATTCCAAAAACAAAGAAATACTCAAATATCAAAACTGTGGCTGACAAGGGAAGTCAAAGCTAATGTAAAAGCAAAAGAGAGGGCATACAAAAAAGCAAAAATTAGTGGGACGACAGAGGATTGGGAAGCTTTTAAAAACCTACAGAAAGTAAATAGAAGAATCATTAGGAGAGAAAAGATGAAATATGAAAGCAAGCTAGCAAACTATATCAAAGTAGATAGTAAAAGCTTTTTCAAGTATATATAAGTCCTATGTCTTATGGCTTTAATGGGAATAAAGTTCCTCTTGTCCCCACTCCTTGAGCCTCCACATCCAACACATCATTCGCCACAGCTTCCGGCATCTTCAATGGGATCCTCCCATCAAGCGCATCTTTATGTCCCCAGCCACCACTCTTTGCTTTCTGTAGGGATCACGTCCTCTGTAATTCCCTTATTCATTCATCACTCCCCACTAATATCCCTTGTGGCACATATCCCAGCAAGCAAACAAAATGCTACATTCACCTCTTCCCTCACCTCCATTCAGGACCTCCAATGGTCCTTCCTGGTGAGGCAATGCTTCACCTGCAGATCTGCTGGGGCTATCTATTGTATTTCGTGTTCCCGATGTGGCCTCCTCTACATTTCAGTTTCGTGGTTCTTATGTTCTGTGTTTTCACCAGTTCTCTCTGTGAGGGATGCTGTGTTTTGTTTTTTGTGCAAGGGAGAGGATTTGGGGGTCAACGTTCTTTTGTCGCATTTGTCAGGCTTTTTTGTGCAGAGGAGGGATTTGCTAATCAATGCTTTTTTGTTGTGTTTTGTTTTTTGTGCAAGGGAGGGGATTTGGGGGTTGATGTTCTTTTGTTGTGTCTTTCTTATTTTCTTTTAGTGCAGCTGGAGGTGGGGGTGGTTTGTTGGTAAATGCTCTTGTTGCATTAAATTAGATTTGTTATGCAGTGGGGTGGTTTTCGTTTTGAATAACCTTCGTGGTTTTCTTTGTTTTGTGGTGATCTAAACATAGAACATAGAATAGTACAGCACAGTACAGGCCCTTCAGCCCACAATGTTGTGCCGACCCTCAAACCCTGCCTCCCATATAACCCCCCACCTTAAATTCCTCCATATACCTGTCTAGTAGTCTCCTAAATTTCACTAGTGTATCTGCCTCCACCACTGACTCAGGCAGTGCATTCCACACACCAACCACTCTCTGAGTAAAAAACCTTCCTCTAATATCCCCCTTGAACTTCCCACCCCTTACCTTAAAGCCATGTCCTCTTGTATTGAGCAGTGATGCCCTGGGGAAGAGGCGCTGGCTATCCACTCTATCTATTCCTCTTAATATCTTGTATACTTCTATCATGTCTCCTCTCATCCTCCTTCTCTCCAGAGAGTAAAGCCCTAGCTCCCTTGTAATGATCATAATGCATACTCTCTAAACCAGGCAGCATCCGGGTAAATCTCTGTACCCTTTCCAATGCTTCCACATCCTTCCTATAGTGAGGTGACCAGAACTGGACACAGTACTCCAAGTGTGGCCTAACCAAAGAAGACAAATCTCAGATGTATACTGCATACATATTTTGATAATAAATGAACCTTTGAAGCTTTGATTGGTGAGACCCGTCGTAAATTGGGGGAATTGTTTTGTCGAGCACCTCCATTCCATCTGCCAAAATCGGAATTTCCTGGTGGCCAACCCTTTCAATTCCTTTTCTCATTCCTGTTCAGACATGTCAATCCATGGCCTCTTCTTTTGTCATGATGAGGTCACTCTGAGGTGGAGGAGAAACACCTCATATTTCATCTAGGTAGCCTCCAACCTGATGACATGAGTACTGATTTCTCCTCCAGGTAATTTTTTTCTCCCCCCCTTCCCTCATCTTCTGTTCCTCACTCTGGCCTCTTACCTCTTCTCCTCACCTGCCTATCACCTCTCTGGTTCCCCTCCTTCTTCCCTTTCTCCCATGGTCTACTCTTCTTTCCTATCAGATTCCTTCCTCTCCAGTCCTTTACCTTTCCCACCCACTTGGCTTCACCTATCATGGTCTAGCTTGTTCTCCTTTCCCTCCCCCCATGTTTTTATTCTGGCATTTTCCCCCTTCCTTTCTGGTCCCCATGAAGGGTCTCGGCCTGTAATGTTAATGTTTATTCCTTTCCATAGATGCTGCCTGACCTGCTGAGTTCCTCCAGCATTTTATTTGTGTTTCTCTGAATTTCCAGCATCTCCAGAATCTCCTGTGTTAACAATTATTTCTTCTCTCTTTACTCTCGTTTACTTAAAATGACATTATGCAATCTTGAATCTTGAATATCCATGCTTTAACTTCTAAGTTTATATTTTATACATGTTTTATTCTTTATCTCTGTTAAATGTTGGTCTTGTTGCATGTCACACCAATAGACCACAGAAAATTCCTAATGCCTGCAAATATTCTCGAGTGTACCAGCTAGCAGGATGCTATTACGGCTCGGAATGAGGAATGCATGGGTTTTCCCTGGATGCTCTGGTTTCCTCCCATAGTGCAAAGAAAGGATGTTAATTGGTCTTTGTAAATTGTCCGGTGATCAAATTAGGGTTAAATCAGGTGTTGTAGGGTTGCTGGGGAAGTGTGGCTCAAAGGCCCTACTCCACACTGTATCGCTTAATAAATAAATTAATTAAATAAACGCACTAATACACTGCAGTTAGGCTGCACGCCACACAGCTGAAATCTACAGGCATACTGAATGCAACTTGTTGTGCAGCCACTCTCTCTCCTCTCGTTGGTCAGAGGTTTCCCTGGGATCCAGAACCTCCCACCCTGCTGTCAATCATTCCTGTGGCTGGGTCCAGGGTTGGCTGCAGCCAATACAACGGACTGCAGCGCATCAACCGCTGCATGGGTCTTGTCTACCCAGGGCTGGTCTACATCTCAAGACTCTTTGCATCCATTGTGTAACTTCAGTAAAACTCTCTGACAAGTTCCAGAGCACCAAAATGGTGGAGAAACCAGAGAGTCAGCAGCATCTACGGAAATGAATGAACAGTCAGTGTTCCTGGCCAAGATCCTTCATCAGAACCAGAAGGGAAGGGGGATGTTGCCAGAATACGGTGGGGGAGGGGAAGGAGAGCAAGCTAGAAGGTGATAGACAAAGCCAGCTTGGTGGGGTAGGGAGGATGAAGTAAGAAACTGAGATGTGATAGGTAGGGAATGCAAAGGGCTGGAGAAGAATTAATCTGATAGGAGAGGAGAGTGGACCATGGGAAAAATGGGAGGAGGAGGCAGGGGGAGGTGATAGGCAGGTGAGTGGAAGAGAACAGGTAAGAGAGGGGGTGGGCAGAGAAGGGGATTGTAGTTTTTGCATTGGGATGCAGCACTCTGTGATTCAGAGTATGGTAATGCCTTTGCATTGTACTGCTGCTGCAAAGGGTGTTGGGAGAAGGCAGGGGAGTGGGGATGACTGGAAGAATTGGATCACCCATGATTGAGTGGTGGAGCAGACTCGACAGGCCAAATGCTCTACTTCTACTCCTATATCTTATGGTCTTGTGGTCTAAACACTACACTTAACACCTTGTAAAATAGTGAAAATAAACTTGATTCTGATACCAAAGAACACAAAACCTGGATAACACAGTGCAGGCTCTTTGGCCCATGATGTTGCGCCAATATTTTAACTTACTTTAATCTCTTTCCTCCTACACGTCCCTCCAGACATATCACCCATGTGCCTACCCAAGAGTTTATTAAATGTCTCTAATGCATCTGCCTCGGCCTCCAATGCCAGCACCCACCAATCTATATGTAAAAAATGTACATCTGACGTCCCTCTATACTTTCCTCCAGTCAGCTTAAAATTATGTCCTCTTGTATTAGCCATTTCTGCCCTGGGAAAATATCTCTGGCTGATCATTCTACCAATGCCTCTTATTATCTTGTACACCTCTATCATGTCACCTCTCATCCTCCTTGGTTCTCCAGAGAAAAGCCCAAACTTTCTCAACCTCCTAACAATAGGATTTGGGAGGGGCTGTACTAGAGTTATGGTGGTGGTGGGGGGGGGGGGTGGAATTAATGTTTGCGCTGGTGGGTGTGTGCCAATCAACCAGGCAGCTGTTGGTTTGACTTTCCTGTGCGTCGTAGGAGCTGCCCTCACGCAGGCAGGTGGGGAATCTTCCCTCATACCCCCACCATGCCTTCTCCTTAGTGAAAAGGCTTTAGATAACAGAGGTGAAACATTGACCTCCGGGTGATCAGCCCCTCACTGCTCTTGTTGGCTCGTGAGTGAGGTTAGTGGCCCCCATAGCTCACAGGACTGGAGAATGGATAAGTGCACAAATAGGAGGGCATGGGAAGCAATTGTCTAGGTGAGGGCCAATGGGATTAGACAGAATAAGAGTTTGGCATGGAGTAGATGGGCCAAATGGCCTGTGGTGCTCTCTGACAATGAGGCCCATAGAGTCTCATAGACTCACAAACCCAACATGAAACCATTGAATGATACATGAGGTGGTTATTGACAGATGGAATGGTGACCCAGCCCTCGGATGGTCTGAATGTTACAGCCCATGCCTGCACATTGTCCAGGTTTTGGGATAAATGAGCACAAATGCCTTATGATATGAAGATTCAATGATTGAACTGACCTGCCAATGGAGGGAAGTCAGCAAAGAGGCAAAGGAGGGTTTCTGGGTGCTTCTGAGCTGATTTTTCCCCAACACCCACAATTACTTACCACTCTTGTGCTTGACTGTTTGTCCCATTTCTGTCAGGGAGAAGGCTACATAGCATCCACAGCTGGACCACCAGATTCAAAAACATGTAGTTAGACTGATCAACACCTCCACCCACTAACCCATTAACTCAATGAGATCATGCCTTCCTCATACAATAACCCTTTCATTCCCGGAATCATCCTTGTGAACCTCCTCTGGACCCTCTCCAATGCCAGCACATGTTTTCTAAGATGAAGGGCCCAAAACTGTTTACAATACTCAAGGTGAGGCCTCACCAGTGCCTTGTGAAGCCTCAGCATCACATCCCTCTCTGGTATTCTAGACCTCTTGAAATGAAAGTTAACATTGCATTTGCCTTCTTCACCACGAACTCAGCCTGTAAGTTAACATTTAGGGTGTTCTGCCCAAGGACTCCCAAGTCCCTCTGCATCTCAGATTTTTGGATTTTCTCCCTGTTTAGAAAATAGTCTACACATCTATTTCTACTACCAACGTGCATGACCATGCATTTTCCAACATAGTATTTCATTTGCTACTCTCTTGCCCATTCCCCCTCAATCTGTCTATGTCCTTCCACATCCTACCTGTTTCCTCAACACTACCTGTCCCTCCACCAATCTTCATATCATCTGCAAGCTTGGCAACAAAGCCATCTATTTCATCATCTAAATCATTTATATACAGCATAAAAAGAAGTGGTCCTAACACTGACCCCTGCAGAACACCACTAGTCACTGGCAGCCAACCAGAAAAGGATCCTTTTATTCCCACTTGCTGCCTCCTACTAATCAACCAATGCTCTAACCATGTTAGCAACTTCCCTGTAATATCATGGGCTCTTAACTTGGCAAGCAACCTCGTGTGTGGTACCTTGTCAAAATATACAAAGTCTCCATATACAACATCCACTGCATCCCCTTTATCTATCCTTCTTGTAATTCCTCAAAAAATTCCAACAGGTTCGTCAGGCAACATTTTCCCCTAAGGAAACCATGTTGACTTTGTCCTATTTCGTCCTGTGTCACCAAGTACTCCATAACCTCATCCTTAACAATTGACTCCAAAATCTTCCCAACCACTGGGGACAGACTAACTGGTCTATAATTTTCTTTCTCCTGCCTTCCTTGTTTCTTAAAGAGTGGAGTTACATTTGCAATATTCCAATCCTCTGGCACCATGTCAAAGTCAAATGATTTTTGAAATATCATTGCTAACGCCGCCACAATTTCGACTGCTACCTGTTTCAGAAACCTAGGGTGCAGTTCATCTGATCTGGGTGACTTACGGACTCTGAGGTCTTTCAGCCTTTTGAACACCTTCTCTCTTGTAATAGTAACTGCACTCACTTCTCTTCCCTCAAATCTGCAACACCGCTAGTGTCTTCCATGGTGAAGACTGATGCAAAATCCTCATTTAGTTCATTTGCCATCTCCTTGTCTCCCGTTAATATTTCTCCAGCCTCATTTTCTAGCAGTCCTATATCCATTCTCATCCCTCTTTTATTTTTTACGTACTTGAAAAAGCTTTTACTATCCACTTTGGTCTTGACTCTTGAATTTTGGCCTCGGCCAGTGCTGAGTTTACACTTTACCCTTCAAATTTATGGATCCACTCCATTACACGTGGTCAAACGTTGCTTCTGGATTCAGGACTCGGGATGGTTTAATGTTACTTCCTGCACACAAGGGCAAGGGTTTTCTCCAGGTGCTCCAGCTTCATCGCACAGTTAGCCGGTTAATTAGTCATTGTAGGTTGTCCTGTGAGTAGGCAGGTTAAATAGGTAGGTTGCTGGGAATTGTGGCCCAGTGGGCCGGAAGGACCTGTCTAAATAAAATAAGTTTTAAAATAAAGCAAAGGAATAGAACAGAATCAATGAAAACCTATACACAATGTCTGCATCCCGTGAATTGTTGAACTATTCACATAATTCACTGCAGAACAGAGCTCACAGCCATGTTTGTGTGATCACTTAGTCCCTTCCACTGCATACTGGCATCTCAGCTCCAATGAATTTGTACCTCATCCAGAGGTACACCTGTCCTGCGCATTGAAACAGAGTCCAGCTCCTTGCATCAATCTCATTCTTGACTGACAGATAAGTAGTGACAAGTCATGATGAAATCCAAACACAAGAAGTTTTGCAGATGCTGGAAATTTACACTCAGAGCCACTTTATGAGATACGCCTGTATACCTGCTCATTAATGCAAATATCTAATCAGCAAATCATGCGGCTGCAACTCAATGCATAGAAGCATGCGGACATAACACCATAAAATATAGGAGCAGAATTAGGCCATTTGGCCCATTGAGTCTACTCTGCCATTTCATCATGGCTAACCCATTTTCCCTCTCAGCTCCAATCTTCTGCCTTCTCCCCGTATCCCTTCATACCTTCACCAATCAAGAATATATAAACCTCTGCCTTAAATATACCCAATAACGTGGCCTCCACAGTCATCTGCGGCAATGAATTCCACAGAGTTACCGCTCTCCATCTAAAGAAATTCCTCCTCATCTCCATTCTAAAAGGATGCCCCTCTATTCTGAGGCTGTGCCCTCTGGTCTTAGGCTCCCCCACCAAAGGAAACATCCTGTCCACATCTACTCTATCAAAGACCATTAGACATTCGATATGTTTCAATGACGGCAGCCCTCATTCCTCTGAATTCCAGTGAGTAGAGGTCCAAGACCATTAGATGCTCTTCAAATGATGCCTTTCAATCCCAGAATCATTTTTGAACCTCCTTTGAACCCTCTGCAATGTCAGCACATCCCTTAGATAAGGGTCCGATAACTACTCACAATACCCCAAGTGAGGTCTCACCAGTGCTTTAAAGCCTCTGCATTATACCCTTGCTTTTATTTTCCAGTCCTCTTGCAATGAATGCTAACATCACATTTGCCTTCCTCACCACTGACTCAACCTTCAAATTAACCTTTAGGGAATCCTGCACAAGGACTCGCAAGCCCTTTTGTACTTCAGATTTTTGAATTTTCTCTCCATTTTGAGAATTTTCTATTCATTTTTTCTTTCAAAGTGCATGGCCATACACTTCCTGACACAATATTACATCTTCCATTTCTTTGCCCATTCTTCTAATCTGTCTAAGTCCTTCTGTAACCTCTCTATTTCCTCAAAACTACCTGTCCCTCCACCTATCTTCGTATCATCCACAAACTTTGCCACAGAGCCTTCAACACTATCATCCAAGTCAAAGAAAGCGTAGAAAACCTACAGCACAATACAGGCCCTTTGGCCCACAAAGCTGTGCTGAACAGTGATATATAATGTCAAAAGAAGCGGCTCAACACAGGCCCCTGTGCAACACCACATCACCAATAGCCAACCAGAAAAGGCTCCCTTTATTCCCACTTTTTGGCTCCTGCCTATCAACCACTGCTTTATCCATGCTAATATATTTCCTGCAATACCATGAGTATTAACTATTAAGCATCCTCATGTGTAGCACCTTGTCAAAGGCCTTCTGCGAATCCAAGTACACAATATCAAGCAAATCTCCTTGGTCTATCCTGCTTGTAATTTCTTCAAAGAATTCCAAAAGATTTGTCAGGCCAGATTTTCCCTTGAAGAAACCATGCTGACTACAACCTATTTTATCATGTGCCTCCAAGTACCCTGAAACTACATGCTTCACAATCAATTCCAGCATCTTCCCAACCACTGAGGTCAGTCTAACCGGCCTATAATTTCTCTCTCTCTCCCTCCTTGAAGAGTGGAGTGACATTTGCAATTTTCCATTCCTCCAGAACCATGCCAGAATCAGTTGATTCTTGTAAATATCATTACTAATTCCTCCACAATCTCTTCAGCCACCTTATTCAGAACCCCAGGGTGTACGCCATCTTGACCAGGTGACTTATCTACCTTCAGACTTCCGTTTTCCCGAGAACCTTCTCCAATTAATGGCACCTTCACCCACTTCTGCCCCCTGACATGCTGCCAGTGTCTTCCATAGTGAAGACTGATGCAAAAAACATATTCAGTTCATCCGTTATTTCCTTGTCCTCCATTACTACCTCTCCAGTGTCACTTTCCAGTGATCCAATATCCACTCTCACCTCTCTTTTACACTTTATGTAGCTGAAGAAACTGTTGGTATCCTCTTTAATATTATTGACTAGCTTACTGTCATATTCCATCTTTCCTTCTTAATGACTCTTTTTAGTTGCCTCTGTTGGTATTTAAAAGCTTTCACCCTCTAACGTCTGAATATCTTTTTCTGTATTATATGCCCTCTCTTTGGCTTTTATGTTGGTTTTTACTTCTCTTGTTAGCCACAGTTGTGTCATCTTGCCTTTAGGATACTTCTTCTTCTTTGGGATGTGTGTACAGTATCTTGTGCCTTCAGAATTGCTTCCAAAAGTTCCAGCTATTGCTGCTTTGCCATCATCCCTGCCAGTGCTCTTTTCCAATAAATTCTCGCCAACTTCTCTCTTATGCCTCTGTAATTCTCTTTACTCCACTGTAATACTGATATATCTGACTTTAACTCTACTTCTCAAATTTCTGGGCAAATTTAATCATATTGTGATCACTTGCCCCTAACCTTTTTAATCAATTCTGGTTCATTGCACAACATTCAATCCAGAATAACTGGAGTTGCTCTGAAAAGCTATGTCATAGGCACTCTAGAAATATCCCCTCTTGGAATTCAGCACCAACCTGATTTTCCCAGTCTACCTGCATATTGAAATCCCCCGTGTCTATTGTAACATTGCTCTTTTGGGTGCATTTTCTATCTCCCATTGTAATTCGTAGACCACATCCTTACACCTGCTTGGGGGTCTGTACATAACTTATGGTCAAGAGGTTTAGTTGTTGTTCAGACAAAACATCAGAATGGGTAAGAATTGTAATCAAAGTGGCTGAGCGTGGAGTGATTGTTGGTGCCATTTGTGGTGGGTTGAGTATCTCAGAAACAGCTGATCTCCTGTGATTTTCACACACAACAGTCTGTAGAGTTTATGGAAGATGGTGCAAACAACAAAAAAATCCAGTGAGCACGGTTCTGTTGTTGAAAACTGCCTTGTTAATGAGAGGGATCCGGAGAGAATGGCCAAACTGGTTTAAGCTCACAGGAATACAACAGCAACTCAAATAACCACTCATTACCAAAGTGATGTGCAGAAGAGCATCTCTGAACATACAACATGTTGAACCTTGAAGTGGATAAGCTACAAGAGGCTAGGTGCACTCAGTGGCCTCTTTATTAGCTACAGGAGAGTGTAGAGCAACATACACAAATGTAGCAGGTCAGCCAGTATCTATGGAAGGGAACTAACAGATGACATTTCAGGCCAAAACCCTTCATCAGTCCAAATACAGCGATGAAATATTACTGCTGCTGATGGTCCAATGGATGTCCACTTTTGACCTGGCCAGTTGATTCTGAATCTTTCCTATTTATCACTGTAAACAACATTACAAAGGCTTTCTTCTTTACAAAGTTGCAACTTCATCTCTACAAAGACTGCAATGCCTAGCCTCACCACTACTCTCTTGCATCTTTGATGAGTGCATCAGTGAAGTTTCAGGAAGAATCTCTCTCCAACTGCCCAGCCTAGCTGCTTCTATCAATCTTCCCCCCAGCCAGTCTTCAGCATTATTGACGGGGAACAAACTGAATTTTCTGGCTTATGTTTGAGCTGATTCCAACAAAATCTTTGGGGTCTGAAGTCTGTGCTGAAGACTCACCATCATCTATAAGAACATAAGATGTAGGAGCAGAATTGGGTCATTCAGGCCATCGAATCCACCCCACAATTCCATTACGTCTATTGTATTATCTCTCTCAACCCCATTCTCCTGCCTTCTCCCAATAACATTTGACACCCTGACTAATAAAAAGCCTATCTATGCCCGCTTTAAATATACCCAATGACTTGGCCTCAATAACCATCTGTGGTAATGAATTCCACAGATTCACCACCCTCTGGCTAAAGAAATTCCTCCTCATCTCCACTCTAAAGGGACATCCGTCTATTCTGAGGCTGTGCCCTACCTACTCTAACCAAGTCCGTCCTACTGACATAATGCCATGGCAAATCGAGTCCAGGTTTGAGCAGAAGAGTTCCTTCCTTAAATCTGATTGCAACATAAGAGAGTGAAGAGGAATCAGCCACACTTCAAGGCTGATGTGCTTATCTCAAATCCCAACGCCCTTCCCTGTCTGATTCCCATCTTCCCCTTCCCTATGTGTGAAAACATCTGATCTTGAATTTACTCAGGAGCTGAGCATCCACAGGCCTGGGAGTACAGTATGAAAAGGTCTTGCCAACCAGATGGAGTTTGACGATAATCCAGAAGGTTGGTGTCATCATAGCAGCACTAGCTTTTAATTTATATTCTATAATGACCTCAGTTTATAGTCCCTGCAGCTTCATGGCATTTTCAGCTGTGACTTAAGATCAAGGACTGGGGAGTTCAAACTATAAGTTCAAAGTTCAAAGTAAATGTATATTGAAATACACATATGTTTCCATATACAACATTAAGGTTCATTTCCTTACAGGCATTCACAGAAAATATAAAGGAAAACAATAGAATCAATGAAAGGCCACACATAGGAAGCAGGACAAACAACCAATGTGCAAAAGATAGCAAAGCATGCAAATACAAAACAAATAATAATAATAAATTAGCAATAAATACCAAGAACATGATATGAAGGGTCCTTGAAATTGATTCCATAGGTTGTGGGGGTGTTCTGGTGAGTGAAGTTGAATGAAGTTACCTCCTCTGGTTCAAGATCCTGACGGCTGAGGGGTGATAACTGTTCCTGACCACAGTGGTGTGAGTCCTGAGGCTCCTGTACCTCCCTCCTGATGCCTGCAGTGATAAGACAGCATGTTCTGCATGGTGGGGGTACTTGATGATGGATGCTGCTTTCCTGTGACAGTGCTCCATGTAGATTTGATCAGTGGTGGGGAGGCCTTTGCCCGTGATGGACTGGGCCGTATTCACGTCTTTTTTGTATTAGTCCACTCCAGTGACAAGTATTAATCTACAGCAACAGTATACAGTCAGAAGATTACATACATTGTGACATTCACAAATCCAATGACACGTGCACCATCACAGTATAGAACGTATATTCACCGCAGGGTATAGAAAAGTGGCATTTAAAATTATTGACATTTGCAGAATGATATATACAGGTACATGTGCGAATACAAAGACATATATATTGTCGGGAGCAGCACGATGTGGCCACTATGATGACTCGCACAATCAGTTTTACAATGCATGGAGGAAGAAGTCCTTACAGTGAAATTTACAGACGAGATGTCAGGCGCAGTGTATAAGTGAGCACTGACACGTCCAGGTGTTTTAACATGTGGGAACATAGACAAAACTGGTGAATCAATGTGCTGATAGTCGCATGTACAAAGTGTGCTCACACATACTGTATCAGTGGGGTACGTGAACATGGTGATGTATACACAGATAGAGATGGAATGCAGTGATGGTGATGTTAACAACCAGTGAAACCTGGTGACATCTCAGATCGCTGCTCAACAAGTATACAAATAATAACCAATACAGACTGCGGCGTACGGCTCCACTGCACTGGGGCTCCACAGGGGACTGTCTTGTCTCCCTTTCTCTTCACCATTTACACCTCGGACTTCAACTACTTCACGGAGTCTTGTCATCTTCAGAAGTTTTCGGATGACTCTGCCATAGTTGAATGCATCAGCAAGAGAGATGAGGCTGAGTACAGGGCTACGGTAGGAAACTTTGTCACATGGTGTGAGCAGAATTATCCACAGCTTAATGTGAAAAAGACTAAGGAGCTGGTGGTAGACCTGAGGAGAGCTAAGGTACCGGTGACCCCTGTTTCCATCCAGGGAGTCAGTGTGGACATGGTGGAGGATTACAAATACCTGGGGATACGAATTGACAATAAACTGGACTGGTCAAAGAACACTGAGGCTGTCTAGAAGGGTCAGAGCCGTCTCTATTTCCTGAGGAGACTGAGGTCCTTTGACATCTGCCGGATGATGCTGAGGATGTTCTACGAGTCTGTGGTGGCCAGTGCTATCATGTTTGCTGTTGTGTGCTGGGGCAGCAGGCTGAGGGTGGCAGACACCAACAGAATCAACAAACTCATTCATAAGGCCAGTGATGTTGTGCGGATGGAACTGGACTCTCTGACGGTGGTGTCTGAAAAGAGGATGCTGTCTAAGTTGCATGCCATCTTGGTCAATGTCTCCCATCCACTACATAATGTACTGGGTGGGCACAGGAGTACATTCAGCCAGAGACTCATTCCACCGAGATGCAACACAGAGCGTCATAGGAAGTCATTCCTGCCTGTGGCCATCAAACTTCACAACTCCTCCTTTGGAGGGTCAGGCACCCTGAGCCGATAGACTGGTCCTGGACTTATTTCCTGGCATAATGTACATATTACTATTTAATTATTTATGGTTTTATATTGATATATTTATACTCTATTCTTGGTTGGTGCAACTGTAACGAAAACCAATTTCCCTTGGGATCAATAAAGTATGACTATGCAGCTACATGATGCGTACCTGATGCAGTGACTCACTGACGTCTCCCTACCATGAAATGTACTGAGACAGAATTATGTAATGGTTGTGTCGTGTACGGATGCAGTGGTAAACAGATCCAGTGGTGTTCTGATCCAGTGGTATACAGATTCAATGGTGCAAAGGTCCAGTGGTGTAAAGATCTGGCAATTTACAGATTCAGAGGTGTACAGACCCAGCGGTTCGCATATCTAGTGCTGTACACATTCAGTGGTGCACATGTCCAGCGGTGTACAAGCAGAGCCCATGCCTGCCGCACTCCACATCACCGAGAACTCACTGTCTCTGCTTTACTTTCGACCAGGATCAGAATTGGGTTTATTATGAGGTGACATTAGTTGTTTTGCAGTAGCAGAACAATACAAACATAGAAACATAGAAAACCTACAGCATATTGCAGGCCCTTCGGCCCACAATGTTGTGCCGACCATGTATCCTACTCTAGAAACACCTAAAATTTCCCTACCACATAGCCCTCTATTTTTCTAAGCTCCATGTAGTCTCTTAAAATACCCTATTGTATCCACTTCTACCACCTTCGCTGGCAATGCATTCCACGCACCTACCACTCTCTGTTTGAAAACCTTACCTCTGACATCCCCCTTGTACCTACTCCCAAGCACTTTAAAACTGTGCCCTCTCACATGAGCCATTTCAGCCCTGGGAAAAAGCCTCTGACTGTCCAGATCAATGCCTCTCATCATCCTATACACGTCTATCAAGTCATCTCTCATCCTCCATCGCTCCAAGGAGAAAAGCCCGAGTTCACTCAACCTATTCTCATAAGGCATGCTCTCCAATCCAGGCAACATCCTTGTAAACCTCCTCTGCATCCTTTCTATAGTTCCCACATCCTTCCTGTAGTGAGGTGACCAGAACTGAGCACAGTACTCCAAGGGGGGTCTAACTAAGGTCTTATATAGCTGTAACATTACCTCACGGCTCTTGAACTCAGTCCCACAGCTGATGAATGCCAACACACCATATGACATTCTAACAACACTGTCAACCTGTGCAGCAGCTTTGAGCATCCTGTGGACACGGACCCCAAGATCTCTCTGATCCTCCATGCTGCCAAGAGTCTTACCGTTAATATTATATTCTGTCTTCAAATTGATCTCCCGAAATGAAGAGCTGTAACCTCTGACAAAGCTCCAGACTATCCACAACAACTGCAACTTTTGTGTCATCAGCAAACTTACTTACTAACTCACCCTTCTACTTCCTCATCCAGGACATTTATAAAAATCACACAGAGGAGGGGTCTCAGAACAGATTCCTGCAGAACACCACTGGTTACTGACCTCCACGCACGAACCATCTACAAGCACCCTTTACCTTCTGTGCGCAAGCCAATTCTGGATCCACAAAGCAAGGTCTCATTGGATCCCATGCCTCATTACTTTCTGAATGAGCCTTGCATGGGGAACCTTATCAAATGCCTTACTAAAATCCAAATACATGACATCCACTGCTCTACCTTCATCAATGTGCTTTATTACATCCTCAAAGAATTCAATTAGGTTCATTTTATCAGACCTGCTCTTAAGCCATGCAGACTATCCCTAATCAGATTATATTTATCCAAATGCTCATAAATCCTGCCTCTCAGGATCTTCTCCAACAATTTTCCCACCACTGAAGTAAGACTCTATGGTCTATAATTTCTTGGGTTATCTCTACTCCCTTTCTTGAATAAAGGAACAACATTTGCAACCTTCTAATCCTCTGGTACTTCTCCCACCCCTATTGATGGCACAAAGATCATTGCCAGGGGCTTGGCAATCTCCTCCCTTGCTTCCCACTGTAGCCTGGAGTATATATCTTCTGGTCCCAGCGACTTATCTAACTTAATACCTTTCAAAAGCTCCAACACATCGTCTTTCTTAATGTCTATACACTCAAGCGTTTCAGTCCACTGTAAGTCATCCCCACAATTGCCAAGTTCCCTTTCACTGGTGAATACTGAAGCAAAGTTTTCATTAAGTACCTCCCCCAGCTCCATGTACATGTTTCCACTATCACTCTTGATTAGCCCTATTCTCACACGGCTCATCCTCTTGCTCTTCACATACTTGTAGAATACCTTGGGGTTTTCCTTAATCCTGCTTGCCAAGGCCTTCTCATGGCCCCTTCTAGCTCTCCTACTTTCATTCCGGAGCTCCTTCCTGGCACCCTTGTAATTTTCTAGAGCGCTTATCAGTACCTAGTCAAAGACATTAAATTACTCTAAATTACAAAATTAATTTCTAGGCCAGTAATGCTAAATTAATGTCTGTGTTTCACTGTCATCAAACTGTTCATAACCACTATTTATCTGGAAACAACTTTTTCATACCAAAATGGAGGTTAATTTTTCAACTTTGTTTTATTTCTATACAGTTTATTCAAGAGCAGATTCAATGAACAGCACCCGATCTCGCCTGAGCTCCTGAGCTTAAAACAGAGAAAGCAATTATCTTAAACTTCACCAGGATGTGAAATATGATAAACATTGATGTTTTAAGTGTTCAGATTACTCCACAATGCTGTATAAATCTGTTCCAGATCTAATTAGTTCCTTGAAAGATTTATCGCACGTATAAATGTGATGGACGTTGAGAGAGCCAGGTCTCGGAGATGGTCCAAACTTATATGGCAAATGGTGGGGTTACTGCACACTGTTACCCTCAAAGTACAGTACCAGCGTCAGTCAGCAAAAGATCAAAATGCTCAGAATCAGGTTTAATATCAGTGGCGTAAGTCGTGAAATTTGCTGTTTTACTGCAGCAATACATTGCAATACATAATAAAAAAACTACCAATTACAATATGTGTATATAAACATAAATTAAATAAATAATACAAAGAAAACAAATGCTTAAATGGTGCTTATGGGTTCACTATCCATTACGAAATCTGAAGACTGAGGGGAAGAAGCTGTTCGAGTGCATGGCTTTAGGCTCTTCTGCCTCCTCCTTGATGGTAGCAATGAGAAGAGGGCATGCCCTGGATTGGGGAGGGGGGGGTGGTCTTTAATGATAGGTGCTGCCTTTTTGAGACATCACCTTTTGAAGCTGTGCTAATAAAACCTTTCACTAAAGGGTTCATTTTTTTAAATAACTCCTTTATTCCTTCAAAGAAAAAAGGTAGGATCACTTAATGAAGGTTTAAATAAATAATTTCGATAAATTAAACTAAAAGGTTTAAATTTTTTGAGATTAAAAAAATTACAAAACTGGAACCAAATTCATAATGACTGCTTAATCACAGGATATAAATTTAAATTAACAATTTTGGCCAGCTGTACAGGTAGAGGAGCTCCTAATAATGAGGTTAAGTGAAACTGTTTCACAGCCTTCAATTCCAAATCAGCCCAAGGCAGTCATTCATTTCTATCAGCCCAATATAACCAAAAACACATATAACGTATATTAACAGCCCAATAATACAGCACAATTACCCTTCACTTAAGATTAAGCAAGATTGGGAGAGAGAGCTTAACATGACCTTGATAACAGAGGATTGGTTGCGGATTTTGAAGTTGGCTAACTCTTCTTTGATTTGTGCCAGTCACTCTTTAATTCAATTTAAAAATGTACATCGTTACTATTTGACAAAGGAGAGACTGTCTAAAATGTTTAAAAGTTAATTAATATAGTTTCCTTCCGATTTTTGTTTGAATGGATTTGAGTTGGTGGATTGATGTTTTTCTTTTATGGAAGCTTGTATGACGTATAGCTCCGGGGCTGTGCTCCCAATGGGGTTTTTAGTTAGTAGGGGTTTTTTTCTCTTAGTTAGTAGGGGTTCTTTTTTTTCTTTCTTTTTTTCTTTCAAAAAAATGTTCCTGACACTGTTATTGATATATTGCTTAGCTTTGTTAATCAGTTATTTGCTAATCTAATTCTTCATTGTACATATTGACTTGATTACCTTAATGCATTTTTGTTGATCTTTAATAATAATTAATAAAAAAGATTTTAAGAATGAAATGAAGCCATCCTCCAGGCTCGTGCCTATGCTGGAACTGTCCTGCTGAAGGGTTTCGGCCCAAAATGTCAACTGTACTCTTTTCCATAGATGCTGCCTGGCCTGCTGAGTTCCTCCGGCACTTTATGTGTCTTGCATGGAACAGGCTGAGTTCACAACTTTCTGAAGCTTTTTCCAATCCTGTGCAGTGGTCCATCCAGATGATGATGCAAACAGTTCGAATGCTCTCCACCGTACATCTGTACAAATTTGCAAGAGTCTTTGGTGACATACCAAGTTTCCTCAAACGTTTTCCTCCACAATGCTATTCTCAGTCCTGACCTGTGGCAGTGTTTAAATGTGAATTGACTAATAGGTTTCCATTCCCCTGTATTTTCAGCACGTTATTTTTGAAATGTGCATCATTACAATCATTTTTTTTCAAAAAGATGCAAATTGCTGAATAACTGAGGCATGACCCACTGTGTCCGACGCTGTGCAGCAGCGTGTTTACGTGCCCTTACTGCAATAGCTGCAGAGTGAACTTATGAAGAAAGTTTAATGGCTCTGGGCCTGCATTCACAGGAGTTCAGAAGAATAGGGGGCATTACATTGATACCAATCAAATAATGGAAGGCCTTAAAAGAAAATACAAGAGATCCTGTAGATGCTGGAAACCCGAGCAACTCACACAAAATGCTGGAGGAACTCAGCGGGCCAGGCAGCATCTGTGGAAAAGAGTCAAACCCAACGCATTTTATATCATAATCGGGGATTGTAATAACCTTGTTTGAAGAAATTCCTGCCAAATTACCAACTGCATATAGCCTGTAGCACCAGAGGACGCAACACACTGGACTGCTGTTATACTAAGATAATGAATACCTACCGTTCCATGTCCAGAACGCATTCCGGGAAATCCGATCACTTGACTGTCCTTCTCCTAACTGCATACTAGCAAAAGCTAGAGTAAGGCTCTGGAGATCAGGATGGCAAAGAGGTAGTCACTAGGTTCAGAGGAGCGGTTATGGGGTTCCTTGGATTCAGTGAACTGGGCCGTGTTCAAGGACTTATCTATGGATCTGAATGAATACACCATGGTCATCACAGACTTTATTAAAACAATCGTAGACGAGTGTGTCCCAAGAAAATAATTCAGAGTCTTCCCCAAAAAGAAGCCCTGGATGAAACAGGAGATCTGCAATCTGCTGAGGGCCAGATCAGAGGCATTCAAGTCTGGTGACCAAGAAGGTTACAAGAGGTCCAGGTACAATCTCTGGAAAGCCATCTCATGGGCGAAGTGGCAATTCTGGACTAAACTTGAATCAGTGAAGGATGCTCGATAGCTGTGGCAGGGCTTGAATGCTATCACCTATTACAAAGAGAAATCAAGTTACGTAGGTGCCAAATGAGCTCAATCCCTTCTATCCTCGCCTTGACCATCAAAACATGGAAGAAACATCAACAACTCCTACATCCCCCAATCACCCTGTGATTTTAGTCTCTGAGGCCGAAGTGTGAGCATCCTTCAGGAGGAGGAACCCATGAAAAGTATCCGTCCCAGATGGGGTACACAGCCAAGTACTGAAGACCAGTGCTGATCAACTGGCTGGAGGGCTTGCTGAGATCTTTAACCTCTCGCTTCGGCAGTCTGAAGTACCCACCTGTTTCAAGCTGGCTTCAATTATATCTGTACCCAAGAAGAACAGAATAACCTACCTCAATGACTACCATCCAGTAGCACTTACATCCACAAGGATGAGGTATTTTCAGGGATTGGTGATGAAACAAATCAACTCCTCTCTAAGAAGTGACTTGGATTCGTTCCATTTTGCCTACCAGCACAACAGGTCCACAGCAGGTGCCATCTTACTGGCTCTTCACTGAACTCTGGAACATCTGGGCAGCAAAAGTGCACACACCAGGATGCTCTCTATTGATTACAGCTCGGCATCCATACTATCATTTCCTCAAAACTAACTCATATGCTTCAAGATAAAAGGGAAGAGTTGCACTTAAATCCAAGGGGGTCCAATATCTTTACAGGAGGGTTTGCTAGAGCTGTTGGAAGTGGTTTAAAATAATATGGAAGGGGGATGGGAGCAGTTATGATAGAGCTGAAGATGATCCAGCAGGTTTACAGGTAATATGTAATATGAATGTAAGAAAGGACAAGCCAATGATTGGGTACAACTGCAGACAGAGCAAAGAATGAAATTGCATCACAGAGGCAAAATTCATAAGGATGAAGAATGCAAGACTGAAGATGCTGTATTTAAATGCACATAGCATTTGGAATAAGGTGGATGAACTCATGATGCGATTACAGATTGGTCGGTATGATGTTGTGGGCGTCACTGAGTCGTGGCTGAAAGAAGGTCATAGTTGGGAGTTTAACATCAAAGGGTATACTCCGTATTGAAAGGACAGGCAGGAAGGCATAGACAGTGGTGTGGCTCTGTTGGTAAGAGATGGAAGTACATCTTCAGAAAGAGGTGACATAGGGTCAGAGAACGTTGAATCTTTGTGGGTCGAGTTAAGAAACTGCAAGGGTAAAAAACTATTATGGAAATCATTTATAATCCTCCAAATAGAAGCCAAGACGTGGGGCTGAGATTGTAAAGGGAGCTGGAAAAGGCATGTAATAAGGGTAATGTCACAATTGTAATGGAGGACTTCAATATGCAAGGGAATTGGGAAGATCAGGTTGGTGTCAGATCACAGGAGAGGGAATTTGTTGAATGCCTATGAGGTGGCTTTTTAGAGCAGTTCATGCTCAAGCCTACTCAGGGAGAGGGTATCTTAGACTGGGTGTTGTGTAATAACCCAGATCTTATTAGGGAGCTTAATGTAAATGAACCCATAGGAGACAGTGATCATAATATGACTGAATTCATACTGCATTTTGAGAGGGAGAAGCATAAGTCACATGTATCAGTATCACAATGGAATAGAGGGAATTACAGAAGCATGAGAGAGGAGCCTGACCACATGGATTGGAGGATACTGGCGGGGATGCAGGCAGAACAAAGGTGTCTGAAGTTTTTGGAAATTGTTCACAAGGTGCAGGACAGGATTAGGCAAGCATATCTGATAAAGGAAGTTAACAGTGGCTGGGACATGGACCACAGATTACAACAGGAAAAAAGAAAAGGCATGTCGAAAGGGCAATGTTATGATAGCAATGCATGCATGTCGATTGGGAAAATCAAGTTGGTAATGGAACTCCACAGAGTGAATTTGTTGAATGCCCGCGAGATGACTTTTTACAGCAGTTTGTTGTGAGACTACTAGGGGATCAACTATACTGGATTGAAATGAACCGGAGATGGTTAGTGAGCTTAAGGTAAAAGAGCCCTTAGGAGCCAGTGATCTCAATATGATTGAGTTCAACTTGAAATTTGATAGGGAGAAAGTAAAGTCTGAGGTAGCAATATTTCAGTGGAGTAAAGGAAATTACAGTGGTATGAGAGAGTAGTTGGCCAAAGTAAATTAGAAGGAGCTACTGGCAGGGATGACAGCAGAGCCGCAATGGCAGGAGTTTCTGGGGGAAATGAGGAAGGTGCAGGACATGTATATTCCAAAAAATGAAGAAGTACTCAAATGGCAAAATAGTATGACAGTGGCTGACAAGGGAGGTCAAAGCAAACGTAAAAACAAAAGAGAGTGCATACAACAAAGCAAAGATTACCAGAAAGATAGAGGACTGGGAAGCTTTAAAAAACCTACAGAGGGCAACTAAGAGAATCATTAGAAGGGAAAATATGAAATATGAAAGCAAGCTGGTGAACAGTATCAAAATCAATAGTAAACGCTTTTTCAAATATGTAAAAAATAAAAGAGAAATGAGAATGGATCTTGAGAAAATGAGGCTGGAGTAATAATAATGGGGGAAAAGGAAATGGAAGATGAACTAAATGAGTACATACTTTGCATCAGTCTTCTCTGTGGAAGACACTAGCAGTGTGCTCGATGTTGAAGGGTGTGAGGGAAGAGAAGTGAGTGCAGTTACCATTGAAAGGGAGAAGGTGTTCAAAAAGCTGAAAGACCTCAGGGTACATAAGTCACCCAGACCAGATGAACTGCACCCTAGGGTTCTGAAAGAGGTAGTGTTAGCGGAAGCATTAGCAATTATCTTTCAAAAATCTGGCATGGTGCCAGAGGACTGGGAAATTGCAAATGTAACTCCACTCTTTAAGAAAGGAGGAAGGAAGCAGAAAGGAAATTATAGACCAGTTAGCCTGACCTCAGTGGTTGGGAAGATGTTAGAGTCAATTGTTAAGGATGAGGTGATGGAGTACTTGGTGACACAGGACAAGACAAAGTCAGCATGATTGCCTTAAGGGAAAATCTTGCCTGAAGAACCTGTTGGAATCCTTTGAGGAGATTACAAGTAGGATAGATAAAGGGGCTGCAGTGGATGTTGTATACTTGTACTTTCAGAAGGCCTTTGACAAGATGCCACACATAAGGCTGCTTACCAAGTTATGAGCCCATGGTATTACAGGAAAGTTACTAACATGGTTAGAGCATTGGCTGGTTGGTAGAAGACAACGATTGGGAATAAAATAATCCTTTTCTGATTGGCTACCAGTGACTAGTGGTGTTCTGAAATGGTTAGTGTTAGGACTGCTTCTTTTTATGCTACGATTTAGGTCATGGAATAGATGGCTTTGTTGCCAAGTTGCAGATGATACAAAGATTGGTTGAAAGGCAGATAGTGTTGAGGAAACAGGTGGGTTGCAGAAGGACTTAGATAGATTAGGAGAATGGCAAATGAAATACAATGTTGGAAAATGCATAGTCATGCACTTTAGTAGCATTAGATAAATGTGCAGACTATTTTCTAAACAGGGAGAAAATCCAAAAATCTGAGATGCAAAGGGACTTGGGAGTCCTTGTGCAAAACACCCAAAAGATTAACTTGCAGGTCGAGTCGGTGGTGAGGAATGCAAATGCAATGTTAGCATTCATTTCAAGAGGTCTAGAATACAAGAGCAAGGATGTGATGCTGAGGCTTTATAAGGCACTGGTGAGGCCTCACCTTGAGTATTGTGAACAGTTTTGGGCCACTCATCTAAGAAGAGATGTGCTGGCATTGGAGAGGGTTCAGAGGAGGTTCACAAGGATGATTCCAGGAAAGAAAGGGTTATCATACGAGGAACATTTGATGGCTCTGGGTCTGTACTCGCTGGACTTTAGAAGGATGGTGTGGGGGGGGGGGGGGGATCTCATTGAAACGTTTCAAATGTTAAAAGGCCTGGACAGATTAGTTGTGGAAAGGATGTTTCCCATGGTGGGGGAGTCTAGGACAAGAGGGCACAGCCTCAGGATAGAGGGGCATCCATTCAAAATAGAGATGCAGAGAAATTTCTTTAGCCAGAGAGTGGTGAATTTGTGGACTTTATTACCACAGGCAGCTGTGAAGGGCAGGTCATTGGGTGTACTTAAGGCAGAGATTGATAGGTTCTTGATTGGATATGGCATCAAAGATTATGTAGAGAAGGCTGGGGAATAGGGTTGAGGTGTGGAAAAAAGGATCAGCCATGATTGGATAGTGGAGCAGACCAGATGAGCCAATTGGCTCCTATGTCTTATGGTTTTATGGTCTGAAGGACTGCATAAAATCCAAGGAAAGGGCATAGAAGATTGCAAAAGCGAGTGGAGAGTTGGATGATGAGGAAGCTTTTAAAAGCCAACAAAAGGCAACTAAAGGAAACTATAAGAAGGGAAAAATGAAATATGAGGGCAAACTAGCTGATAATAAAATTGCTATTACAGAGGAAAAAGTGCTCAGCAAACTAAGAGGTCTTAAGCTGGATAAGTCACCTGGAGCTGATGGAGTACATCCGTGAGTCCTGAAGGAGGATGCTGAAGAGATAGTGGATGCATTAGTCTTGATCTTTCATGAATTACTTGATTTTGACATGGTTCCAGAGGACTGAAAAATTGCAAATGTCACTCCACTCTTTAAGCAGGGAGAAAGAGAAAAGAAAGGGAAGGATAGGCCAGTTAACCTAACCTCAGCTGTTGCAAAGTTGTTGAATTTCATTATTAAAGATGAGCTTTCAGGGTACATGGAGACTAATGATAAAATAAGTCAAATATAGCATGGTTTCTGTAAAGGGAAATCTTTCCTGTAAATCTGCTGGAACTATTCGAGGAATTAACAAGCAAGGTCAGTAGGGAAGGGCTGTGGATGTCATTTATTTAGGTTTTCAGAAGGCATTTGATAAGATGCCACACATGAGGCTGCTTAACAAGATAAAATCCTATGGTGCTATAAGAAATATACTGGCATGGATAGAGGAATGGCTGATGGGCAGGAGGCAGTGAGTGGGAATAAAGGGGCCTTTCTGGTTGGTTGCCAATGACTAGCAGTGTTCCTCGGGGATCAGTATTGGGACCGCTACTTTTCACATTATTTGTCAGTGATTTAGATAGTGGAATTGATGCTTTTGTTGCAAAGTTTATGGATGATACAAACGTAGATGGAGGGGTAGGTAGTGCTGATGAAGCAATGCAATTTCAGCAGGACTTAGACAAATTGGAAGAAAGGTTGCAAATAGAGTACTGTGTTGGGAAATGTATGACAATGTGTTTTGGTATAGGGGATAATAGTGCAGACTATTATCTAAATGGGGGGAAAAAATAAACATCAGAGGTACAAAGGGATTTAAGAGTCCTTGTGCTAGACTCCCAGAAGGTTGATTCACAGAATGAGTCTGTGGTAAATGGCACTTATTTCAACTGGAATAGAATATAAAAACAAGAAGATACTGTCGAGTCTTTATAAGACAGTAGTCAGGCTGCACTTGGAGTATTGTGAACTGTTTTGGGCCCATTATCTCAAAAAGGATGTGTTGTCATTGAAAAAAGTCCAGAGGAAGTTTATGAGGGTGATTCCAGGAATGAAGGGGTTAACATATGAGGAGCACATGTTAACCTTTTTTGGTTGTTTTGGACCTGTATTCAATGCGGAGAGAGCTTATGAAACCTATTGAATGTTGAAAGGACTAGATGGTGTGGATGTGGAGAGGATGTTTCCTCTAATGGGGGTATCCAGAACTAAAGGACACAGCCTCAGAATTGATGGGCAACCCTTTGGAACAGAAGTAAAGAGGAGTTTTTTTTAGCAAAAGAGTGGTGAGTCTGTGGAATGCTCTACCTGTGGAGGCCATGTCCATGGGTATATTCAAAGCAGAATTTGATAGATTCCTGATTGATTGGGGCATCAAGGAATATGGTGAGAGAACAGGTGTATGGGGTTGAATGAGATCTGGGATCAGCCATGATGGAATGGCAGAATGGACTCAGTGCACTGAATGGCCAAATTCTGCTCCTAGTTCTTATGGTTTTATGGTCTTGTGGTCTAAGTCCTTGACCTCAGTACCTCTTTGTTCAATTGGATCCTTGATTTCCTCACTTGCAGACCCCAGTCATTTTAGATTCACAACAACATCTCTTACACAATCTCCATCAACACAGTTGAACCACAAGGCTGTGTGCCAGCCTCTTGCTCTACTCACTTTAACTTATGACTGCGTGGCTAAGCACCGCTCCAGTGGCATATTTAAGGCTGACCACACCACTGTCGCTGGTTGAATCAAAGATGGTGACAGATCAGCATACAGGAGGGAGACTGAAACTCTGGCCGAGTGGCGCCACAACAACAACCACTCACTCAGTGTCAGCAAGACTAAGGAGCTGATCATTGACTTCAGGAGGAGGAAATTGGAGGTCCATAAACCAGTCCTCTTAGAGGGGTTCAGAGGTGGAGGAGGTCAGCAACTTTAAATTCGTCGATGTTATCATTTCAGAGGACGTGCCCTGGGCCAGGCACGTAAGAAAGCACGTTAGTGCATGCACTTCCTCAGGAGTTTGCGAAAATTGCCAAGCCATTTGGTATATTTAAAGAGGTTGATAGACTCTTGATTAATCCTGGCGTCAAAGGTTACGGGGAGAAGGCATGAGGATAGGGTTGAGAGAGATAATAAATCAGCCGTGATGGATGGGAGGCGAAGGCTCGATGGGCCGAATGGCCTAATTCTGCTCCTATGGCTTATGGTCTAATGGTCTTGGTTACAGACTTCACAGTGTTCCCGCGGGACCGTGAGCGAGTGAAGGGGCAACATAAAGTTCAGCATTTCAAAATCTCGACAACGTTATTATAGAACAGCTTCCAGTCCTGCGCCGAGATATTTCCGCAATATCACCCTCTTAAACAGACTTTTACTTATGAATTTTATATTTATTCCCCGGCATCGAGTGGATCAACGACTTCTACAATTTTTAATTAATTGCATTGTAAAATCTACCTTACTCAAAATCACATTAAATATTTGAATTTATCTTGCAGATTTGGGGTTGTGTAAGATGGCTCTGTGGAGGGCAGGTTAGAAACTAGCAGTCCCTGAAACTGCTCTGGCCACAGAGTGCTGCGACTGCACTCCGGAAGGCCGGTGGCCGAGAGTGGTCACTGCAGCCACTGGCCATTGTCAAGTTGAGAATGCTGCAGCCACCTAACCCTTCATCCTAACCGGCCCAGCATTGTGCCTTCTGACCTACACACTCAAACAATCGCACTTACTCCCACTCTCACAAAACTAGAACGCAGACACAAGATCTTCACTCTCCGGTTAAACACCCTCACCCCGCGGATACCATATGTGCAGACGCACATTCTCGCACATACACTGTCAAACTAAAATTCACACACACACACACACACACACACACACACACACACACACACACACACACACACACACTCACTCACTCACACGCACTCTCTCGCTCACACGCACACACACACACAGACTCACACAAATACACACATAAATTTTCACATATTCTTACATACCAGCGTTGCAATGCAAGGACGCAGTGCAAACATAAATCAAAATCAGTTTACTCACGAACATTCGCATTTGCTCACTTACAAATAAACCCGGGCTCAGTCACAAACACACAAAAATATACTCAAGGACAGGCAGTTACACAAGTTAATATTCACTAGCATTTACACAGTCGCGCACAGGCCGCATACCAACACGACAGTCAGAGGAAATTGCCGATGCTAATTCTGACACCTTTAATCTTCGATATTGTTTGAAAGTCTGAACCTTCGGAAACTACTATTTGCGTTTAAACCCGCGTTTATTCCTTATTATTAATTTATGGACGTTTAATTTACATAAAATTGGGATATACTTTTATATAAACATTGAATATCTAATTAACTGGATGTAATATATATATTTCTTTGGGTGTTATTTAATGCAACTCTCTAAAACCAGTCTTTCCGGCGTTGGTTAAAAGAACCGAAATCTCCGCAGTAACTGGTGTATACAATATATTAAGATTTACTTCTGTAAACGAAGGCTAATAAACATTGAAATATGTTTTAATTCACCGAAGAGTCTGTGCAATTCGTTAGTTCAGTTTAAAAATGAAGCAAGGAAGGAGAAAATATTTAAAGCAGGGCGAAGAACGCGCAATAAATCCGGTTACACTAAACCTTCAAATGAATCGGTTTAAATAAGCAACAGGAATTATCTGTGTGTCTTCCTGTCAGTGTTTTCCAGAGAACTGCGAACCCAGAAATGACTGAATATACGCCAACGCTGGAATGTGAATGTATTGATTGTCAGCCTTTGGTGGGAGTATAATTATCCAGTAGGTATATCACAGTCAGTTGACTTCCCGAATTAACACACTGTCACCGTGGAGATGAACGAGCTGTTTGCACAACCGTGAATGCATGTAGTTTAAGCAATCCCTGTAGACATTTGCAGACCGCGAGATAAAGATTTTATAATTTATATTTTAAAAAATCACTGGAATCACCCAAGGTCAACATGATATTAAAGTTAATCTCTGCTGCCAGTTAGACACGTCCCACGTGATTTGTACTCGATCTTAATTAATACATGATAGAGCGACCCTGGCCACGCTGTGGTTTAGAAAGCCCAAGGCGACCCGCTTCTCTTGTATTATTCTTCCGTACGCAGCGCTTTGCCTGAACTCCGCCATGGACAGTCCCAAGCCCCGCTGCAAAAGTAGGAGAGTTGGGCATGGGGGGCTAGCAACCCCATCCCGTCAAAACCCACCACCTCAGAGACGCCAGCAAAGGCTGTAAAGGTTTCACTCCTGGGAGGGGTAGGATACGGATGAAGGTGGACTACACGTGGGGACAACTTGACAGACTCGCCCAGGACAGAGGCTCTGGCGAGCTGCTGTCGGCGGCCTATGCCCCAGTAGAGGCGATGGCCTTAAGAGGACGCTTTGCCTGACTTTTGAAATAAATACATCTGTTTTGTTATTATCATTGTAACTTCCGATGGTAAAAGGTTTAAGTAATAGGGAAAAGTGAAAAGCTGGTGGTGACTGGACTCCAGTGAAAGGGAGAGCCCTGTAATATTCCTGTTCAACGGTGGCGTGGACGGGCTGGTGTTCGGAGCTATAAATCCCAACGCTTCTGTATATAGTTAAATGGAATTTAATTATTTTGAAACGTGAATGATCTCTTCCCCTGCCTGTCTGAAGATTGATGCAGCGATATTGTACAGGTTTCGGATCTGCCGGTCGCAAACACTCGGCGCTGGAGTTGCATTTACCAATTGAAGTTTATGTTAAATCATTTCCGGCAGAGAATGTGGCAATCTGCGGCGGGCCGTGGCCACTCGCTGGATAAATGTTTGCTGTGGGCAAACAATCTTTTCTCGAGGGTGGTTGGGGGATGGGAAGGGGAAAATCAAGTTGAAATCTTACAAGTAAACAGAAGACGGCGTTAATTCAGCGATTTTGTGTGGTATAAATCCGTGATAATAAACCATATTCTGATGTGTAAACTTGATGTAGGACGGAATTATTGACTATAAGAAATAGGAACAAAAATCAGGCCATTCAGCCCATCAGGTTTTCTCCGCTTATTAATTAATAGGCGAATTAATTAATGGACTAACAGTACAAACAGTGATTTTTTAGGAAGACACAGCGTCATCTCTGAGGCCTCTTCCCCATCCATTACCACAACGATTCACACACACACACCCCGACTATTATTAATTCAGTCTCCTTTTAATTAATCGCTTTAAAATTTCTTTAAAATAATTCAGAATCTGCAATTTTATTTTAATTATCAATTAATTTTCGGAACGATTTAAATTCTTTTTTTCAAGACATGGGCAGTAAGTCACAGCAAAATTTCACTGCGAGTAATTTAAGGAGACGGGGAAGCTGAATACTGGACACGTCTTGGTTTTGTAAACGAAAATTGTTTAATGTTAACGCTGTTATAACCCTTTTTTCAAAAAAAATCAAATTGTACATAGTTTTTTGTTAGAAAACAATTCTTCATAAATATTGTTTCAGCGTGTCACGCAAATATCGACAATTAAATTACAAAGTGATAAATATGACATTATGAATATGTATATTTACAGAAATTAGTTGTTACAAAAAAGGCAACGTTAATTGTCACGGAGCAGCGCCGGTGACAGGACTGCGCAACTTGCGAAAAGCGTAAGACCACAACAGCTTTGACCCAGTCGGACAGGAAATACATTCACAAGAATTCTTTTAACTTCAAGACATAATAAGACTTTGGCAGTTTCTTTTAAGACTGTCTGGATTTCACAGCCGCCACCTTTGATGTGCCGTGAACTTTACTAGAAATGGCAAACGCGAGTTCCCAACCCTCTAAAAAATTCCGACAAAACAACGGGAAAAAAAATCATCACCTCTTGAGCGCCGGAGCAGTCGGTTGAAATCCTGAGTGTGTTCTCGGTGTCGACTAGCTCTACATTAGCCTTGAAACCGGAGCCAACCACCAGCCGCTTCCCGCCGGCAGCGCTTTGCCGGGACGCGGTTATCAGCTTGGTTCGGTAAAGTTTCAACAGGTCGGAGGTGGTGAGCCGCCGGATCCGTCCCCGAATAGCCTGCTGTGTCCGGTCCTCACACATACCACTCGTTAAAATTGGGCGGCAGCGGCGGGTTGTGGTTGGGATGGTTCTGTGCGAGTGGCGCCGCGCTCTTGCCGGGATCTTCACTGTTTGAGGAGAGCAAGGCCGGGGGAGTGGAGGATTCGTATCCGGAGCTGGGCGCGGGAGATGTATCCGAACCCTGGCATTCGTGAACCTGCAACGACAAATCAGAAACGTGGCGACGCGAATTTCCTCAAACGCAAACCCGGCGCGGATTCCTTCGGCATAAGTTGGGCTCTGCAGAAACAGAAACGCTTCCAGTAGCGAAGTCGCGGGGCGAGCGGGGTGTGCACTGGGAATGTCAAGTGGGCTTGGGTTCCCGGAGTAAGTCCACATCCAGACCATCAGTAAAGAAGCGATTACCTTCATGTGCTTACGAAGGGAGCTGGGATGCGTATAGGACTTGTCACACATTCTACAGATGTAGGGCTTGTCTGATGTGTGCACATGCATGTGCTTCTTGCGGTCACTGCTGTTGGCGAATCGCCTGTCACAGCCCTCAAATTCACACTTAAACGGCTTTTCACCTGTGCGGAATCAACAATAAATGTACGGTCAGGAACTATCTGTTTTACACATACGCAACCCGCATTATTTACTTGTTCATTATAGTCTTGCCGTCTTAACTTTCAGGGCCAATGTTTAAAAGTAAATTTATTGTCAAAGGACATATATGTCACCATATATAACCCTGAGGTTCATCTTGCGGGAATTCACAGTAAAATGAAAGAATCAGGACAGAATCAATGAAAGACCGCACACAACAAGACGAACAAACGCATGTGTGCAAAAGACAACAAACTGCAAATACAAAAAGAAAAAAATAAGTAATAAATATCGAAAATATGAGATGAAGAATCCAAAGACAAAGAAATCCAGAAAAATTGTAAAAAGACCATCTGTGGTTAAATTCTGCAATTGACTATTTCACCTAAATTATTAATGTAGTATAATTTTACTTGTAAATTTGATTTAGGTTCGTTTTTAAGAAAGATGTGAATTGTTTTTTTTAAATAAGGCGTTTGATGGTTTGAAACCTTTGGCCTACATCAGGGGGAAAAGACTAGAAAAACAGTGTGTAACCTTTCTGTGAATTGTAGTTCTCCGCGCAAGGACTTTGGCAATTTGATCTCTTTCCTTCGCTCAGAAACAAAACGAACTAACCTCATGGTGTAACAAAAGTGCCGGTTGCGCTTTGCTTCAAGTGCGGACGTGAAGTGCGGCTACAAGGCGGTGGAAGCCAAGAGGCGAATGAGAATTTCTCTCTAATCCTCGGTAAATGGAATAAAGTGTCATCCTTTATTGTTGTGAAAATAAAAGACAAAGACGCGCATCTTTAGAATTGTCTCTGGAAGTACCTCCTGCCTGGGGGGGTAAGTGCGAAAGAGACCAGCTATTTTTCCACTGTGAAAGTGAATGTTTTCCAAACAAGTTTCGTAAAGTCCCCGAACAACATCTCCGCTAAGTAACTGGGGTGGGGGGGGGGGGAATGTGAGATCATTGAATTGTTTCTGGTCGAAGGAGCGTGGTGTAAGTATCCGTACGGGCCAGTGCTGTCAATGTCCACAGGGTAACACTGATCGCGGTTTGGGAAAAGGCCCCATACAAAAAGCACGGCTGCCCGGGCGGGCGCACCCCCTTGTCGCCCCCTTACCTGTGTGGGTCCGTTTGTGGATCTTCAGGTTTTCCGACCTGGCAAATATTTTCCCACATCCTGGGAAGGGGCACGGGAAAGGTTTCTCGCCCGTGTGCACGCGGATGTGGTTGATGAGTTTATATTTGGCCTTGAAGGATTTGCCTCCCCGGGGACACTGCTCCCAGTAGCAGATGTGGTTGGTGTGCTCGGGCCCGCCGACGTGCTCCACGGCCAGGTGGGCTACCAGCTCGTGCATGCTGCCGAAAGTCCGTTCGCAAGTGGCTTTGCTGCGATTGTTCTGAACTTCGTCCACCCACTTGCAGGGTAACTCCTGTTTGATGGGCTGCCTCATGTAGCGGAAGAACGCTCCGGGTCCCTGGTGTCGCGCCACGTTCATCCCCATCGTCATATTCATCGGGTTGTAGTTGTGCAACTGCGCCGTCGAGTAGGACTCGACCCTCGGACTGCTCACGCCCCGGTAAGGGTCTGCCCTGGCGAACAGCTCACCGTGCAGTCCGAGGCGCATCTGACCGTTCACGACGTGCCCGGCGGCCGACGAGTGGTTGGAATTCTGCTCGTGAAGTCCTGGGAAGAGGAGATGTCCCGGAGCGTCCGGTATGGCCGGGGGTCCGTGCATCCCCCCGCCAGGCGAGCTGAAGAGGCTGTGCTGGGAGCCCGCGATGGCCGAGTCCCCGAGAGTGCCGCTCCGGTTGCGAAACAGAAACTCCCGGCTGGCGTTGAACGGCGTCCCACCGTAGGAGCCAACTTGGCCGGCGTGAGGAGCCAAAGCGGCTGTGTAGCCCGATGCCTGCGGGGTGAAGGCAGAGGTCTGGCCGGCCGAGATCTCGTGAGACCCCGGGCTGAGCTTGAAGGTTCCAGGGTCAGGCGAGTCGCAGAAAGGGCCGAACCCCAGTGCCGGCTCGCGGTTACTCATGTCATGGTGTCGGGGGCTCCCGAAACCACCCATTCCCAGCGTGGGGAACTGGGGGCCACCGTCGAGCAGCATCGCCATCTACCCCAAAATACGCTCGCTCCGGGGGGAATCTGGAAGCAGATGGCGGGGAGGGGGGCGGGCGGGAGACCCTGAACTTTGCAAAATGTCCCGGTTCAGTCTTTTTGCATTAGAAACGCCTTTGATGAGGTCGCGCTGTTGAAAAAAAAACCAAACTCCAGGAATAATTGTTGCTCTCAGCCGGATACCACCTCTTCAATAGGCTGGAGTTCTCTCACTGATAGAGTCAATCACACAACTGCCCAACTCAAGAGGCAACCAGCAGCCAGCCAATCAGGGGAAGGGGAGCTTGCCATCACGTGAGCGTCATGCTGTGAATTCATTGGAAGAAACCCAGTTGAGTGGCACAAATTGCTACTAAAATATCCAAGAGGCTCACAGTTTCTTGATTCCGATTGGTTGATTCCCAGGGTTATTTACAGGTATGGCACCTCTATGTTATCGCCCTTGATTAATTATGCCTAGTTCAGTCTGATTTGCATCATACTCTTCCATTTAATTTCAGAAACAGCGGTTAAAATGTTTTGTATATTTGGACTTAATTACGCTCAACCAGTGGTACCGCGTAGAAGGGCAAATCCGCTCTTTGTGCTCCCCACTGCGCTCAGACCATTTGTTCCGCTGCAGATTCCTTTTAAAAGTAGAGATTTGTACACTAGGAAGGGTCGAGAAATGCACAACTCCTGCGTCAATCAAATCTGCACACATTTTCGTTGAAAGAGCCGCGATGGTTGGGGAGACTTCCCAAGTCTCAAATATTGAATCCGCAGAGCAGCTCGTATTGTTCCCTCCTCCCCCAACCCCACTTTCAAGCAGCCTTTACCCATCTGTTGGTTAAATTGGTCCCTTGAGCTCACAATGAGAAAGAATCTTCCTGACATTTAAAACTGTTCCGAGGATTTTAGAGACAATAAATGTGAAAATGTGTAAAACTGACAGTCTGTGGCGTAGCGTTACTTTAAGGACACACAACTAATCTATGTATATAGCCTACCTTCTGTATTTATAGTTATTGTGTTTTAATATTTTATCATTATTGAGTTCTCTATCTTATTGAGGTTTTCTGTGCTGCTTCGGATCAGGAGTAACAATTGTTTTGTTCTCCTTTACACTTGTGTACAGGAAATGACATTAAACAATCGTAAATTTTGAATGTTATCCAAACTGATTCTGCGGGAGGTGTCCGGTTGCACGCCTATTTAAAAGTTAACTATTATTTACAGAACTCGCTTCGGGTGTTTTCCTGACTACGCAATAGGAAGATTTCCTTTCTACTCGTACAAAGGGAGGGGGAGCTGTCATTGTATGATTATTGGCATTGTTTGTTTGCTCCTTTTTAAAATTAAACCGTACTAAACTTGCTGTTCGGTTGTACTTGCAACCGACTCCAGTCTGTACACACTCACTCTCTCTCACACACACACGGACACACTGACAAACACACTCCCTCTCTCCCTCACACACACTCTGTCTCACAGACACAGAGTACACACGCACGCATTCACCCACACTCTCTCACATATACATACACAGAGTACACATATTCACATACCCTCATACACACAGTACACGCACACACAGATACACTCACACACACAGGGTAGATACACACGCTCACGCAGACACACACACACACACAGACGCATACACACATACACACACACTGACGCATACACTCGTACACACACACTGACATACACACACAGACACATACACACGCACACATACTGACACACATACACACATACACACATACACACACAGGGACATATACACACACACTGACATACACACACACACTGACATACACACACATACATACATACACACACACAGAGACACACACACATACACACATACATACACACACGGACGCATAAACACATACACACACATACACACGTACACACACTGACATACACACACACAGACATACACACACATACACACACATACACACGTACACACACTGACATAGACACACACACGTACACACACTGACACACACACACGCACACACACAAAGGTGTAACACACATACAAGTTGCTGGAGAAGGCAGCAGAGGTGTCGCTGGGTTTGGAAGGAGAGTCTTTGGAAGGTGTGGGATTGCGATTGTCCTAGCCAAAATCTGCCCATTGAACAGCCTCTACACAACCGCCGCCGCCTCGCTGCAGGAAACATAAAATCTGATCAAGTTCAGAGATGCATTGAGGCTCCGCTTCATGCAGAGCTTTATAACACGATTCTTTGACGGCCCTTATCCCCAAACAGTACATTGGAAAGAACTTCACTACCTCTTTTTTTTAGCTTTGCAGTGAGCTGTGAGTTCAGTGCAGCTCCGCAGACTTCTGCAGCTCCTCTTCCCACAAACGAGCTCAGTGCACGGGGGGGGGTTTAGTGGCGAAAACAAAGGTAGAAGGTGAGTTCTTTGCAATGCTGAATAATTATAACCCTTTATTCAACACGTTTTTATAAAGAGAAGGATGTATAATTTAACCAGATTTCCTTAGCGCCAGCGATTTACGGGGTGGAAAGCTTTCCTGGTTTTGTTACAACACACTCCTTGCAAAAGAAACGATTTGTTTAATAAAGGTGGACGGTTTAGCAATTTGACGTTGTTGCGCTGTTAATGTGTTTGTAGATGAAAGGGGTTGTTGTTGCTTTCAGAGGTCCAGAGCGCGTGAATGAAGAACAACCAGGAACCGGCGCAATGTCTTATGTTTTCACTTTAACTTGCAATTTTGCAAAACAAAAACTCTCAATGAATTGTTGGGAATTTCCCTGCCCTGTATCGGCGAAATTCCTTCGAGAATATTCCACCGCTGGAACTGTGCACGGTCTGCGAGTTGTTATAAAAGTTCAAAAAAATCATTTTGTTGAGAATTGTATTCGTCATTAAACTAGAAAACCGCCTCCCCACCCCCGTCGTAATCCGCTTCAATTATTTCGGGGGACGCTGACTTTGAATGTTTCGGTGAAGACCCGAAATGCCAGTTTATGTGATTGTGGGAGATAATTAATGACAAGACGCACGCGCTCCGTTCTCCCTCTAACAAAAACGCCTAATTCAATTAGGTCATCAACTGACTATCCTGTTGTATCAGTCTTCTGATGTCGCCGACTTTGCGCAAGGCAGTCTCCTTGACCTCTGACTTATAGCCTGACACATGTGTATAGCCCGGTGGTGTTGCCTTTAAAATAACTTGAGCCGCAGAAGAAAGTAGAGACCGCATTATCACACCCCGGAGACCGGCTCCAGATTCCGCTATACTGTACCTGAACTTTTAAATGATCACGACAGTCCGGCCGGTCGTACACAAAGCCAGGCCGTGTGGAGTTGTGCAGGATTCGGAACTGTGTTGGATTACACAGCCTAATTTCACTCTAAACTCTTAAACACAGTGAACCCGAGGCAGTCTTCACATTCCCCTCGAAATGCTGTGCAGATAGACTCACGAGCCGCTCGGCTTTTTTCTCCCTCTCAAAGATGGTTTACGATCCGAACGAACCAGAAACGTGGCTCCTGGACAATATCCCTGCACCATCGATCTCAAGGCCATGACACTCAGGGACATGGTCTAGATTATTTTTTTATAACCGTATGCCTTTCTGCTATCATATTTATATGTGATGTGTGCTGTGTGACTGTTGATAGTGTATTTTGCCCCCGGCCCCAAAGGAAAGCTGTTTTCGTTCGGCTGTATTCTCGTGTGCGGTTGAATGACAATTAAACTTGAAACTATAATAGACACGCACATCGATTGGGATTATTGAAATAATATTTAGTATGTTCCCATTCCTTACCGGTCAGCACATACACATGGAACCAGTTTTACGTGAGCGATATAAATAATGGAGGGAAGTAAGTATGTTGCTTTGTGGGGCAGATGTGCAATCAGTTCTCCCGCTCAACTCTCTCAGGCTCAAATTCTGCCGTAAAGTCCAATACACTAAGCAGGTTAAAGCGAAAATATCTCGGCTGTGTTTAGAACTGCACTATATGTCGTGTATACGTTTTGAAATTGGACCATCTAATACGGTATAATTCAGAGAAACGGTTCTCTTACTTCGTGACGACAAGACAAAGGCCTTCGTGTTTGATTAACACTTTATAACGAGAGAGGCGAGGGAAGTATTCTCTTCTGCAGCTAAGAATAAATCTGTTTCTAGACGAATCAATGTAGATTAACCAAAGTAAATTGGATGAATCATTTTTCTGGTCGCATTATTAGCTGTAATATTTAATATTTCTCATTGAGTTATAGGTATCAAACCCGAGAGCGACGCGATTGAATTCGCTTTTTCCGAAATGACTTAAAATAATAAACCGATTCTACAAACCTCGTATTTATTTTGTAAAACGGCAGAATGCGCTTGGTTAAATAAAGAATTCTGTCGATCGAATTTACAACCCAAACAAGAGAAAATCTGCTCCGCCCAAAGCGTCGACTGTACTCTTTTCCATAGATGCTGCTTGGCCTGCTGAGTTCCTCCAGCATTTTGTGTGAATTTACAATCCAATTTGTTTCACTTCACTCCTAGAATATCCGGCTAATTGCGATCTGTAATATTATTAATTGTCTTTCTTTACGACAACTATATTACAGTTAGAACCATGGTTAACCTCATTCAATTGGCATATAGGTAATTAATGCAACTAATTTCAATTAATGTCGCTCTATTTCACAAACGCACAAGAAACGGCCGTTCTCTTTGTGATTGGAGTTTAATTCAGAATTCACCGTACAATGCTAAATTGCTATTTTTGTATGTGTCTGAGACTTTAGTAACTACGGCAGGAGATTTTCTCCCATCTCAAGCTGCGTCCAAGCGTCTTCAAAAAATCTGTAATGGTCCTTTACCGCGAAATTATCAGTTACCCGATTTGAGTAGAATTGTTACTTCGTGGCATCCAGTATTGAGAATAAAAATTGCCATCAGGTATTCCTTCTTTGTCTGATCACATCTATCGAATATTTGGTCTCATTGCCCTTCAAATATTGCAATGTTATATATTTATGTAAATGATACAAGAATCTCCAGTTGTTTTTTTTCTTACATGAATATAAATCGACCACGCGAATTCTTCTTATCAGATAACATGGGCTCCGGTGTAAGTTTTCCAATAAATTATTTGTTATTTATCCAAAGTGCATATTCTGATTGACGTGAGTTAAATTTACCTTCTAAATAAAAATATCAAAACAAAATGCAAATAACCAGCAGTTTGTGGTACAGTAGATTCAATAAATACTAAAATAAAATCTGCAATAAGTTTGAAAATGGCGAAACAGAGAAATCTGTTTGTTTGTTCTGAATCCAGTCTGTCCACGGGCAATTTCTAGCTGTTTCTATAATGGCCGTAATAGGTACTGTTCGCCGTCAGATGTGGAATGTAAAATCTCACAAGTGTTACGCCCTCCCCCCCCCCACCTCTCTCGCCCTCTCTCTCTCTCTCTCTCTCTCTCTCTCTCTCTCCCTCTGTTGTAAATAAAACGTTTGTTGTGTTTACAAATCGTTTAAACTCGGTGCCTTGCAACTTCGTGACCAAACAATTTCGTTGATTTTTTTTTATTAATTTTGGTCAGGGTCGAGAGCATGGAATATTTATTGGGTAGAATTTGGTGAATTCTGTCGTACGACTGAAGAAGGCAGAGCTTCCATAGAAGTTTCAAACTCCTCAGAGTTGTCCCGACATATTTTGTACAGTTTTGATTTCCTATCAGGCGCTGTACAATTAGCGTTTTAAGTGCAATATTTAATGACACATACAATTCCTAAATTCCTGCGCGGTATTAAAATGTAATTTGGGCGTTCACCCAGAAAGCAGTATGAATATCGAGTGGCCGCCGGGAGATTGAGAACTGCAATTGTGTTTTTTGTAGATGATAGACGGAAAAACACATGTTCAATTGTCCCATGTTGTGGTCTAATCAATCAATAACCGAAGGGTCATCCCACGGGGATGATTAATGCGCATCACGCCAGAGTAAACGACGACAAGAATAATGGGCTTTATTGGTGTTCAGGGGAACCCTAACCAAATAGACCATCAACAAGCCTAAAACACCGTAAATCTCACCCTCTACTGAATAAATCAAATGACGGTATCGTTCCTAATTGCATTAGAGGGTTTGACGGGGCCGAGTAAAACAAGGCGTTCGTTCTTACTAAGGACAGCATCATTGTACGATTACCTTTTGCAGTTGAGAAGAGTTGTAAATATCTCAACCAGTAATGAAGGTGACCTGTGACACGGAGGGTGGTTTTATTGTATTTTGCTCTTTTGTTGTCCGCGCCACTTTTTTATTGACCCCTTTCTGCGTGACTGAACCCTGAGAAGCAACGCTAGTCAAGGAACACTTGAAGGTATTTGTGTGAGTCGGCAGCCGGCGGTCGGGGTGCTGACTGCAGCCACAATGCCAACCTTTCATCTGGATCCCGCCCGAAATCGCCGTCCGGGAACAGGCTTCAAGACCATAAAACATAGGTTGAGAATGAGGCTATTCGGCCCGTCGAGACTGATCCGCCATGTAACCACGGCTGATTTATTATCCCTCTCAAACCCACTCTCCTGCCTTCTCCCGGGAAACTTTGACGCCCTGAATCAAGAAACTAACCACCTGCGCTTTAAATACACCCATGACCTGGCCTCCACACCCGCCTGTGGCAATGAATCCCACAGATTCACTTCCCTCCAGCTGAAGAAATTCCCTGTCATCCCTGTTCCAAATGGACGTCCCTCTATTCCGAGGCTGCGCCCTCTGGTACTTGACTCGCCCACTACTGGGAAGAATCCTCTCACATCCACTAGGCCAGGAATACCCAATCGTTTTTATGCCATACACCCCAACTATTAACCGAAAGGTCCGTGAACCCCAGGCTGGGAACTCCTGAAGTAGGCCTTTCAATATTCGATAGATTACAATGAGACCCCCCTCCTCTCTCATTCTTCAAAACTCCAGCGAGTACTGGCCCCGAGCCATCATACGCTCCTCATACGTTAACCCTGTCTTTCCCGGAATCATTCTTGTTAACCCCCTCTGGACCCCTTTCAAGGCCAGCAGTGGTAAAGTCGGACGCCACCCACGCTTAACTTTTTCCAAGCGCATCCTGATGCACAAAAAATGCCCCCAGGGGATAAGTATACCTCACAGTTTTTAGCAACACCGGTGTTACGAAGAGAAGTTGTGTGAACCCCGAGCCGGGAGATTGTGGGTTCAGGCATCGTACCTTGAAGTCGTGAAGTGAAATCTAGCCAGGTCTTTGCAGTGGAAGGCTGAGAGGGGCCGTGCGCTGCAGACGCGATCCCAGGACATTATCCCCTCCGTCAGGACACGTGAACGACCTCACACTACTACAGAAGGCGAGCTCTTGGCCAACATGAACCGAACCAGCCTTTGGTATCACTTGCAGAATCTTGACGTGAGCAGTTTGTCTGTCGAATTTCCCACAATGGAATAGCGAATGCTTCAAAAAGGGACAACTTGTAGCCAGTAGAACTCTTTCTCATGCCACAGCCGCTGTCGTACCTACTGAACATAGGACATAGCACAGGAACAGACCTTCAGCCCACAACATTGTACAGGACCAAATAAATTAGTAATCTAAACGATTCATCTCTGTCTACACAGTCCTCATCCCTCTATTTCCCTCAGATTCATGTGCCTATCCAAACGCTTCTTAAAAGTCCCTCATGTATCTGCCTCTACCACCACCCGGACAGTGTGTTCCAGACACCCACCACCATGTGTAAAACACTTGCCCCTCACATCCCCCTTGAAATTACCCCCTCTCACCTTAAATGCAGGTCCTCTGGTATTAGACATTACGCCCAATGGAAGCAGATACTGATTGCCTGCTCTATCTATGCCACTCATAATGTTATAAAACCCTATCAGATCTCCCCAGCACAAGCTCGTTAATCCATGAATAATTCAGTGCAATGAAGGAGTCTTTGCTATTGGACTGTCAATCTGCCAGTTGATCTATTTGTCCATTTTTTCGATCTATCGGTTTATCTGCCAATTTGTAAAATACCCTTCGCACAATCTACAATTATAGTGGGTGACATGTAGATAGATAGATATACTTTATTGATCCCGAGGGAAATTGGGTGTATCTATGTCAAATGTGCATCTATGTCAAAGTGCAGTATTATTTGGAATCGCCGTTATTTCATGAACACTCCTGATCTACACCAGGACAAGACCGGAAAGTCAAAATAGAATTTATTTTCACTGCCAGTTTCAAAGTTGAAGTCATGACCTCAAACTAAATTGTTAGTTCAATTGGTAGCATCTTCACTGTATCGCTTTACAGCGGCAGCGACTGGAGTTCGATTCTCGCCGCCGTCTGTAAGGAGTTTCCTCCTTCCCTTTGTGACCATGGGGGTTGCCCCTGGGTGCTCGGGTCACCCCCCGTCCCATTCCAAAGACATACCGGTTAGTACCGGCGAGTGCTCGTTGGGCCGGAAGGGCCCGTTACCGTGCTGTATCTCTAAATTAACACTAAATCAACTGACAACACACATCAAAGTTGCTGGTGAACGCAGCAGGCCAGGCAGCATCTCTAGGAAGAGGTACAGTCGACGTTTCAGGCCGAGATCAGATTGAAACATACATACTTCCAGCATCTGGTGCTCTGATTGAAATCTTTAGCTGTCTATGCTTCACAGTGCGGCGTACTTACTGAATACTATTTCCCACGGACTTCAATGTAGCTACTGATAATTCAACCAAGTAAGATTTTCGGTAAAATATTGCGGATCAATCTTACCGCACATTACTTCGTTCGAGAATTCTTGAAAATGACACAGCGGCGAGCCCCACTGCTAACTAATACACCACGTTACCCGGAATATGATGCGCCTGTTTTAAATGCATTTCTGGATGAGAGCTTTGGGTCTCCGCACAGTATTAATGCTTGAAATATGCCTGTGATTTGATTCTCCGACATTTGTGTGCGGTCTAATAGAATTGTCCCATTTCAATACATACTGTGTTCAGAACAGAAAGATCATTAGCAAGAATTCAGTTTCTTGGTTTAAACTGAAGATCCAGAGTTTTCATTTCGCTGTAGAGAAGTTTTCTCAAATAAGCTCATGTGGGCCTCAAGCGAGAACGGAAATAAGACATTGAAATTTTGCAGTGGCGATCCCAACAATTAAACGGAGTAACGGTGTATTAATACCCAACCACCACCGAGATCTCGTCACTGCATTGGGGCAGCGTGCTCCCTACTTACTCTACAGTACTGTACCGTTTACTGGTTAGCTGTCCTGCGCACTGCATGCATTTTTGAATTATATTGTATCAATTTATTTATGGTAATAATTTATTTTATGAGCTGTGTGTTATATACGGTTTGTGGGTGCACCATGGTCCGGAGGAAGGTTATTTCGTTTGGTTGCATATAAGTACAGTCAGATGACAATAAACTTTAACTTGCACTTGAAAATGCTGGTGAAAATGTGTTCCATCCATATTGGAACCTCAAACTGCAAACACTACCCAGCCCTGGCGTCACGGGAACCGAACTCCGAGTTTACCAGATTAATTAGAATAAAGGGGAAAATCACGTCGACCGTCAGACAGCCAACGTCAGTCAACTGCAAGTCTACTTTTCCGTCTCTCTTTATGTTTTAACTTTAAAAGTAGACAAGAGACGGAACACATTTTCATGAGTTTTCAGTTAACTCATCCTAATATCGATCCTGGTTCTACACACACACAGAGCTGATATTTTGGTGTGACCGCTGAGTTTGGACATGCGCGGAATCCTTGTCCCGGCGGTTTCACCCTGTGCTCCGGGTAGCTGGTGGGGCGGTAATGTTGTCCCGTTTACACGTTCAAGAGTTGGAACCGATAGACAGATGGAAGGAAAGGCAAGTCCGGCTTCAGTTTATACTGTGTGCGCGGCGTTGAGACAGTGTGCTAAAGATACTCAGACAGTGTGCTACAACGTAACCACCATGTTCAGGAACAGTCATTACGCCTCAGCCACCAGGCTGTTCCACAAAGAGGATAATTTCAGCCAGCTTCATTCACCCTGTCACTGAACTGTTCCCACAAACTATGGACTCACTGTCAGGGGGTCTTCAAGTCATGTTCTCGATATTTATCGCTTCTTCTCATTGCAATTATTATTAGTGCTGGGTCCATTGTTATTTGTCATCTATATCAATGATCTGGAGGATAATGTGGTAAATTGGATCAGCAAATTTGCTGATGATACAAAGATTGGAGGTGTAGTAGACAGTGAGGAAGGTTTTCAAAGCTTGCAGAGGGATTTGGACCAGCTGGAAAAATGGGCTGAAAAATGGCAGATGGAGTTTAATACAGACAAGTGTGAAGTACAGTATTGCACTTTGGAAGGACAAACCAAGGTAGAACATACAGGGTAAATGGTAAGGAACTGAGGAGTGCATTAGAACAGAGGGATCTGGGAATACAGATACAAAATAAAAGTGGCGTCACAGGTAGATAGGGTCATAAAAAGAGATTTTGGTACATTGGCCTTTATAAATCAAAGTATTGAGTATAAGAGTTGGGTGTTATGGTGAGGTTGTATAAGGCATTGGTGAGGCCGAATTTGGAATATTGTGTTCAGTTTTGGTCACCAAATTACAGGAAGGATATAATTAAGGTTGAAAGAGTGCAGAGAAGGTTTACAAGGATGTTGCCTGGACTTCAGAAACTGAGTTACAGAGAAAGGTTGAATAGGTTAGGACTTTATTCCCTGGAGCATAGAAGAATGAGGGGAGATTTGATAGAGGTATATAAAATTATGATGAGCATAGATAGAGTGAATGCAAGCAGGCTTTTTCCACTGAGTCAAGGGGAGAAAAAAACCAGAGGGCATGGGTTAAGGGTGAAGGGGGAAAAGTTTAAAGGGAACATTAAGGGGGGGGGCTTCTTCACACAGAGAGTGGTGGGAGTATGGAATGAGCCGCCAGATGAAGTGGTAAATGCGGGCTCACTTTTAACATTTAAGAATAGGACAGATACATGGATGAGAGGTGTATGGAGGGATATTGTCCAGGTGCAGGTCAGTGGGACTAGGCAGAAAATAGGTTCGGCACAGCCAAGAAGGGCCAAAAGGCCTGTTTTTGTGCTGTAATGTTCTACGGTTCTATAGTTCTATAGTAGTAGTAGTAGTTATTTTTGTGTTTGCACAGCGAGATGTCTTTTGCACATTGGTTGTTTCTCCGGCCTGCTGGATGTGGACTTTCGTTGATTTTATTGTGTTTCTTTTATTTACTGTGAATCTCTATAAGAAAATGAATCTCATAGTTGTATATGGTGACATATATGTGCTTTGATAAAAAAAATGAACTTTGAACTTTGAAAGATACAGTGTGTTAATAATATTCAGATAGTGCGCTCCAGACAATGGACGGAACGGTAATGTTGTTCCCTTTTACACTTCTGAGGAAAATTGGAACCGATAGGCAGTAAGGCAGATCCGGGTTCAGCTCCGAACCGGGTACCGAGACAGCGTGCTGAACTGACACTGGGAGCCCGGTATCGAGAGAGTTTGCTGAACTCGAAAATACATTCTATTAGCTTCACCGAAACTGATCAAAACCGCTGCAGGTCGGTGCCGTGAGCACGGGACTTCTGCCGTCCCGATCTCCTCACGTTAACCGGAGGCGATCATTTTCCTTCGTACTTTATGAGTAACTAACTAATCACAGGGCTGGCCAACCTCTTGTGCTTTATCTACGGATGAAATACCTAGGCAGCATGTCATAATTAATGCACATAATTTCCAAAATACAAGTTTAAACAAACCTTTATATCGAAAAAAATCGCTTTGAACATGTCTGCCTTTAAAAGAAAAGCTATTTCGCTCTCGACCTCGAGCGTTGGCGTATCTGGTTTGTAAGAGTGCGTATGTCTCTCGACGTGAACGTGCAGAGAATTGTTTCACTATTTGTTAGCCACTGTCTCGATGCGGATTGAAATTATTGTAGGTGGTTTTATAACCCAGACTACGGTGTATCACGTATCTGGAAGGATATGTGCCAGTAATTCGTGTGCAATTGCTGCTTTCCATGGTGTGTGTGTGTGTGTGTGTGTGTCTGTCTGTCTGTCTGTGTGTGTGTGTGTGTGTCTGTGTTTGTGTGTATGTGTGTGCGTGCGTGTGTGTATGTGTGTGTGTGTTTGTGTGTATGTGTGTGCTTGTGTGTGTGTGTGTGTGTCTGTGTGTGTGTGCGTGTGTGTGTGTCTGTGTTTGTGTGTGTGTCTGTGTTTGTGTGTATGTGTGTGCTTGTGTGTGTGTGTCTGTGTTTGTGTGTGTGTGTGCGCGCGTGTGTGTGTGTCTGTGTCTGTATGTGTGTGCTTGTGTGTGTGTGTCTGTGTTTGTGTGTGTGTGTGTGTGTGTGTCTGTGTTTGTGTGTATGTGTGTGCTTGTGTGTGTGTGAGTGTGTGTGTGTGTGTGTGTGTGTGTGTGTGTGCGTGTGTCTGTGTATGTATGTGTGTGTGTGTGTGTGTGTGTGTGTCTTTGATGAGAGAGATGGATAGGTTTGCGCATTCCTTGTTGACGTCACGATTAGCGGACTGACCATGCCATCTCAAGCCCGTCAATCAGTGCTGGAGAGGGAAGTCAAAAACCAAGTGAAAGAATTTCAGTCGATTGAAAATTCTGGCCAATTCTGTTGGGACTAAACTCTCAGCTCCTCGGAAGCTGACCACGGCGGTAGATAAATTCCGCCCTGGTTATTTCCCGTGGGCCACAAGAGAATTCGCTGCTATTGTGGGTTTACCTCCGCTGGGAGGGTCCAATGCGCTCTAATGGACAACAGTCGGCGGAGCGCAGTACATGGCACTTCTAAACACGTATCTCAACAATCTCCGAAAGGCTGCATCTATCATTGAGAATTCCTTTTACCCAGGACATGCCCATTTCTGCTATCGTCAGGGAGGAGGTACACGCACTCGGCGTTTCAGAACAGCTGCTTCCCCTCTGCCGTCAGATTTCGGAATGGACCCATCAACACCGCCACGCTAGTTCTTTTTTTTTTGCTCTCATTTTGCACTAATTGGTTATTTTTTGTTTATATATAGTTCTTGTTGTAATTTATAGTTTTAGTTATGTACTGCTGCCGAAGAACAACAAATTTCACGACATTTGCCAGTGATATTCAACCTGATTCTGATTCGAATTCTCATTTGAAACCGTCACATTTAATGGTACAGTTTTGTGCTATTTACTCCGCGTTAATCTTTCGACTTCACTAAACTAAACGATCCAGACAAAACAATCCGTTCGTACGATGACGTACGGTGTTGCTCGCAGTATTTCTTTTTGCAAAAAATTGGCGAGGAATCACGCTGGGAGCGCATGCGTATCTCCCCAGCAAGCTCGCTTCGCGTCAGTCATTTAAAAAAAATCCCTCCAATCCCCCTCGCCCTTCGTTTTGAAAAGCAGACCTTCCTGCTGCGCTTTTATTCCGGATCCCTGGTCCGTTTTGATGCCTTTGTGCTCCTGAGATTAGGGGCCTGACGCAGAATGGCAGTGTGAGATATGGATCAGAGAATCTGCCACCGCGCTCCCCACTCTGCTTAAGGGACTGTCGGGAGGTTGGTGCTGAGCAGCAGATTAGAGTGGGTATGGACACACGTTTCTAGGCGAATCCCGGCGCTCAGATTAGCGGATTTGCCCAAAGGTGACCGGCAGTCCAGGCAGATGATGACGGCCGTGCCAAGATTTAGCGGCTACCCACTCTCACACGTGTACCCGGGGGAGAGTGAGACCGAGGTCAGTGTGGGGTCGTCACCTTTGCCCCCAGAACACTTGGCGCTCTCCTTAAAACTGAGCCCCTCGCACAATCTATCCGAATACACCGGGGGCACGACTCTTGCAGCCCCCTACCAGTCTTATTCTGGCTTCAGTGGGAGGGAGCTCCTCGCCCGGCGGGATTTCTCGACTGCTTCCATGCCCGTAGTGCCGGACCATCCCCCGGGTGCCGGTCTAGCCCAGGGCGCGTTTGGCAAGGCCGAACGAATGTACCGCGAGTGTAGCGGCCGCGCCGGGAGTGGGGGTCACCCGTTCATCTCTGCCTTTCACGATCAGAGCACCAGGGCGGTCAATGAGCATATCCCACTAGGGATATCAGGGGGCCTGATCGGCAGGTCACGCCACTACCACCCAGTGACGGGGGCAAGCGGCGAGAATTACTTCACCTCGCTGCTTCAGAACTATAGCCCGATTAACCTGAGTTTATCTGCTCACGGCGGCTCCCCTCCGTTTCTGAGATACTTGAAGCCCATTAAACGGGAGCTGGTCTGCAGGTGGATCTGCCACGAGCCCATGTCCAAGGGCTGCTGCTCTCGGACCTTCGTCAGCATCCAGGAGTTGGTGGCTCACCTGACGGTGGAGCACGTTGCGACGTCCGGGCGCCTTTCTCACGTTTGCTGCTGGGAGAACTGTGCGAGGGAAGGGAAGGCCTTCAAAGCCAAGTACAAACTGATCAATCACGTCAGGGTCCACACCGGCGAGAAACCATTCCATTGCCCGTATCCCGGTTGCAAGAAGCTGTTCGCCCGCTCAGAGAACCTGAAAATACACAAGAGGACGCATACAGGTCAGTCAGCCTGCTTCCTCATCCTCCACTCCGTCGTGTCGGCCCTCCACAGACTCGGAATGCTGTTAAACACTAGAGATTCTGCAGATACTGGAAATCCAGACCAACACACACAACATGCTGGAAAAACGCAGCAGGTCAGGCAGCATCTATGGAAATCGACGTTTCGAGCCGACACCATTCATCAGGAAGCGTCGACTGTGCATTCATTTCCATAGATGCTGCCTGAGCTGCTGAGTTCCTCCAGCATTTTGTACTTGATGCTGTTAAACTTTCTCTCGCTCTGCTGACAAGCTGTTGGTATAAATTCAAGAATAAGAAGAACGTTACAGCAACTATAATGAAACACTATTTACCATTTATACCTAACCTTTAAAAACTGAAACATCCAAGACGTTCACATAGAGATCAGTTGTAGAATTGTTTCAAAATTAGGTTTAATATCACTGGCGTATGTCGTGAAATTTGTTGTTATGTAGCAGCATTGATTGCAATACACAATAATAATAATAATAATAATAACGAACTATCAATTACTATACGTATAAATACGATATTCTGCGGATACTGGAAATCCAGAGAAGCACAGACAAAATGTTGGAGGAACTCAGCAGGTCAGGCGGCATCTATGAAAATAAATATATAGTCTATGTTTACAGTGCACAACATATATAATTTAAATAAGTAGTGCGAAAAGAGATGAAAAGTGGTTCATGGGTTCATTGTTCATTCAGAAATCTGATGGCAGAGGGGAAGAAGATATTCCTTAAGTATTGGGTGCGTGTCTTCAGGCTCATGTACCTCCTCATTGATGGCAGCATGTGGGTGATGGGGGTCCTAACGGGGCGTAGTTGCATTGACCGGGTTTAGTAGTGTATGGGAAAATCTGGTAGATTTGGTGTCTTTGAAAAGTTAGTCATGGAACTGTTATTGAAGAGTCCGGGAGACTAACAGTGGGTTTACATCCTTCACTGCCGTCAGTTAGTCGCTGTACCCCACTAGCTCCTGTATCACGTTGCCACATACTCCAATACCATAGGAAAGAGGAAACTACGGACCGGACTGTCCTCTAAATATATGGACCCCGCGGGACAGTCCTGGCCTTGTGCGAAGAGGGCGTAGAGAGAAACAATTGTTTGAATATCGGATCAATTCAGAAAGATTGCTATTTATTTATGATACGCGCTATTTATTCATGCAAATTTAACACGTATTCAATTAGTATATTCAAATTTAGTCCCAAACAGGTGCGCTATAAACTGACAGTATTCAGAAATAGCAATTAGCCTTGGGTAACCCCATTAGAGCTGAGCGTACGAACAACTGACAAAGGGATTACTTGAAACAATGTATCTGTCCATGCGTCTGGAATATTTAATATACTTTTGTGAGATTATCTCTGGTAGAATTCATGTTTATATCTACATTTTCAGAACAAAATTTTATTGATTTTGAAGACTGGGAGATAAGTTTTCTACGGAATGTGTTTTATTTCTCTAGGTGAGAAGCCCTTCAGGTGTGAATTCGAGGGCTGCGGAAGGAAGTTCGCCAACAGCAGCGACCGAAAGAAGCACGGCCACGTCCACACCAGCGACAAGCCCTACATCTGTAAGGTCAAGGACTGTGAGAAATCGTACACGCACCCGAGTTCCCTTCGGAAACACATGAAACTGCACTGTAAGCCTTCGCCCCCGACGAATTATGAACGCGACACTTTCACCAGGGGGGTTTATTCGGACACGGAGAGTGATTTTTCTGCAGGAGATGTTGTTTCCTTCCAGCCCAGTGCATCTTCTCTCCATTGTTCCGAGGACAAATCCGTTCCAGCGCCTGGGTTGCGTTCGCTGCCTTCCACAAGAATGGACAAGTTGGATGCGTCGACCAAGACGAGACCCGGAGTCCCCGTATCTCCCGTATCCACAGCCCTAACCGGAGACGGAGTTAATCAGATAACACTGGTTCGACCCGAATGCACTTCTGGCCAATTGGCTTCCAACCCGCTGGGGATAAAACTGGACCCGTCCGCTGGAATCAAAGCTGGGGCACCTCTCAGCAGGTTTTCCGCTGGTCTGTCTGAATTCGGGAACCAGCTGACTTCACCTCAGTCGGACATGAGTGTACCTTCTAGATGGCCGGAAGGTAGAATGAACTTCATGCCCTTGAACCGTTCTGACTTCAGAGTGGATTCCGTCCCTTCCGTTCGACTGCTGCCCCCGCCCCCGCACCGACCCGATGGCAGGCTCGGTACCACCCTGCGCTCCCACGGGGAAGGCGCGGGGCTCCATGCTCTCGCGTACGGGACACACGGCGTAGCGGACGGGCTCCTAAATGCGTGGTATACCTGCCAACGGCGGAACAGAAACAACTATGTAAAAACTCTGAATCAGGACTGCCCGACAACGCAGGAGGATGGGCACTCCCCTAGGTTTGTTAGGTATATAGAGGATTGAATTAGTTCACCGAGGATTGGAATGTCATTCTGAAATCATTCCTGATTTGCGGAACTATCATTATTCCCAAGCGAGGTGGACCCAACTATTCTGAATAGTCCAGTAATGGAATGTTACTCTAACGATGTGATACTGTTCTTTCATATTTTGGGTCATTTGGAAATACTTTGCGTCACAGCCAATTCATCTGAAATATGCAAACGACAGAAACAATAAACGTGCTAATTGGCGTGCACGGGGAGTTATTCAGGAGTGAATTTTCAGAAGCGCGGCGATATCTGTGAGCACTGACGTTCAAAAAAGCAGCTCAAAGTACAACAGTCCCCAGGTTTCCGGCGCCCCCGGCTTGACTGGGCAACCACCGGGCAAGCCTCTGCTCATTCTGCATTGTGAACATCTGCCCTTCTTACCAGAACGATTTTTCTTTCTAGGACATTCACTACCTGCCATTCCTGACGGCGCCAACAGTCGATTTGTGAGTAATAGGATGGCGCCGGAGACAGTGATATGAAAGGTGTCTTACTTCAGACACAGTTTGTACTGGGGCAAGCGATTTCCATTTCCAGACTACAGGAGAGATAGTTTTTATTTAAAGATACACCGTGGAACAGACCATCCCGGCCCAACGAGCCGCGCAGCGCAGCAACCCACCGATATAACCCTTGCCTAATCACGGGATAGCTTACAATGGCGAATTAACCAACTTACTCGTAGATCTTTAGACCGTGGGAGGAAATCGGAGCACCCGGAGAAAACTCACGTGCACACAAGAAGGAACGTACAAACTGCATTGATTTATTTATTACTTAATCGATTGATCGTTTAAGACTAATTCAGAGGAGGATATCTGCACCGAATCTGTTTGGTGTTTCAAATAGCAGTATAGTATTGCTGTCGAAAAAAATGCGCAGAGAAACATATGAATTAAATGTTTAAGAAAGAGTATTCTTAGTTATTCGAACAAAAATGGATTTATCTAAATGATTTTGAGGTAAATGGAGACGTTCAATTGTTTATGATATACCTGCTTTATTATATATCAGCTCCGACTGTAAATAAGCAAAAAAAAACTGTGCTGCGCGTCACTTAGAGCAGTTGTGATTAAATCATCACGGGTAAAGCCCTCCTCACCATTGAGCACATTTACACGGAGCGCTGTTGCAGGAAAGCAGCATCCATCATCAGGGACCCCCACCTCCCAGGACATGCTCTCTTCTCACAGCTGACATCAGGACGAAGGTGCAGGAGCCTCAGGACTCATATCACCAGGTTCAGGAACAGTTATTACCCCTCAACCATCAGGCTCTCGACCCAACACTAAACCGTTCCCACAATCTACTCGTCATTTCACGTTCTCGAAATTTATTGCTTACTTATTTATTATTATTATTATTATTATCATAGTCATCATTATTATTTTTTCTTTTTATTGCTATCTTTTGCACATTGGTTGATTGTCCGTGCGGTCTTTCATTGATTCCTTTGTGTTTCTTGTAATTACTGTGATTGCCTGCAAGGAAACGAATCTTAGGGATGTATGTGATGACATATATGTACTCTGATAATAAATTTACTTTGGACACATTCTCCAGACTATCTGCCGAGGCTGACCGACCCTCAGATAAAACACGCCCAGTTGGCAAGTGATGCTTGGCCATGCCGTTTTAAGTGACGCTAAATTTGCAGGGACTTTGCAGAATCGGCCCCGCTCTCATTTTTTTCAGTGGGTTTCGCATTCAGTGTTCAAAGTACATTTATTATCAAAGTACGACCGTCGATTTTTCGTGGATTCCATTGTGCTTCTTTGTTTTGTGACTGCCGGCAAGCAGATGATCTCAAGGTTATTATCAAACATACTTTGATAATAAATTTACTTTGAAACTTTGAGATTCATTGCCTGGCACGCGTTTACATGGAAAACTAAAACAATAGAAATTTATGAAAGAAAAACTATACTCAAATACTGACGAAAACCAATGTGCAAAAGAAGAGAAATTATGCAAATACAACATAATTAATACCGAGAACATGATAGTGAGTTTGTGGAATCAGTTCAGAGTTGAGGTGAATTAAGTTATCGACGCTGGTTCAGGAGCCTGGCGGTTGTAAGGTAATAATTGTTCCTGATGCGCAAACACCGTTGTGCAAAAAAAAATACAAAGTGCAAATATAAAGCAATTAAAAGAACAGGATAGTGAGTCTGTAGGTTGTGGAATCAGTTCAGAGTTGAGGTGAGTGAAGTTAAAAAATAATACTGAGAACATGGGTTGTAAAGAGTCCTTGAGTCCTTGATGGTGGAAGGAGTTCAGAGTATTGGCGAGTGAATAAGGATGCCGTCTACCAGATCTCCTACAATGGCCTGTTGTGTTACTTTTCCTCCGTCTATTTGATAGATTCTTTTTATAGGTTTACACATCACAATTAGCAGTTTATAATGGTCCGGCTATTTATTTTAATACAAGTGTTCTCTGAATGGAGAAAATTAAACACAATGACCAAACATACGATTCCTCTTCTTGAAAAAAAACCCTGTGGTTAAATAAAAGACCTGCTTTTCCACCGCTGAATGTAAATTCCTTTGAAGTGGAACTAATCATCCAAGGATATTTTTTCGTTGTCCTAACAACCTCGCTGAATCGAATGGGCTTTCTTTTGTCGTGGATGTGTTTTTCTGTCTTTAGGTCAAAACTGATGATGATACTACTTTCACGCCTTGTCCTTTCTTGCATCGTGAGTCAATGCACCTCCCCTCTGAACCCCGCGCTTCGGGACACCAGCAGGTTCACCCCACTAGTCATCTGCATCCCAATCAGCACACCGCATCATTCTTGGTCTTATCCACCCCAAACCTCCTATAATGGTCCTTGAGTGAGAGACTTCCCGTATCCTGAGCGTTTGCGATCGGCCCAAGTTTCCCCATCCGTTTGCGTTGTGTTTTCTCACAATCTTTCTCCTGTGGTTCGGTTGAAGAGCCGCTCGCCGCACCGCACGGGCCGAGTGCTTCTGCGTGTAAATATGACGGGGGCCACACGGCGCCCAGACAGAAAGGAGGAAAGTAAAGGAAACGTTTGAACAGAACAAAAGACACAGAGAGGGAACCCCGAACTAGTCGACACAATGCACTAAGCTGTATTTCCGCATTTTAAAACTGGGCCGCGATTTACCTGCATCCGCTGAAGTAATTATGTGAATTTCTTGCGGAAAATGGGCATTTCTAGTTAATTAAAACAACAACCCTTTCTCTCCTGCTTACAATACAATCAGAATTCACTTGCCTATAGAGCGCGCACCCGCGGGGGCATTACAACCGCTCTGCATTAAACCCTGAATGACGTTTCTTAAAAAGGGACTTTGTCGGAGAGCACTCGACCTGAAACAACTCCTACACATTCTCTTCTGCATCCTGTTTAACCATTTAATCTAGTTTAATTAAACACACTTAAAATTCAATGCCTCTCCAGTGTGTCATTTCAAACCCATGTCCTCGCTGTCAGGAAATATTCCAAACCATTCCCGTCTGCCTGAATCTTACACATTCATAATAGAGTCGCGACCTCCAACTCCTGTCACCGGACCAGAGCGGGAAATAAATACAGTGAAGGAACTGTCTTGCTGGACTTTTCCAGCTACCCGACTTGGGATGTCATCAATGACACTCGTACATTTCTACAGATGTAACGCGGAGAGCATTTTAACTGGTTGCAGGTTGCAGCACCGTCTGGTATGGAGAAGGCACCGCACAGTATCGGGAAAAGCTGCAGAAAATTGTAAACTCGGTCGGCTCCATCGTGAGCGCTCGCCTCCCCGGCATCGAGGACATCTTCAAAAGGCGATTCTTCAGGGAGACGTCATTCATCATTCCGAGGACCCCCATCACCCCCAACACTACCTCGCTACTTTCCCCCCTCTGTCTTTGCAATGCGTATTTAATTTAACTTTTTGACACGCACGCGCAGACATACACAAACTTAATGTAATTCATATTTTTATGATTACGTATTCCAATGTACTGCGGCCGCATAACAACAAATTTCCCGACATATGCCAGTGATGTTAAACCCGATACTGAACCTGACTCTTCTCGTCGCTACCATCAAAGAGATGGTACAAGAGCCTGAAGACACACACAAACTCAACATTTCAGGAACAGCTTCTTCCCTTCCACCATCAGATTTCTGAATGGACAATGAACCCATTATTTTTCTATCTTTTTGCACTAATTATTTAATTTAATTTATTACTTATTATAATTTATAGTTCTTAATTATTTTGCTGTAATGTACTGCTGCCGCAAAACAACAACTTTCAAGACATTAAATCCGATTCTAATTCTAATTCACAGTCTGATATGCCATAATGTTCTACACAATTATTTGTAACAGGCATATCTCACAAGCTGTAATCTCCGCATCCTACATCAGAGAGATTGTTTTAGCAAAGGGAACTCAGACCAGGTTTTGTGTTTCAATCTCTTGAGTGGTATTTGAATCGAAACCCTTCCGACTCCGAGGTGAGACGGTCATCCTGAAGCAAGATGTGCCATGTCAGGTAAATCCAGAAATCGATGCGCTAAAAAGCCTGATTCTGATCCTATGTCTTGTGGTATTAAAGGTTACGGGGTGAAGACAGGAGAATGGAGTTGAGAGAGATAATATATCAGCCGTGGTTGAGTGCGGGAGCAGACTCGATTGGCCGAAAGGCCTGATTCTGCTCCTGTGTATAATGGTCTTATGGTTATCCACATTTATCTCACCTTATGGTAACTCCCTAATATTTCGGTGACCGACTAGATATCTCATATAACCTTGTGTTTACAAAGCACGTCACAATAATAATTTAAATGATCTGAAAACAGATTTATTTCCAAAGTCACGAAAAGGTGACCCTTCCCGCCATTCCCAGACCCACGTCTTTATCACTGCTGTAGCCTGACCGGCAATAGGAACGCAATCCGTACCCAGCAGGAGGGGTCCTGCGGCGGCGAAGGTCGCAGATTTAATTATAACCACCCGTCGTCTCGGCGTTTCTCCGGCCACTGGTCGCATTCATGAAAACATCAGAGCGTTCAGGGTGTGAAGGATGATTAGCGTTTATACGGTTACAAAATTACACCAGGCTAAAAATAAATGGTTATAACTTTATGTGTGTGAACGCGTGGGTGTGAGATTCTCCCGCCTGTCTCACTTCCTGCCTTTAGATGGGAAACTTCGCTTTGGCCAGCACTTTCGCCGCAGCCGTTCCCGAGCGTCATGCATCGGTTTGAGTGGATATCCGAATCCGAACCGTTTCATCATCGCTCACCCGACATACGTCGTGAAATACGTTATCTTGCGGCAGCAATACGGTGCAACACATAAAATATACCATAAGCTACTGTATGTTACATATATATAATGTAGAATGTACATAAAAATAAGTAATGCAGAAAGGGAGGGAACAAAATAGTGAGTCCTGACGAAGGGTCTCGGCCTGAAACGTCGACTGCACCTCTTCCTACAGATGCTGCCTGGCCTGCTGCGTTCACCAGCAATTTTGATGTGTGTTGCTTGAACAAAATAGTGAGGCAGTCTCCTGGATTTATTATCCGTTCAGAAATCTAATTTCGATGGGGATGTTTGTTTTCATTAAAATCTGTACTAGCTGCTTCTTGGCCGCTTAGGTTGAACGTAGTGTGACGTATTCATATATTATTTTAGGAAGCAGGAACATTTATGCACAGGCAGGGCAACTGGAAAGCTCTTACGGCGATATAATCTTTAGAGTTCGTCCGGAATGTAATGCAACGGTATTAATTTCGTTGCTGTTGGGAAAGTTAATAGAACATAGAATAGTACAGCACAGTACAGGCCCTTTGGCCCATAATGTTGTGCGACCCTTAACCCCTGCCTCCCATATAACCCCCCACCTTAAATTCCTCCATATACCTGTCTAGTAGTCTCTTAAATTTCACTAGTGTATCTGCCTCCACCACTGACTCAGGCAGCGCATTCCACGCACCAACCACTCTTTGAGTAAAAAACCTTCCTCTAATATCCCCCTTGAACTTCCCACCCCTTACCGTAAAGCCATGTCCTCTTGTATTGAGTAGTGGTGCCCTGGGGAAGAGGCGCTGGCTATCCACTCTATCTATTCCTCTTGTTATCTTGAACACCTCTATCATGTCTCCTCTCATCCTCCTTCTCTCCAAAGAGTAAAGCCCTAGCTCCCTTAATCTCTGATCATAATCCATACTCTCTAAACCAGGCAGCATCCTGGTAAATCTCCTCTGTACTCTTTCCAATGCTTCCACATCCTTCCTATAGTGAGGTGACCAGAACTGGACACAGTACTCCAAGTGTAGCCTAATCAGAGTTTTATAGAGCTGCATCATTACCTCGTAACCCTTAAACTCTATCCCTCGACTTACGAAGGCTAAACCCCATAAGCTATCTTAACTACTCTGTCTACCTGTGAGGCAACTTTCAGGGATCTGTGGACATGTACCCCCAGATCTCTCTGCTCCTCTACACTACCAAGTATCCTGCCATTTACTTTGTACTCTGCCTTGGAGTTTGTCCTTCCAAAGTGTACCACCTCACACTTCTCCGGGTTGAACTCCTTCTGCCACTTCTCAGCCTATTTCTGCATCCTATCAGTGTCTCTCTGCAATATTCAACAATCCTCTTCACAATTCACAACACCACCAACCTTTGTGTCATCTGCAAACTTGCCATCCCATTTTTCTACCCCAACATCCAGGTCATGGTTTCTATTCAGTGGGACTAGGCAGAAAATGGTTTGGCACAGCCAAGAAGAGCCAAAAGGCCTGTTTCTGTGCTGTAGTTTTTCTATGGTTTCTATGGTTTCATTAATAAAAATCACGAAAAGTAGAGGTCCCAGAACTGATCCTTGTGGGACACCACTAGTCACAACCCTCCAATCCGAATGTACTCCCTCCACCACGACCCTCTGCCTTCTGCAGGCAAGCCAATTCTGAATCCACCTGGCCAAACTTCCCTGGATCCCATGCCTTCTGACTTTCTGAATAAGCCTACCATGTGGAACCTTGTCAAATACCTCACTAAAATCCATGTAGATCACATCCACTGTGCTATCCTCATCTATATGCCTGGTCACCTCCTCAAAGAACTCTATCAGGCTTGTTAGACACGATCTGCCCTTCACAAAGCCATACTGACTGTCCCTGATCAGACCATGATTCTCTAAATGCCCATAGATCCTATCTCTAAGAATCTTTTCCAACAGCTTTCCCACCACAGACATAAGGCTCACCGGTCTATAATTACCTGGACTATCCCTACTAACTTTTTTGAACAAGGGGACAACATTCGCCTCCCTCCAATCCTCCAGTACCTTTTCCGTGGACAACGAGGACATAAAGATCCTAGCCAGAGGCTCAGCAATCTCTTCCCTCACCTCATGGAGCAGCCTGGGAAATATTCCATCAGGACCCTGGGACTTATCCGTCCTAATGTATTTTAACAACTCCAACACCTCCTCTCCCTTAATATCAACATGCTCCAGAACATCAACCTCACTCATATTGTCCTCACCACCATCAAGTTCCCTCTCATTGGTGAATACCGAAGAGAAGTATTCATTGAGGACCTCGCTCACTTCCACCGCTTCCAGGCACATCTTCTCACCTTTATCTCTAATCGGTCTTACGTTCACTCCTGTCATCCTTTTGTTCTTCACGTAATTGAAGAATGCCTTGGGGTTTTCCTTTACCCTACTCGCCAAGGCCTTCTCATGCCCCCTTCTTGCTCTTCGCAGCCCCTTCTTAAGCTCCTTTCTTGCTACTCTATATTCCTCAATAGACCCATCTTATCCTTGCTTCCTAAACCTCAAGCTGCCTTCTTCCACCTGACTAGATTTTCCACCTCACTTGTCACCCATGGTTCCTTCACCCTACCATTCTTTATCTTCCTCACTGGGACAAATTTATCCCTAACATCCTGCAAGAGATCTCTAAACAACGACCACATGTCCATAGTACATTTCCCTGCAAAAGCATCATCCCAATTCACACCCGCAAGTTCTAGCCTTATTGCCTCATAATTTGCCCTTCCCCAATTAAAACTTTTCCTGTCCTCACTGATTCTGTCCTTTTCCATGATAATGTTAAAGGCCAGTTGGAGGTATATTGGGTAAAGTTGGTTTTAATAACAACCTGCCCAAGTCAACTGGCACTCAGCAGAGCGTGAAAAGCCTGTGAAGGTGATGGTGGGTCAGGCACAGTTGCCTCGAACTTCAGAGCCGCAGCAAGGAGTCAGACCTTGGAGCTTCTGGGTCTTAGGTTAACGAGCATTGAAATATCAGTGCGTGCAAAAGTATGAGAATCAGGTTGATTTTCACTGCTTTACATGACATGTTGTTTTAATTGTTACATCATTCTATGGTATGCAGGGGCCACTGCACAGTTTTGGAAAATGCTGCAAAAAATTGCAAACTCAACCAGCATCATCATGGGCACTGGCCTCCCCAGCATCGAGGGCACTTTCCAAAGGAGAAGCCTCAGAAAGACGGCATCCATCACTAAGGACCCTATCACACAGGGCCTGACCTCTTCTCAGTGCTACAATCAAGAAGGAGATACAGGAGCCTGAAGACACACACTCAGCCATTCAGGAACAGCATCTTCCCCCCACCATCAGATTTCAGATTTCTGAATGGATACTGAAACCAGGTACACTACCACGGTTGTTCTTTTTTATTTTTTGCAGTACTTACTTATTTTATATTATCTTATTGTAATTTATAGTTTTTTTCTTATTATTATGTACTGCAATGCACTGCTGCAGCAAAACAACACATTACACAACCTAGGCCAGTGATAGTAAACCTGATTCTTCGGCAGCAATGAAATGCAAAGACATAAAATGACTGTAAATGACAAAATAAATAAATTGTGCAAAAACAGGAATAACGAGGTAGTGTACGTGGGTTCATTGTCCATTCAGAAATCTGATGCCAGAAGGGAAGAAGTGGTTCCTGAATTGTTGATTGTGTATCTTAAGCTTCTATACCTCCTCTTTGGCGCAAGTAACGAGAATTAGAATCAAAATAAGTTTTAATATCACTAGCATACATCGCGAAAATTGTTGTTTTGTGGCAATGGTCTTAGGCACATATATATAGAAGCATTGGAACATAGAAAATCCACAGCACAATACAGGTCCTTCGGCCCACAAATCTGTGCCGAACATGTCCTTACCTGAGAAATTACCTATGTTTACCCATAGCCCTCTATTTTTCCGAGCTCCATGTACCTGTCCAGGAGTCTTTTAAAAGACCTTATTGTATCCACCTCCACCACCGCCGTCAGCAGCCCATTCCACGCACTCACCACTCTCTGCGTAAAAAACTTACCCCCGACATCTCCTCTGTACCTCCCTCCAAGCACCTGAAAACTATGCCCTCTCGTGCTAGCCACTTCAGCCCTGGGAGAAAGCCTCTGACTATCCACACGATCAATACCTCTCATCACCTTATACACCTCTATCAGGTCACCTCTCATCCTCCATAGCTCCAAGCAAAAAAAGGGTGCAATACATTGTAATATAGCTAGGGTGCCCCAGAATTTTGTAGAGTACTGTAGTAATTTTATGTATTGCACTGTACAGTTGACACAAAAAAATACATGACATGTGTGAGAGATAATAAAAACCTGATTCTGACATGGGTCTCTATCGTGGACTGAGAGTAGGAAGGGGGCAGGGAGAGGGGAATCATGGTTGGGGAAAAAGGGAAGGGGAGGGAGCAGGAAGCACCAGAGAGACATTCTGTAATGTGTGTGTGTGTGTGTGTGTAGATAGATAGATAGATAGATAATAGAGAGAGAGAGAGAGAGAAATTAAATAGGTAGTGCAAAAAGAGAGGCAAATGAAAAAAAAAGATAGTGAGGTAGTGTATATTGGTTCAGAAGAGGGCATATCCCGGATAATGAGGCACCGCCTTTGGAAGATAGGGGAGAGAGGGTTGTGTCTGTGATGGAGCTGGCTGAGTTTACAACCTTCTGCAACAGAGAATCTCATCCTGGGTTCCACGGATCTGGAATCCCTGCTCTGCAGCCTCTTGTGCACTGGGGTTAGTTATAAGGATATAGTCTAAACCTGCTGAAGCTCGGTTGAGGTGTCTTGACACGAATCTAACAGGATTATCTTTCCTGGGATCTTTGTTTTTCGGCTCCAGTCGGGCGCTCCACAAATATCATTCTATCAAACTTAGAATCGGTCACTGACAATCAACCGGAGAATCGATCATTGACAATCAACCAGAGAATCGATCATTGACAATCATCCAGAGAATCCGTCATTGACAATCATCCGGAGAATCAATCATTCACAATCATCCAGAGAATCGATCATTGACAATCAACCAGAGAATCGATCATTGACAATCATCCGGAGAATTGATCATTGACAATCACCCGGAGAATCGATCATTGACAATCATCCAGAGAATCGATCATTGACAATCATCCAGAGAATCGATCATTGACAATCATCCGGAGAATTGATCATTGACAATCACCCAGAGAATCGATCATTGACAATCAACCAGAGAATCCGTCATTGACAATCATCCGGAGAATCGGTCATTGGCAATCAACTGGAGAATTGATCATTGGCAATCATTACATTAAAGTTGCAAAGTTGTTCCATGTTCTGTGCTCGGTATCAGGCCCACAGGCTGGAGAGAAGACTGAGCACGCAGAACAGATGACAAAACGTGTACACAGAACATGGAACAGTATGGCACAGAAAAAGGCACTTCGGCCCACAATGTTGTGCTGAACCACTTAAATTAGTAATAACATAGCCAACTAAACTAATCTCTTCAGTCTAGAGAGCGTTGAATGCTGGGAAGCAGCTAATTGAGGTGAGTGTGCTTTAAAAGGAGTGTGGAGGGCAACTGAAGGGTTAAACAGAGTGTTGATTACTTGATTAGAGGGAGTGAGTACTTGAGATAATTGGTAGGGACAAAGGAGGGGTAACTGAAGAGGAGTAGCCAGTGTGTGAGTTGCTCAGGGTAGGAGTGGAGCTTTGAGGGTTTGGCTCGAGAGGCTTCGGTGAGGCTTGCTCCCAGTGAGGTCAGGCTGGGTAAGTTCCTTTAATTAATTAACTTGGGAGTAGGTAATAGAGGCAGCAGTTAGGGCAGTCGAGTGCTCCGTATGCAGTATGTGGGAAGTCAGGGACAGCACAATCGTCCCTGATGACTACACCTGTAAAAGGTGCATCAAGCTGCAGCTCCTGACAAACCGAGTTAGGAAACTGGCTGAACTTCGGATCATTCGTGAGGCAAAGGCAGAAATAGACAGGAGTTTCAGGGAGACAATCACCCCTAAAAGTCAGGAGGCAGGTAGCTGTGTGACTGTCAGGAGAGGTAAGGGGAATAGATAGAATGAGCAGAGCACCCCTCTGGCCGTTCCCATCAACAATAAGTACATCGTTTTGGATACTGTTGATGGGGACGACCTACCAGGAACAAGTTGTAGTAGTCGCGTCTCTGGCACCATGACTGGACCCTCAGCTCAGACGGGAAGGAGGGAAAAGAGGAGAGCAGTAGTGATAGGGGTTTCGATAGTTAGGGGGACAGATAAGAGGTTCTGTGGGAGAGATCAAGAATCCTGGATGGTCTGTTGCCTCCCTGGTGCCAGGGTCCGTGATATCTCTGATCAAGTTCTCAGTATTCTCAAAAGGGAGGGTGAGCAGCCAGATGTCATGGTCCATGTAGGGACCAATGACGTGGATAGGAAGAAGGAGGAGGTCCTGCAAAGAGAGTTTAGGGAGTTAGGTGCAAAGATGGAGGACAGGACCTCTAGGGTTGCAATCTTAGGATTGCTACCCATGCCACGTGCCAGTGAGGCCAGAAATAGAAGGATAATGCAGCTAAATATGTCGCTAAGGAGATGCAGGAGGGAGGGCTTCATGTTTTTGGACAATTGGGCTTTGTTCCAGGGAAGGTGGGACCTGTTCCGACGGGATGGTTTACACCTGAACTGGAGGGGGACTAACGTCATTGTAGGTAGATTTGCTAGTGCTGCTCCAGGGGGTTTAAACTAGATTTGCAGGGGGAGGGGAAACAGTGTGTGAGAGCAGATAGTGAAGTGGAGGAGGATAAAGGTCATGCAAGGACTGCATGTATAGACAGTAATCAAAGGTTTGTATGTGATAGAAATGTTCTCAGGTGCATCTATTTCAATGCAAGGAGTATTGTAGGTAAGGCAGATGAGTTTAGGGCGTGGATTGGCACGTGGGATTATGACATTATTGCTATTAGTGAGACTTGGCTGCAGGGGGGCAGGACTGGCAGTTTAATGTTCTGGGGTTCCGTTGTTTCAGATGTGACAGAGGGGAAGGGATGAAAGGGGGAAGAGTGGCATTACTAGTCAGGGAGAATATCACGGCTGTGCATAGACAGGACAGCCCAGAGGGCTCGTCTACAGAGACCATATGGGTGGAGCTGAGGAACGGGAAAGGTATGACCACACTCATAGAGTTGTATTATAGACTGCCCCATAGTCAGAGAGAATTGGAGGAGCAAATCTGTAGAGAGATAGCAGACCAATGTAAGAAACAGAAAGTTGTAACAGTAGGGGATTTTAACTTTCCACATATTGACTGGGGCTCCCACGCTGTGAAAGGGCTAGATGGCTTGGAGTTCATCAAATGTGTTCAGGAAAGTTTTCTAAATCAATATATAGAGGTACCTATGAGAGAAGATGCAATACTTGATCTCCTATTAGGGAACCAAACAGGTCAGGTGACAGAAGTAGGTGTAGGCAAACATTTTGGGTCCAGTGACCATAATGTCACTAGTTTCAAGTTAATTATGGATAAGGATAGGTCTGGTCCTCGAGTTGAGGTTCTAAATTGGAGAAGGGCCAATTTTGTGGAAATGAGAAAGGATCTAGGAAGAGTGGATTGGGATAAGTTGTTTTCTGGCAAGGATGTGTTCAGTAAGTGGAAAGCCATCAAAGGTGAAATTTTGAGAGTGCAGAGTTTGCATGTTCCTGCCAGGACTAAAGGCAAGTTAACAGGCATGGGGAACCTTGGTTTTCAAGGGATATTGGCAATCTGGTTAAGAAAAAGAGAGAGGTGTATAGCAGGTATAGGCAACTAGGAACAAATTAGGTACTTGAAGAGTATAGAAAATGTAAGAAAATACTAAAGAAGGAAATCAGGAAGGCAAAAGGAAGACATGAGGTTGCTTTGGCAGATAATGTGAAGGTAAACCTGAAGGGTTTCTACAAGTATATTAAGACTGAAAGGATAGTAAGAGACAAATTGGTCCCCTAGAAGATCAGAGTGGTCGTCCATGTGTGGAACCTCAGGAGATGGGGGAGATCTTAAACAGTTTTTTTGCATCAGTATTTACTCAGAAAACTGGCATAGCGTATATGGAAGGAAGGGAAACAAACAGCAGTGTCATGGAACACATAGAGATTAAAGAGGAGGAGGTGCTTGCTGCCGTACAGCAAATAAAGGTAGATAAATCACCTGGGCCTGACAAGATATTTCCTCGAACCTAGAGAGAGACTAGTCTAGACATTGCAGGGGCCCTGGCAGAAATATTTAAAATGTCCTTAGCCACGGGTGCGGTGCCAGAGGATTGGAGGGTGGCTCATGTTGTTCTGTTGTTTAAAAAAGGCTCCAAAAGTAAACTAGGTAATTACAGGCCAGTGAGCCTGACATCAGTAGTAGGTAAATTATTGGAAGGTGTTCTGAGAGATCAGATATACAAGTATTTGGACAGCCAAGGGCTGATTAAGGATAGTCAGCACGGCTTTGTGTGTGGTAGATCGTGTTTAATGAATCTTGTAGAGTTTTTCGACAAAGTTACCAAGAAAGTAGATGAGAGCAATGCTGTGGATGTTGTCTATATGGACTTTAGTAGGGCCTTTGGCAAGGTCCCACATGGGAGGTTAGTTCAGAAGGTTCAGACACTAGGTATCCATGGAGAGGTTGTAAACTGGATTCGAAATTGGCTGTGTGGGAGAAGACAGAGAGTGGTAGTGGATGATTGCTTCTCAGACTGGAGGCCTGTGACTAGTGGTGTGCCTCAGGGATCTGTGGTGGGATCATTGTTGTTTGTTGTCTATATCAATGATCTACAAACGGTAGATGATAATGGGGTAAATTGGATCAGCAAGTTTGCTGATGACACTAAGATTGGAGGCATTGTGGACAGCGAGGAAGGCTTTCAAAGCTTGCAGAGGGATCTGGACCAACTCGAAAAATGGGCCAGAAAATGGCAGATGGAACTTAATGCAGACAAGTGTGAGGTGTTGCATTTTGGAAGGACAGATTAAGGGAGGACATACACAGTAAATGGTGGGGCACTGAGGAGTTCAGAGGAACAAAGGGATCTGGGAGTTCAGATACATAATTCCCTGAAAGTGGCGTCAGGGGTAGACAGGGTTGTAAAGAAAGCATTTTCTTTCAGAAGGTGGCGAGTTTGAAACTTCCCCGAAGGGCGGTGTAGGCAGATCCTGTCAATATTTGTACAGCACTGGGAGAAGTATTCTTGATAAGCGATAAGGGCTACTGGAGATGTGAATGTGAAGTTCGGGTTACAGTTAGATATTGCTAAAGGCAGAGTCATTGGGCCGAGTGGCCTTCTGTACCCGATTCCATTTTCGGCTGCAATACTCGGACAGGACAATCTAGGCAACACCTTATCCCAGTGATAATTATTCCTGTGGAATACACACAAGATGCTGAAAGAACTCACCAGGTCAGGCAGAATCTATGGAAATGAACAGTCAACATTTTTGCCTTCGTCAGGACTGGAAAGGAAGGCGGAAGATGCCAGAATAAGAAGATGGGGGTAGGTATACCTGTGAGATATACAAGCTGGCAGGTGATAGGTGAGGGAGAAGGTGGGTGGGTGGGGAGGTGGGATGAAGAGAGAAATATTCTTCACCAGAAGATATTCCATGCATATGGCCAGTCAACACATTTTGCAGCAGTGGTACAAAGATACAGATTTTACTATAAATGATTAAATAGAAACAGTTCAAAATAGGGCATAACGAGGTAGCATTTGTGGGTTTATCAGCCATTCAGAGAGCTGATGGTGGAGGGGAAGATGCTGCTCCTAAATTGTGGCCCAAAAGACACCAGTGTTGTAGAAGGGCAGAGTGAGCTGCCTGAGTGCCTGTCACACTCACATCGGTCAGAACAAAGTTCTTCGACAGGTTAGTTATTGCTGGAGTTAACTCCTGCCTGAACAATAAGCTAGACCCGCTGCAATTTGACTACAGCCACGGCAGCTCGACAGCAGAAACAATCTTACTGGCTTCGGACAAGGCTTTCGAGCAGCAAGACCGCTGTAAAATGCAAATATCCAGGCTGCTGTCCATAGTATAAAATATCAGGCTGCTGTTCATTGTATAGAATACCAGGCTGCAGTTCATAGTATAGAATATCAGGCTGCTGTCCATAGTATAGAATATCAGGCTGCTGTTCGTTGTATAGAATATCAGGCTGCAGTTCATAGTATAGAATATCAGGCTGCTGTTCATAGTATAGAATATCAGGCTGCAGTTCATAGTATAGAATATCAGGCTGCTGTTCATAGTATAGAATATCAGGCTGCTGTTCGTTGTATAGAATATCAGGCTGCTGTTCATAGTATAGAATACCAGGCTGCAGTTCATAGTATAGAATACCAGGCTGCAGTTCATAGTATAGAATACCAGGCTGCAGTTCATAGTATAGAATACCAGGCTGCTGTCCATAGTATAGTAGATCAGGCTGCTGTCCATTTTATAGTAGATCAAGGTGCTGTTCATCGATGACAGCTTGGTGTTCAATATTATCATCACCAAGTTTCAACATTCGAGAAGGTAAGATTCAGCATCTTCAGGTCTTCGATATTTGAATATGTCCCAGAAAGGTTTAGAACCAGCAAGATAAGCTTGGAATGTAATCACAGTTGTAACGATGAAGTTAGAACTAATATGCATAACAATTTAGACGGGAAAGGCAGAGACATTTTCTCATACAAACAGTTTTGATCTTAAAGGATACTGGAAGCAGATTCAGGAGAAATTTTCAAAGGGCAATTGAAATCTACTTGACGGAGAGGAAATTGTTTGATTATGGGAAAAGATTGGAAGGGTGTGGTTGTAATAATTGAAGCTCTCAATTTCAAAAGTAACATTTCCTGAATGGTTTCATTCTAAGCCATATAGTTCAGTAAATCTGCGATTCCAAGATCTGTGTAAATTCCCTGCTAATTTCCGACCAAGTGCTCACATACTGTTGTCATATTTTGTTGATATTTGATGCCAGTTTTTTCAGTCTATGCCATTCCTTCGGATTCATCAGCTGCATGGAGACTTGGAGCTTGCTGCATGGGCAACATATAGCTCTTCACATCGTACTGCCCTGACCTGCACATCGAGACAGCTAGGACACAAAATTCATGGCTGAACCTGACCAACGGTGGGTTCATCAAAATATGGCCTCGAGAAAATACTTTGAAATTTAGCATCGATTTGCCTCACTGGTTCCATCAGACATCCCTTGGAATATCAAGTTTCCAAGTGACAAGGGCCACATAATCTGTGGATTCAGTGAAAACCACTGCTAAGTTCTTTAGGTAGGTCCCCAGTGCTGTTATTCTGCCTAGTCCCATCTACCCGCACCTGGATGATAGCCCACCATAACTCCTCCAATCTGTGTACCTATCTGAACTTCCTTTAAATGGAGGAGGATGAGGAGGAGAAGATGGCGGTCCGATGCAGTGCGCGTGGCCTCCCTGGTGAATGATATCTGTAATCTGTCAAGTAGGGTACCGTGCACAATTCTGATTTGATGGAGACGGACGTGAAAGTACGGAGGAACATCTGGAAAACCTCTGAAATGCCTGCTTCGCTGCCGCCGTTACTGTGTGGTAACCGGAATCTCCAGAGCAGAAGGCCCCGAATCCACAGCTTTGCTTGTTTCGGCGGCTGGGGCTAGGTCGAAGGCACTCGGGAGACTGTATCAGAGGGGCTGGTTGGAGGCTCGAAGTTTTCGGATGGACGAACTCAGTGTCAGCTGCTTCCAAGGCATTGGCAGTTGTCTGTGTCTGGAGGTTTATGTCAGGGAGTTTCGCCCTTCTGCCGCCTGCTATCGGGGACTCGGGAGTCGATTGACTCGGGATTTGAGACTTTTTTTTACCGTGCCCATGGTCTGTTCTTTATCGTTTATGATATTGTTTTGCACTGCTGTAACTATATGTTATAATTATGTGGTTCTATCAGTGTTAGTCTTTGGTTTATCCTGTTTTCTGTGATATCACTCTGGAGGAACATTGTATCATTTCTTAATGCATGTATGAACCATAGAACCATAGAACCATAGAAACTACAGCACAGAAACAGGCCCTTTGGCCCTTCTTGGCTGTGCCGAACCATTTTCTGCCTAGTCCCACTGACGTGCACACGGACCATATCCCTCCATACACCTCCCATCCATGTATCTGTCCAATTTATTCTTAAATGTTAAAAAAGAACCCGCATTTACCACCTCATCTGGCAGCTCATTCCATACATCCACCACTCTCTGTGTGAAGAAGCCCCCCCTAATGTTCCCTTTAAACTTTTCCCCCCTCACCCTAAACCCATGTCCTCTGGTTTTTTTCTCCCCTTGCCTCAGTGGAAAAAACCTGCTTGCATTCACTCTACCTATACCCATCATAATTTTATATACCTCTATCAAATCTCCCCTCATTCTTCTACGTTCCAGGGAATAAAGTGCTAACCTATTCAACCTTTCTCTGTAACTGAGTTTCTCAAGTCCCGGCAACATCCTTGTAAACCTTCTCTGCACTCTTTCAACCTTATTTATATCCTTCCTGTAATTTGGTGACCAAAACTGAACACAATATTCCAGATTCGGCCTCACCAATGCCTTATACAACCTCATCATAACATTCCAGCTCTTATACTCAATACTTCGATTAATAAAGGCCAATGTACCAAAAGCTCTCTTTACGACCCTATCTCCCTGTGATGACACTTTTAGGGAATTTTGTATCTGTATTCCCAGATCCCTCTGTTCCACTGCACTCCTCAGTGCCCTACCATTAACCCTGTATGTTCTACGTTGGTTTGTCCTTCCAACATGCAATACCTCACACTTGTCAGTATTAAACTCCATCTGCCATTTTTCAGCCCATTTTTCCAGCTGGTCCAAGTCCCTCTGCAGGCTCTGAAAACCTTCCTCACTGTCTACTACACCTCCAATCTTTGTATCATCAGCAAACTTGCTGATCCAATTTACCACATTATCATCCAGATCATTGATATAGATGACAAATAACAATGGACCCAGCACTGATCCCTGTGGCACACCACCAGTCACAGGCCTCCACTCAGAGAAGCAATTCTCTATCACCACTCTCTGGCTTCTTCCATCGAGCCAATGTCTAATCCAATTTATCACCTCTCCATGTATACCTAGCGACTGAATTTTCCTAACTAACCTCCCATGCGGGGCCTTGTCAAAAGCCTTACTGAAGTCCATGTAGACAATATCCACTGCCTTCCCTTCATCCACTTTCCTGGTAACCTCCTCGAAAAACTCCAACAGATTGGTCAAACATGACCTACCACGCACAAAGCCATGTTGACTCTCCCTAATAAGCCCCTGTCTATTCAAATGCTTGTAGGTTCTGTCTCTTAGTACTCCCTCCAATAACTTACCTACTACTGACGTTAAACTCACCGGCCTATAATTTCCCGGATTACTTTTCGATCCTTTTTTAAATAACGGAACAACATGAGCCACTCTCCAATCCTCCGGCACTTCACCCATAGACAGCAACATTTTAAATATTTCTGCCAGGGACCCCGCAATTTCAACACTAGTCTCCTTCAAGGTATGAGGGAACACTCTGTCAGGTCCCGGGGATTTATCCACTTTAATTTTCCTCAGGACAGCAAGCACCTCCTCCTTTTCGATCTGTACAGTTTCCATGGTCTCACTACTTGATTCCCTCAATTCCATAGATTTCATGCCAGCTTCCTTAGTAAATACAGATGCAAAAAACCTATTTAAGATCTCCCCCACTTCCTTTGGTTCCGCACAAAGCCGACCACTCTGATCTTCAAGAGGACCAATTTTATCCCCTACAATCCTATTGCTCTTAATATACTTGTAAAAGCTCTTTGGATTCTCCTTCACTTTGACTGCCAAGGCAACCTCATGTCTTCTTTTAGCCCTCCTGATTTCTTTCTTAAGTATTTTCTTGCACTTCTTATACTCCTCAAGCACCTGATTTACCCCCTGTTTCCTATACATTTCATACAATTCCCTCTTCTTCTTTATCAGAGTTGCAATATCCCTTGAGAACCAAGGTTCCTTATTCCTATTCAATTTGCCTTTAATCCTTACAGGAACATACAAACTGTGCACTCTCAAAATTTCCCCTTTGAAGGCTTCCCACCTACCAATCACATCTTTGCCAGAGAACAACCTGTCCCAATCCACGCTTTTTAGATCCATTTCTAAATGACAATAAAAGAGGACTGAGTATTCTCATAATCTAAAAAAATCTAAAAATGTGGAAATCGAACTCCCACTCATCATTTCTGCTGACAGCTCATTCCACACTCTCACCACCCTCAGAGTGAAGAATTTCCCCTTCAGGTTGACCGTCAACATTTTGCCTTTCACCTTTAACTTATGACCTCTTTTTCTGTCTCGCCCAACCTCATAATTTTGTATATCTCTATCAAATCTCCTCTCTTTCTCCTACCCTCCAGAGGAATAAAATCTTAACCTATTCAACCTTTCTTTATAACTCAGCTCCTTTATGATTGCTCGTCCTCCAACTTACCTTTCTAGATATCTGTGTAGTAGACATAAAGGCCAATTTCAAGAATAAAACTTGTGGCCTTTTCACCAAACAATAATTCTTTCAGCTTCTCCTCTATCCTCGACCTTTACCACCAAAGTTGAGGACATAACCTTCAACTGATTCTGCTCTACTGAACAATATCATGATCTTGAAGCAAATAACAGGCCCTTTAGGTCTAACCCCCAAAATCTGCACTACAACATATTGGATCAGAAGGACTATGATAGTTCAGTAATCACATTCTCACGTGTAATCAAGGATGGTTAATAAATATTGCATTAATACACAGCCAACATCCTGGAAACTGTATAGATAAAAGAACTCAAATAACTCATGATAGAAGGAGCTGTTGTCAGCATCACATCAAACATTGTGAGAGATCAAAAGACCAATGGTTTTGTCTATTCTCTCTGTAGATCCTTTGTGAGAACAGATACTTAAGCTAAATGGTGCCCAACACATCACTGCCATCAACCTACCCTATATGAGGGATATATACAGAGAAAGGTGCTGGAAAAGGGCCAGTGACATCATGAAGGATCCCACCCACCCTTCTCATGGACTGTTTGTCCCACTCCCATCAGGGAGGAGGCTATGTAACATCCACGTCCAGACCATGATTCTATGACTTTATGACCACCAGCCTCAAAAACAGTTCTTTTCAGCCTCTGCATATCTTGAAAAGCACACTATCCCTACCGCAAAGCATGGTGGTGGCTGCATCATGCTGTGGGGATGCTTCACTGCAGCAGGTCCTGGAAGGCTTGTGAAGGTAGGGGGTAAAATGAATACAGCAAAATACAGGGAAATTTTGGAGGAAAACCTGATGCAGTCTTCAAGAGAACTGCGACTTGGGAGGAGATTTGTTTTCCAGCAAGACAATGACCCCCAAGAATAAAGCCAAAGCGACACAGGAATGGCTTAAAAACAATAAAGTTAATGTCCTGAAGTGGACAAGTCAGTATCCAGACTTCAATCCAATCGAGTAATTGTGACTGGACGTGAAAAGGGCTGTTCACTCACGATTCCCATGCAATTTGAAAATAAGAAAGGGGAAACTTTGCAGTGTCCAGATGTGCAAACTGATAGAAACCTATCCACAGAGACTCACGCACGTAATTGCTGCCAAAGTTGCATCTTTCTAACTACTGACTTGAATGGGGTAGTGATTATGCAATCAATTATTTTGTATTTAATAATTGCAGTAAGCTTGCATACATTTGTAAAAATTTGTTTTTGCTTTGATACAAAAGAGTCTTGTCTGTTGATCAGTGTCAAAAAAGCCATTTTAAATCCACTGTGATTCAATGTTGTGAAACAATAAAACATGAAAACTTCCAAGGGTGGTGAATACTTTTTATAGGCACTGTATAATTAATCTATGTAGTTAAAAATCTTATGTATTTACATTTATTGTGCATTGTTATTATTATGTTCTTTCTCTGAGTATGTTTGTTTTCAGGAATCAGGATCACGAATAACAATCATTTCATTCTCCCTTACACTTGGAAATGGAAATGACATGGAATAATCCTGAATCTTGAATCTTGAACTTGGGTTTCAGGAGACAGGAATATTGTCGCCTCTGCCCAAAACTTCTGACAGAATCTGAGACTCTTCTCCGGTTCCCTTTCAACCTTTGAAGTTTCAAAGATTCCATCTCAAGGACACCACAATAGTGGTAAGCGCAGCGTTATTACAGATGGGGCGTCGGACTTGGGCATTCACTTCTGGGGCCGTCCGTAAGGAGTTTGTCCATCCCTCCCGTGTGCACGTGAGTTACTTCCCAGTGCTCCGGTTTCCTCCCACAGTCTAAAGACGTGCCGGTTAGTAGGTTAAATGGTCATTGCAAATTGTCCCGTAGCTAGGCTAGGACTAAATCTGTGGGTTGCTTGGCGGCGCCGCTCAAAAAGCCAGAAGGTCATCGCTGTATCTCTACATAAATAAAATGGGGAAGGGGGAGACATTCCTGCTCAGCCGGCGAGTGCAGACCACCGCGCAGCCCTGCCTGTGCCTCGGGAAAGGTGAACTTCTAATCTTCGAGGTTATTTCTCCAGGCTGGGGAACAGTGGGGCATGGGTCTGGAACTGACGGGCACCCACTGCCCCCTTTCTGTGTTAGTTTGTACACCTTCCCCTCCCTTCTCCCACCTTCTTACTCTGGCATCTTCACCCTCACCTTCTTTTCCAGTCCTGATGAAGGGTCTCAGCCCGAAATATCGACTATTTATTCATTTCCAAAGATGCCGCCTGACTTGCAGACTTCCTTCAGCGTTTCGTGTGTGTTGCCTGGGAATTAATCAGCGCGCTGGTCAGGCCTGCTCCACCGCAGCGTCTGATGATTTTCACAGCTCAGAGTATCACGTTCTTGGGAATCGAAAAATTCATTAGTTTCACTCAAGGACACACAGCTGTGGTTTCGCTGTTAACTTGGCGCCCGCGCACGTCCGCTCTCCCCCGACCGCCACAATGAACACTCCATGGTTCCTGTGACTCGGTTCGCTACCACCTTCATTACATCAATTATTCGCCAAACACGTCATCACTTATTTGCAGTTAGTATCGAAGAACTTGATTCTATTTCAATAAGGGATTGCAGATGCGTCCCTCTTTGGCGCTCAGCAGCTTCACTGTAATATCCCATTAAGAGGAGATAACTTCACTCACCCCGACAACAAACTGCTACCACAACCTACGGACTCACCTTCAAGGACTCTTCATCTCACGTTCTCGATATTTATTGCTTATTTACTTATAATTATTATTTTGGGTTATTTTTGTATTTGCAGTTTGTTTTCTTCTGCACGTTGGGTTGTTTGTCCGTCCTGTTCTGCGCGAATTCCATGGTGTTTCTTTGTATCCACAGTGAATGCCTGCAAGAAAATGAATCTCAGGTTTGTATATAGTGCCATATAGGTACTTTAATGATAAATTTACTTTGAACTTTGAACTTTCCTTCAGACACAGATTCCTGGTTGTGCTGATTCGAGAGCGCAGCTGCAATTTTGGTTGTCCTCACCCCAAGCTACCCCACCCATGAGGAAAGATCCCACTAACCCATCCATCAATACCCCCATCTACCACTACTTTATCATTTTCTGCCAGTTGCTTTATGTACAGACACTCCTGTGCCTAACGCCACTGCTTAGACATACAATCAATCTTATGTATATAAGCTATCTTACGTATTCACAGTATACTGTATTTATTATGTTTTTATCATTATTGTGTTCTCTATCTTAGTGTGTGTGTGTGTGTGTGTGTGTGTGTGTGTGTATGTGTGTGGAAATGTATGTATGTGTGTGCTCTGCCCCAGATGGCTATGGAGGCCAAGTCTCTGGATGCTTTCAAAAAAGAGATGGATAGAGCTCTTAAAGATAGTGGAATCAAAGGTTATGGGGATAAGGCAGGAACTGGATACTGATAGTGGATGATCAGCCATGATCACAGTGAATGGCGGTGCTGGCTCGAAGGGCCGAATGGCCTACTCCTGCACCTATTGTCTATTGTCCATTGTCTATGTGTGTGTGTGTGTGTGTGTATGTGTGTGTGTGTGTGTGTGTGTGTGTGTGCTGTGTGCCGCATCAGATCGCATCAGATCACATCAGTAGGTACAGCTGCAAGGCAACGGAGGTTTGAGATGACAGCTTTCGTTCTCCAGATGAGCCGCCAACGACGGCTGACGAGCCCCACCTGCCCGAAAACTGCATCAAATTCACGACGAATCGTGACAGATTCAGAGGTAATGGGAGGTCCGTGAGAGCTGAGAGACAACTGCGGCAGCCGGTACCCTCGGGAAGGGCGGTAAAGGTGGGGCGGGGACAGTGGAGAAAAAGGTAGATCAGACCCGTACGAGGACATTCAGGGCAGCAAACAGGTCCAGGAACCGCTAGAAACACCTGACGGGCCAGTCAACATCTGGGAAGGTTACACCCCGGAGAAAAATTCGGAGCTGAAGACACTAAGTGTTAAGTTCAACGCTGACTGGCAACTCCTGTGACGCCACTGGTGCCAAACACCAGTATCGGTCTTTGCCGTGCCGCTGGATTCATCTGCGGTGAGGAGAGGGGGAGTCTGCTGCATGGGCAACAGCTTGCTCTCCATATCATGCTGCCTTGGTTTGCGCATCAGCTAGGACGGAGCATCCGTGGTCGATCCAGACCAATGGAGGTCCTCTCTCATGTTGGCCCTGGGAGCGTGGGGAAACTTGCTGAGCGGGATTGGTCGGGATCAAACCTTTGGTGGGTCAGACAACATCTCCAGAGAATGTATGTTCCTGTCAGGATTAAAGGCAAAGTGAATAAGAATAAGGAATCTTGGTTCTCAGGGGATATTGGAATCTGATAAAGAAGGAGAGAGAAATGTACGACATGTATAGGAAACAAGGAGCAATTAAGGTGCTTGAGGAGTATAAAAAGTGCAAAAAATACTTAAGAAAGAAATCAGGAGGGCTAAAAGAAGACATGAGGTTGCTTTGGCAGTCAAGGTGAAGGATAATCCAAAGAGCTTCTATGGGTATATTAAGAGCAAAAGGATAGTAAGGGATAAAATTGGTCCTCTTGAAGATCAGAATGGTTGGCTATGTGTGGAACCAAAAGAAATGGGGGAAATCTTAAATGGTTTTTTTTGCATCTGTATTTACTAAGAAAACTGGCACGAAGTCAATGGAAATAAGGCAAATAAGTAGTGAGGTCATGGAACCTATACAAATTGAAGAGGAGGAGGTGATTGCTATCTTGAGGTAAATCAGAGTAGATAAATCCCCAGGACCTGACAGGGTATTCCCTCAGACCTTGAAGGAGACTGGTGTTGAAATTGTGGGGGCCCTGGCAGATATATTTAAAATATCAGTATCTACAGGTGAGGTGCCGGAGGATTGGAGGATAGCTCATGTTGTTCCATTGTTTGAAAAAGGCTCTAAAAGTAATCCGGGAAATTATAGGCCGGTAAATTTGACATCGGTAGTAGGTAAATTATTGGAAGGAGTGCTAAGAGATAGGATCTACAAGTATTTAGATAGACAGGGACTTATTAGGGAGAGTCAACATGGCTTTGTGCGTGGTAGGTCATGTTTAACAAATCTATAAGAGTTTTTCGAAGAGGTTACCAGGAAAGTGGATGAAGGGAAGGCAGCGGACATGGACTTCAGTAAGGCCTTTGACAAGGTCCCGCATGGGAGGTTAGTTAGGAAAATTCAGTCGCTAGGTATACATGGAGAGGTGGTAAATTGGATTAGACATTGGCTCAATGGAAGAAGCCAGAGAGTGGTAGTGGAGGATTGCTTCTCTGAGTGGAGGCCTGTGACTAGTGGTGTGCCACAGGGATCAGTGCTGGGTCCATTGTTATTTGTCATCTATATCAATGATCTGGATGATAATGTGGTAAATTGGATCAGCAAATTTGCTGATGATACAAAGATTGGAGGTGTGGTGGACAGTGAGGAAGGTTTTCAAAGCTTGCAGAGGGATTTGGACCAGTTGGAAAAATGGACTGAAAACTGGCAGATGGAGTTTAATACAGACAAGTGTGAGGTATTGCACTTTGGAAGGACAAACCAAGGTAGAACATACAAGGCAAATGGTAGGGCACTGAGGAGTGCAGTTGAACAGAGGGATCTGGGAATACAGGTACAAAATTCCCCAAAAGTGGCGTCACAGGTAGATAGGGTCGTAAAGAGAGCTTTTGGTACATTGGCGTTTATAAATCAAAGTATTGAATATAAGAGTTGGAATGTTATGGTGAGGTTGTATAAGGCCGAATTGTTAATAATGTTATGGTGAGGCCGAATTTGGAATATTGTGCGCAGATTTGGTCACCAAATTACAGGAAGGGTATTAATAAGGTTAAAAGAGTGCAGAGAAGGTTTATAAGGATGTTGCCGGGACTTGAGAAACTGAGTTACAGGGAAAGGTTGAGTAGGTTAGTACTTTATTCCCTGGAGCGTAGAAGAATGAGGGGAGATTTGATAGAGGTATATAAAAGATAGAGTGAATGCAAGCAGGCTTTTTCCACTGAGGCAAGGGGAGAAAAAAACCAGAGGACATGGGTTAAGGGTGAAGAGGGAAAAGTTTAAAGGGAACATTGCGGGGGGCGGGCTTCTTCACACACAGAGTGGTGGGAGTGTGGAATGAGCTGCCAGATGAAGTGGTAAATGCGGGCTCACTTTTAACATTTAAGAAAAACTTGGACAGGTACATGGATGAGAGGTGTTTGGAGGGATATTGTCCAGGTGCAGGTCAGTGGGACTAGGCAGAAAAATGGTTCGGCGCAGCCAGGAAGGGCCAAAAGGCCTGTTTCTGTGCGGTAATGTTCTATGGTTCTATGAAAGGTCATTTCTGAATTTATAACGGGTTTACAGTATCTGCAATCTGCTGCCTTTCAGTCAGGGTACAGTATCCGCACTCACTGAATGGTCACAATGCTCCCACCTCACGCACACCAAATCATCTGCACTCCGATTTCTGACAGAAACTCCCTCGCCCCACTCCTTGTGTTTCACAACGAATTCTCGGCACATTGAGCTTGATTGTTCAGTCTGTCTTAGCCTGGACTCCGGGTCCGCTAGATTAGATTCACTGTATTTGTTTGTCATGTGTACATCGAAACAGTGAAAAATGTCGTTTCCCTCCACTATCAACATCGTCCGGGGATGTGCTGGGGGCAGCCTGCGAGCGTCGCCGCGTTTCCGGCGCCAACATAGTATGCCCACAATTGAACAACTTGACTCCGTATGTCTGATCGGAATGTGGAAGTAAACCGGAGCGCCCGGTGGTCGCGGGGAGTACGAACAAACTCCTTATCGGCAGTGCAACACACACAAAAAGCCGGAGGTCAGACAACATCCATGGAAATGAATAACCAGTCCATGTTTCAGGCGGATACCCTCCATCAGGACTGGAGCTGAAGGGGGAAGATGCCAGAATAAGAAGTTGGGGGACGGGGAGAAGGTGATAGGGGACGCCAGGCGGGAGGCGGAGTGGTGAAGTAAGAAGCCGGGAGGTGATAGGTGGAAAAGGCAAAGGGCTGGAGAAGAAGGAATCTGCTAGGAGAGGAGAGTGGACCATGGGAGAAAGGGAAGAAGGAGGAGCACCAGGGGGAGGTGACCGGCAGGCGAGGAGAAGAGGCAAGAGGCCAAACTAGGGAATAGAAGAAAAGGAAAGGGAAGGCGAAATTACAGGAGGTTGGAGAAATTGAGGTACATGCCATCAGATTGGAGGCTAGCCAGACAGGTAATGAGGTGTTGCTCCTCCGACCTGAGTTTGCCCTTATTGTGGCAGATAGAGTCAGGAATGGACAGACAGTGTCGGGAATTGAACTCGGATCGCTGGCGCTGTAGAGTGTTACCCTAACTGTTACACTACAAGCAGCGACTTAATGCTGAAGTCCCGGGACAGCCGAACACTGGACAGCGGTCACTGCTCTGGCGCGCTGGCGTTTCGAGCAGTTCTGTGCGTTGATCCTCTCGCTTCAATATTAAGTCCAAGTTTAAGTTTATTAGCATTCAGCCGTACACATGTACATCGTCAAACGAAACAACATTCCTCCGGACTAAGATGCACAACACAGTACATATAATGGACACGCATGACGCATGAAGTAATATTACCACTATTAAATTAACAACTCATAATGTGCTTTTACGACACAAGTTAAAAAGTAAACAGCAGAACGCTACTGGCGCCTCACCCGTGCTGAGAGGGCGATGACAGGGAGATCAGTAGTGTTACGGCCTGGGGGAAGAAGCCGGTTCTCATCTCAGCAGACCTTATCCTAATGCTGCGTTATGGCTCGCAGGATGGTAAGGCTCAAAGAGATTGTTGGACGGACGGGAGGGATCACCGACAGTGTTTTGGGCCCTGCGTGTGCAGCGCTCTTGATGAATGTCTTGAATGGGTGGAAGAGAGACCCCGATGAACCTGTAAACAGTCCTCGCAATCCTTTGTCGGGACTTACGGTCAAATGCCAGACGGAGAAGTATCCCGGACGAATGGACGGACCTCTCGAACGATGGTCGTCAACGCGTTAGCGAGCACCGTTGACACGTGGGCCTCATCGCTGTGGGATGGGTTGTACCGAGGGGGTGTGACACGGTGGGAGGAGTGGTACTGAGGGCGCATCACGCTCTGGGAGGGACCGTACGGAAGGAGGGTCGATACTGAAGGAGTGTCACACTGCGGAAGAGCCAGTCACGGCGGGCACATTGAGGGATTTCCGTGAGTGGTGGACCCCCCCCCCACCCCGCAGTCTAGACTGTTTTACAGACGGCGTAACTACTGTCTTGTAAATATTGATTGTCTTGTGTCAATGTGTTGGAAATAAAATTTTATAGTTTTGATACAAGAAAGGGCCCATACCGAGGGAGTGTCATACTGTGGGAGGAGCGGTACCAGGAGACTGTTACACTGGGGGGGGGGGGTGTACCGACGGAGTGTCACACAGCGGGAGGGGCGGTAGATTGGGCATTATGCAGTACTGAGGAAGGCATACTTGGACGGAGCGCCGCACTGTCAAGGAGTAGGGCTGAGGAACCGCCGCACGATTGAGAGGCAGTGCTGGGGGAACTCTGCACAGTTGAAGAGCGCCGCACGGGAAGCTTCGATCGTGGGAGGAAGACCTCCATCAATGAAGGAGCTGTGTAATGAACGTCTAAGATTAGATCAGGGAATCTCGCACATCATCGGAGGAAGGTTCAGTGCGACTGTCGGTAGCGTAACTTGTGCAGTTACTTTGCAGTTTGTTGGAATTTACCGTTCGCACGCATCTGGTCGTAATGTTCCAAAGCATTTAACAAAGCGAAGCACAGTGAGGCATCAGCGGCAGCAGGTAGGAGCTCGCCCGCCATGGTGCAGGATCCCTGGAGAAGGTATGCAGACCGACCAGGGAAAGGAGAAAGATTCCCCTCTCCGAAGGACACGAAGTACGAACCACTTGGCGGACAAGGTAAAGCAGGAACCCAGCTGCAGCCAAAGTGTCAGGAAGTAATTCTTCACCTGGGGGCGAGCAACAGCTGGGACATGTTATCTAGGCACGGAACGGGCGCTAGGCGTCCTAAACCTGGAGTCAATGTGGCTCAGCCCGTAACAGTACGTGGTGTAAATCACAGGAAAGAAAGTGTCTATAAACACGCCTTCCTCCAATCGCTACGATTTTATGTAAAAAGCGACGGGAAGCATTTGGATTGGTATCTTCACAGCATAAGAGTGGAGGCCATTTGGCCCTTCATGCCTCTGATACCTCTCTAATTCTCTCCAATCACCTTTCCCGCAACTAAGTCATAGAGTCATATACCACAGAAACAGGCCCTTTGGCCTAAATGGTCTATACCGACTAGACGTCTCAACCAACCCAATCCAATTCGCCAGCATTTGTTTCATAACCTTCCAAACTTTCCACTCTACCTGTCCATTCCACATCGTACTTGGAGTGCAGTGTGTAGTTCTGTTGTAGAAAAAAATGTGGTTAAACTGGGTAAAATTGCAAAGAAGATTTACAAAGATGTTGCCTTGAGTTAAAGGGAGCGGTTTATTTTTGCTCTGTCTTTTGCGCTACTAATTTATGTAACACGCTTTAAGGTTTCACTGCTAATGTAATGGCTTCTCTGTAATGTTCCACTGCTGAGGTAATGGTTTCTCTGTAGCAGCAACGTTTGGGTTATGACTAGAGATAACGGGGCACGTTAGCCAATGAGCGGGATGTTGTTCTTTCTTGTGTGTCTGGGAGCCGGGAATTCGCGGTCTTTTGCCGGGGAGACATAAGGACAGAAGACGCGAATAGAGAGAGTTGGTAGACGGCCGGACGGAATGGACTTGGAGCGACTGTCCGAAGGGCAGCGACGATCGGAGGAGGTCGATGCTGGACGAGTGGCCTCATCAGTGAGCTCCAACCTTGCACAATAGACTGTTTCATAAGAATGGGCCCTTTTACTTTTTTTTGTTTTCTTTACTAACCATATAATATAGTCAAATTAAGAATTATAAAGCTCAATCATTTAATCGCATATTGTGTCCAATTTGTTATTTCGGGGTACTAATTTGTAACAGGGGACACATAGCGCAGCCTCCACCCAAACGAGATTTCTTAAGTTTGGCCGGGCCGGGGGAGGGGAGGGGCTATCATCCCCTATCAGCAGCTAGCCGAAGCGAGAGTTACATTTACTTTATGTAGTATAGTGGGAATAGCGGATAAGCTCAGGGCATGGATCAACACCTAGAGTTATCACTTCGTAGCTATTAGTGAGACTTGGTTGCAACATTCCGGCGTCCCGTCGTTTTGGAGGTGACGGAGCAGGAGAGGTTAAAGGAGGAGGGGTGGCAGTACCAGCCAGAGTAAATGCCACGGTAGCGCTCAGTCAGAACAGACTGGAGAAATCCTCCAGCGAGGCGTTATAAGATCATCAGACCGTAAGATATAGGAGAAGAATTAGGCAATTTTGCCCATCGAGTCTGCTCCGCCATTTCATCATGACTGGTCCAATTTTCCCCTCAGCCCCAATCTCCTGCCTTCTCCCCGTATCCCTTCATGCCCTGACCAATCAAGAATCGATCAACCTCTGCCTTAAACAAACAAAAAGACTTGGCCTTACAGCTGCTTGTGGCAAAGAATTCCACAGATTCACCTCTCGCTGACTAAAGAATTTACTCCTCATCTCCGTAGTAAAATGACTCCCCTCTGTTCCGAGGCCGTATCTTCTGGTCTTGGACTCTTCCACCATAGGAAGCATCCTCTCCACATCCACTCTATCAAGGTCTTTCACCACGTGATAGGTTTCAATGAGGTCACCCCTCATTCTTCTGAATTCTAGTGAATACAGACCCAGAGCCATCAAACGCTCTTCATATGACAGGCCGTTCAAACCCGAGTCATTTTCGTGAGCCTCCTTTGAACCCTCTCCAGTGTCAGCACATCCTTTCTGAGATAAGGGGCCCAAACCTGCTCACAATACCCTCAGTGAGGCCTCGCCAGTGCTTTATAGGGTCTCAATATTACATACTTGCTTTTATATTCTAGTTCTCTTGAAATTAATGCTAACATTGCATTTACCTTCGTCACCACAGACTCAACCTACAAATTAACCTTTAAGGAATTCTGCACAAGGACGCACAAGTCCCTCTACACCTCAGTGTTTTTTGTATTTTCTCTCCTTTGAGAAAATAGTCAGACCTTTCATTTCTTACCAAAGTGCGTCACCATACATTTCCCCACACTGTATTCTATCTGTTCTTCATTTGCCCGTTATCCTAATCTGTCTAAGTCCTTCTGTATACTCAACTTCCTCAAAACTCCTTTCCCCTCAACCTATCTTCATATTATCTACAAACTTTGCAACAAAGCCATCAATTCGATCATCCAAATCCTTGACATATAACTTAAAAAGAATTGGTCCCAACACAGACCCCTGTGGAACACCACTTGTCACCGACAGTCAGCCAGAAAAGGCTCATCTATTCCCACTCTTCGCCTCCTGCCAACTAGCTTTTTTTTACAAAACTATAAAAGTTCATTTACATCACATATTCACAAGATACAGACATTCAATATTTACAAGACAGTAAGTATACTGAGATTAAAATGTGGTTACTACCGTCTATAAAACAGTCAATACCTCCGTTCCCGGTAGTCACCTACTGTACCCATTGCGACCGGGTGCACCCTCTCCAAGGACAGCCGGCCACGGACGTATCCTCAGAAAAGCGGCAGGCAGTCGGTCCAGGCAGCGCCGTCCACATTCCGCTACCTAGACCCTTGAATGGCCGGTTTGGCCAGGCCCAGGACCAAGCCCACCAGGAGATCCTCCTCTCGCCCCGCACCCTTCCGAACTGGGTGCCCGTAGATGAGGAGCGCGGGACTGAAGTGCAGCCAGAACCTCAGCAGCAGCCCCTTGAGAAACTCAAAGAACGGCTGCAACCTCCCACATTCCGTGTACGCGTGGTACACTGACACCTCCGGCCCGCAGAATGGACAATGAACCTGCTCAGGAATCTGTTGTACGGGACTGCCCGATGCAACATCTACCACCCCAGGTCCCCAATGTACAGGGGAAGCACCCCTTCGTAAAGAGACTTCCACTGGGGACCTCCTCAGCTGCCGGATGGTAATACGGACCCCAACGGTGAGTCCGGTCGGCAGACGAAGACGAGGAATCTGAGAGGGAGAAGGGAAAATCGTAAGCGTCAGTATTACAGTTGAACAAAGGGGTCTATGGAGCCATGAGAGAGGAGCTGGCCAAAGTTGACTGGAAAGATACCCTATCAGGGATGACAGTGGAACAACAATGGCAGGTATTTCTGGGAATAATGCAGAAGGTGCAGGATCAGTTCATTCCAAGGAGGAAGAAAGATTCTAGGGGGAGTAAGGGGCGACTGTGGATGACAAGGGAAGTCAAGGACGGTATGAAAATAAAAGAGAAGAAGTATAACATAGCGAAGATGAGTGGGAAGCCAGAGGATTGGGACCCTTTTAAAGAGCAACAGAAGATAACGAATAAGGTAATACGAGGAGAAAAGATGAGGTAGGAAGGTAAACTAGCCAAGAATACAAAGGAGGATAGTAAAAGCTTCTTTAGGTATGTGAAGAGGAAAAAAATAGTTAGGACCAAAGTTGGGCCCTTAAAGACAGAAACAGGTGAATTTATTATGGAGAACAAAGAAATGGCAGACGTGTTGAACAGGTACTGTGGATCTGTCTTCAGTAGGGAAGACACAAGCAATCTCCCAGATGTAATAGTGGCCGGAGGACCTAGGGTAATGGAGGAACTGAAGGAAATTCACATTAGGCAGAAAATGGTGTTGGATAGACTGATGGGACTTTCACAATAAAAATAGACAAAAGAAAAGGCAGTGTACTTTACTCACATATTACCTGTTACACTGCTGGTATTTAGGGCAACGGTGAAGGTCCACCTTCCCTGTCTTGTCTTTGGCCATTTTCTGTACTGTGTCCCAGGTGTGGTTCAAGGTCCTCATTTCTGCCTTTATGGTATGGCACCAAATTACCTTTGGTCTCCTGCATTTCCTACACACTTCACGGGTCCAATGAAGTGCTGCTTCGCTGATGGAGTTGGCCTCTCTTCTCATCAAGTGCTGAATCGATCTCCAGCATTTCCTCATGATGATTGTGGCCATGTCCTCTTGACTACATGGTGTAAACTTCTACCATTCTGATCATTACATTCAGTAGAGTTAAATAACTTTTTCTTAAAACATAGCATCGTTGCTGCATCTAAAGGCAAGATGACACAACTGTAGCTAATAAGAGAAGTCAAAGCCAACATAAAAGCTAAAGAGAGGGCACATAATAGAGTAAATATGAGTGGAAAGTTAGAGCACTGGGAAGCTTTTAAAAACCAACAGAAGCAACTAAAAAAGTAATTAAGAAGGAAAAAATGGAATATGAAAGTAAGCTGGCCAATAATCTTAAAGATGATACCAAAAGTTTCTTCAAATGCATAAAGTATAAAAGGGAGGCAAAAGTGGTTATTGCACTGCTGGAAAACAATGCTGGAGAGGTAGTAATGGAGGAGAAAGAAATAGCAGATGAACTGATAAGTATTTTTCGTCAGTCTTCACTGTGGAAGATACTAGCAGTATGCTGGAAGTTCAAGAGTGTCAGAGGGCAGGGAGTGTGAAGATGCCATTACCAGGGAAAAGGTTCTCAGGAAACTGAAAGAAGGTAAGTCACCTGGACCAGATGGTCTACACTTCAGGGTTCTGAAACAGGTGGCTGAAGAGATTGTGGGGCATTAGTTGTGATCTTTCAAGAATCACAATGATTCCAGAAGAATGGAAAATTACAAACATCACTCCACTCTTCAAGGAGGGAGAGAAACAAGAAAGGAAATCATAGAGCAGTTAGTCTGACCTCAGTGGTTGGGAAGATGTAGGAAATGATTGTTAAGACTGTGGTTTCAGGGTACTTGGAGGTACAAGATAAAATAGGCAACGTTTCCTCAAGGGAAAATCTTAACTGACAAATCTGTTGGAATTCTTTAAAGAAATAACAAGCAGGATAGACAAAGGAGAAATAGTGGAAGTTGTGTACTTGGATTTTCAGTAGGCCTTTGACAAGGTGCCACAAATGAGCTTGCTTAAAAAGTATTTCTGGAAAAATACTAGCATGGATAAAGCAGTGGCCGATTGGCAGGACGCGAAGAGTTGGAATAAAGGGAGCCAGTTGGAATAAAGGGAGCTTTTTCTGGTTGGCTGGCAGTGACCAGTGGTATTCCACTGTAGTCTCAATTGGGACCGCTTCTTTTTACGTTATATGTCAATGACTTGGATAATGGAATTGATGGCTTTTTTGCCAAGTTTGTGGACAATACAAGGATAGGTGGAGAAGCAGATATGTTTAGGAAGTAGAGAGTCTACAGAAGAACTTAGATAGATTAGGAGAATGGGGAGAGAAGTGGCAGGTGAAATACAGTGTTGGGAAATGTATGGTCACTTTTTTCTCTAAATGGAGAGAAAATACAAAAAACTGACATGCAAAGGGACTTGGGAGTCCTTGTGCGGAATTCCTTAAAGTTTCATTTGCAGGTTGAGTCAGAGGTGAGGAAGATAAATGCAATGTTAGCATTCATTTCAAGAGGAGTAGAATATAAAGGCAAGGATATAATGTTGAGACATTATAAATCACTGGTGAGTGTTGGAGTCACTCCAAATCACTTGGAGTGTTGTGAGCAGTTTTGGGCTCCTGATCTTTGAAAGTATGTGCTGAAACTGGAAAGAGTTCAAAGGAAGTTCATGAAAATTATTCCAGGATTGAACAGTTTGTCATATGAAGAGCATTTGATGGCTCTGGGCCTATCTTCAATATAATTCAGAAGAGTGAGGGGTGACCTAATTGAAACCTATCAAACATTGAAGGCCTCAATACAGTGGTTGTAGAGAGGATCTTTCCAGTGGTGAGAAAATCTAGGACTGGAGGACACAGCTCAGTCGAGAATCTATCAACCACTGCTTTAAATACACTGTACATATAGACTAGGCCTCTGCAACTATTTGAACAGAGAAATTTCTTTGGCCAGGGAGTGGTGAATCTGGGAAAATCATTGCCACAGGTGGCTGTGGAGGCCAAGACTTTATGTATATTTAAGGCAGAGGTTGAATATTCTTGATTGGTCAAGGCATGAAGTGATATAGGGAGAAGGCAGGAGATTGGGGCTGAGAAAATGGATCAGCCATTATGAAATGGCGGAACGGACTTGATGGGCCAAAAGGCCTAATTCTGCTTCTATACCTTATGGTCTTATGGTCTTAACGGTTTGTAGGACTTCCCCCACCTGACTCTGTGCGCAGCAGTGAGGGGAGCCCTGACTGTGGTGGGTGCACCAAGCTTCAGTGCGACCCTCAGTATGCACGCCTGCAGCCTGGAATGTTCTAGTCAGCAGAATTCCTGCACAGACGTCTTGATATGCCGCCAGGCCAGCAAGTATCAGGCAGACCGAAAGGAGCCTTTCACTGAGCTGATGAACTTCCAGCAGCACTTGTTGTTTGTCTGAGAAGTTTATAAAATGTTGAAAAGGATGGATAGAATTGACAGAAGGAATTTTCTTTAACGTTGAATTTAAGGTGAGGGGGCCAATTTGAAAGGAAATGTGCAGGGCAAGTATATACACAGAGAGTGATGGGTGCCTAGAATGCACTTGAAGGGGTGGTGGAGGAAGCAAATGCAACAGACGCATTCAAGAAGCTCTTAGACACAGACAATGTTCAAAATTCAAAGTAAATTTATTATCAAGATACATATATAGTACCTACAATAAGTATTCACCTCCCTTGGAAGTTTTCATGTTTTATTGTTTTACAACATTGAATCACGGTGGATTTAATTTGGCTTTTTTGACATTGATCAACAGAAAGACCCCTTCATGTCAAAGCAAAAACAGATCTCTGCAAAGTGATCTAAATCAATTACAAATATAAAACAGGAAATAATAGATTGCATAAGTATTCACCCCTTTTAACATGACACTCCAAATCATCACTGGTGCAGCCAATTTGTTTTAGAGATCACATAATCACTTAAATGGAGATCTGTTTTTGGTGACCTGTGTGCAGTCAAGGTGTTTCAATTGATTGTAATAGAAATATACCTGTATCTGGAAGGTCCAACTGGCAGCGAGTCAGTATCCTGGCAAAAACTACACCATGAAGATTGAAGAACACTCCAAACAACCCTAACCCTAACCCAAACAACTCTGTGAAAAGGTTATTGAAAAGCACAAGTTAAGGGATGGATACAAGAAAATTTCCAGGTCACTGAATATCTCTTGGAGTACAGTTAAGTCAATCATCAAGAAATGGAAAGAATATGACACAACTGTAAATCTGCCTAGAATGGGTCATCTTCAAAAACTGAGTGACTGTGCAAGGGACTAGTGAGGGAGACCATCAAAAGACCTTTGACCACTCTGGAAGAGTTAGAAGCTTCAGTAGCTGAGATGGAAGGGACCACACATGCAACAACTGTTGCCTGGTTACTTCCCCAGTCGCAGCTTCATGGAGGAGTAGCAAAGAGAAAGCCACTGTTAAGAAAAATCTCACATGAAATCTCTAAGCAACAGGAATTCTGCAGATGCTGGAAATTCAAGCAACACACATCAAAGTTGCTGGTGAACACAGCAGGCCAGGCAGCATCTGTAGGAAGGGGTGCAGTCGACGTTTCAGACCGAGACCCTTCGTCAGGACTAACTGAAGGAAGAGTGAGTAAGGGATTTGAAAGTGGGAGGGGGAGGGGGAGATCCAAAATGATAGGAGAAGACAGGAGGGGGAGGGATGGAGCCAAGAGCTGGACAGGTGATAGGCAAAAGGGATAAGAGAGGATCATGGGACAGGAGGTCTGGGAAGAAAGACAAGGGGGGGGGGACCCAGAGGATGGGCAAGAAGTATATTCAGAGGGACAGAGGGAGAAAAAGGAGAGTGAGAGAAAGAATGTGTGCATAAAAATAAGTAACAGATGGGGTACGAGGGGGAGGTGGGGCCTAGCGGAAGCTAGAGAAATTGATGTTCATGCCATCAGGTTGAAGGCTACCCAGACGGAATATAAGGTGTTGTTCCTCCAACCTGAGTGTGGCTAACTCGCGGATACCTCCTCTTATTTACCCCTCGATCGTGACCCCACTAAGGAGCACCAGGCCATTGTCTCCCACACCATCACCGACTTCATCTGCTCAGGGGATCTCCCATCCACTGCTACCAACCTTATAGTTCCCACACCCCGCACTTCCCGTTTCTACCTCCTACCCAAGATCCAAAAACCTGCCTATCCTGGCCGACCTATTGTCTCAGCTTGCTCCTGCCCCACCGAACTCGTTTCTGCATACCTCGACACGGTTTTATCCCCCCCTTGTTCAATCCCTTCCTACCTATGTTCGTGACACTTCTCACGCTCTTAAACTTTTCAATGATTTTAAGTTCCCTGGCCCTCACCGCTTTATTTTCACCATGGATGTCCAGTCCTTATATACTTCCATCCCTCATCAGGAAGGACTCAAAGCTCTACGCTTCTTTTTGGATTCCAGACCTAATCAGTTTCCCTCTACCACCACTCTGCTCTGTCTAGCGGAATTAGTCCTTACTCTTAATAATTTCTCCTTTGGCTCCTCCCACTTCCTCCAAACTAAAGGTGTAGCTATGGGCACCCGTATGGGTCCTAGCTATGCCTGCCTTTTTGTTGAGTTTGTGGAACAATCTATGTTCCATGCCTATTCTGGTATCTGTCCCCCACTTTTCCTTCGCTACATCGACGACTGCATTGGCGCTGCTTCCTGCACGCATGCAGAACTCGTTGACTTTATTAAATTTGCCTCCAACTTTCACCCTGCCCTCAAGTTTACCTGGTCCATTTCCGACACCTCCCTCCCCTTTCTAGATCTTTCTGTCTCTGTCTCTGGAGACAGCTTATCCACTGATGTCTACTATAAGCCTACTGACTCTCACAGCTATCTGGACTATTCCTCTTCTCACCCTGTTTCTTGCAAAAACGCCATCCCCTTCTCGCAATTCCTCCGTCTCCGCCACATCTGCTCTCAGGATGAGGCTTTTCATTCTAGGACGAGGGAGATGTCTTTATTTTTTAAAGAAAGGGGCTTCCCTTCCTCCACTATCAACTCTGCTCTTAAACGCTTCTCCCCCATTTCATGTACATCTGCTCTCACTCCATGCTCCCACCACCCCACTAGGAATAGGGTTCCCCTGGTCCTCACCTACCACCCCACCAGCCTCCGGGTCCAACATATTATTCTCCATAACTTCCGCCACCTCCAACAGGATCCCACCACTAAGCACATCTTTCCCTCCCCCCCTCTCTGCATTCCGCAGGGATCGCTCCCTACACAACTTCCTTGTCCATTCATCCCCCCCATCCCTCCCCACTGATCTCCCTCCTGGCACTTATCCGTGTAAGCGGAACAAGTGCTACACATGCCCTTACACTTCCTCCCTTACCACCATTCAGGGCCCCAAACAGTCCTTCCAGGTGAGGCAACACTTCACCTGTGAGTCGACTGGGGTGATATACTGCGTCCGGTGCTCCCGATGTGGCCTTTTATATATTGGCGAGACCCGACGCAGACTGGGAGACCGCTTTGCTGAACATCTACCCTCTGTCCGCCAGAGAAAGCAGGATCTCCCAGTGGCCACACATTTTAATTCCACATCCCATTCCCATTCTGACATGTCTATCCACGGCCTCCTCTACTATAAAGATGAAGCCACACTCAGGTTGGAGGAACAACACCTTATATTCCGTCTGGGTAGCCTCCAACCTGATGGCATGAACATCGACTTCTCTAACTTCTGCTAAGGCCCCACCTCCCCTCGTACCCCATCTGTTACTTATTTTTATGCACACATTCTTTCTCTCACTCCCCTTTTTCTCCCTCTGTCCCTCTGAATATACCCCTTGCCCATCCTCTGGTTCTCCCCCCCTTGTCTTTCTTCCCGGACCTCCTGTCCCATGATCCTCTCGTATCCCCTTTTGCCAATCACCTGTCCAGCTCTTGGCTCCATCCCTCCCTCTCCTGTCTTCTCCTGTCATCTTGGATCCCCCCCTCCCCCTCCAACTTTCAAATCCCTTACTCACTCTTCCTTCAGTTAGTCCTGACGAAGGGTCTCGGCCTGAAACGTCGACTGCACCTCTTCCTACAGATGCTGCCTGGCCTGCTGCGTTCACCAGCAACTTTGACATGAAATCTCTGCTAATTTGCCAGAAGGCATGAGGAAGACTCTGAAGTCATCTGGAAGAAGGTTCTATGGTCTGATGAAACCAAAATTGATTTTTTGGCCATCAGACTAAACATTAGGTTTGGCATAAGCCAAACACTGCTCACCATCAAAACCACATCATCCCTACTGTGAAGCATGGTGGCGGCTGCATCATGCTGTGGAGATGTTTCACAGCAGCAGGGCCTGTAAGGCTTGTGAAGGTAGAGAGTAAAATGGATGCAGCAAAATACAGGGAAATCCTGGAGGAAAACCTGATGCAGTCTGCAAGAGAACTGAAACTTCGGAGAAGATTTGTTTTCCAGCAAGACAATGACCCAAAGCTTAAAGCCAAGGCTTAAAAATAACAAAGTAAAAATCCTGGAGCGGCCCAGTCAGATTCCAGACCTCAATCCAGTTGAGAATTTGTGGCTGGACTTGGAAAAGGCAGATCACTCATGACCCCCATGCAACCTAACAGAGCTTGAGCAGTTTTATAAAGAAGAATGAGGAAGAATTATAGTGTCCAGATGTGCAAAGCTGATAGAGACCTATCCACACAGACTCAAGGCTGTAGTTGCTGCTAAAGGGGCGTCTATTAATACTGACTTGAAGGGGGTGCATACTTATGTAATTAATTATTTTGTGTTTTATATTTGTAATGAATTTAGATCACTTAGTAGAGATCTGTTTTCACTTTGACACGAAAGAGTCTTTTTCTGTTGATCAGTGTCAAAAAGCAAAATTAAATCCACTGTGCTTCAATGTTGTAAAACAATAAAACATGAAATCTTCCGGGGGGGGGGGTGCGTGAATACTTTTTATAGACACTGTGTTCACGATTATACAATCCCGAGACTCATTTTCTTATGGGCATTCATAGTAAATACAAGAAACACAATAGAATCAACAACAGACTGCACCCAAAATGACGGACAAGCAACCAATGTGCAAAAGACAACAAACTGCAAATAGAAAAAAAATAACGATAATAATTATGCAATAAATGTTCATAACTACATTACTTAAGGGGAAATTACAGGCTGCATATTCCAGTGAGAGTAGTTCAGATGAAGTATACTTAGAAGTTATTTAAGCTGCCCACAAAGCATTGCTGTTTCTCACCAGTACTAGCTGGATGGAGGGATATGGATCATGTGCAGACAGAAGGGATTAGTTGAGTTAAGCGTCATTAGCTTAATCAATCCAGCAGAAGACTGTGTGCTGCGGGACCTGTTCCTGTGCTGTATTACTCTATGTTCCATGTCCTATCCGTTTTCATTGCAGAAGACACAAGTAATGTGGCAAAAATGGAGGGGAAATAAAGATCTGAGAATGGGGGAGGGTGATCTTAAAGCTGCTAATATGGCTAAACATAAAGTTCAGGTGATGTTAAAGGGTCAAAAACTGAACAAATCTCCTGAAGCTATCAGCTAGTGTCCATAGATTCTAAAAGATTGTAGATATGTCTATAATAACGTCCACAGTTCTATCAATCCTGAAAAATTTCCAACAGATTCCAGTTAATTGGGACACATTGAGACAGTGCATTTTGGCCCAATTAAGTGGCTGCCCCAGCAACTGAAGTTTTATGGAAATAGTTAAAAAGATATAAAAAAGACAAACTGCCATTTAATTACATTTGTATGTTACAAATTATGTATTTAAATGAAATACAGAACAAATTACAACACAATCAATGTTTCTTCTATACTATAAAACAGTGCATTTGTTGCTAATAATTATCAGCAAGAGAAATTTATCTGATGTATGTCTGGGATGTCCAGTAGGGGATAACACCTCTGGTGAAGGAGTTTATCATGTCTATACTGGGGCACAAATATACATTTATATATATATATATATATTTAACTTTCCCTGTCAACGGACCACTTCATTTTTCTATTTTGATTAAATTCTTTAAAAATACCAAAATACAAATCCCTTTAATGTCCAGCATGGATTTAATATGTACAATCGTGCATACAACCACTATTAAGTAATGAATATATGATTTGAACAGCTGCAAAGCCTTGGCAAAGGAATACATTTTTTCAGATCTGTAATTTAGACTATTATTGAGTGAGTGAGCAGTGGGAAGTGAGCCTTGATATCCCTGATGGGTGTGATTCATCTGAAACCCAATTTCATGGTCAATAAATCTTCTTTGCAGTTATTTAAAGTTTGTTCAAATTGATGGAATACTCAGTTATAATCCTGAAAAACAATTTGGGGATACAGTATATGAACATCTCATGTGTTATATGCAGTTTGTTCAGGAGCAACACAACAACAGAAGGAAGACATTCAGCCCCATTCACAATCATATCACACAGGCACAGGAAGAAATTATTCATCCTCTTGACACTATTTATCAAATCATAGGTAACCTCTAGGTTCAGTAACCATTTGTAGCCTTGCTTATTAAATTTCCTAAAGCTGCCCTCACCGGTGGCTTCCTTTCTCATGTTTAGTTCTGTCGCAGGAACAAGAATAAAGATTGATTAGTGCAATCAACCCATTCCTCCTTTATTGCCCTTGTTGGGACACCCAGTGAGTTGGAAGGTGAAAAGATAGACCCTTGGTCATTTTTCACCCAACAATTCTCATGTTCTTTATGAGCCTGCAGACCTCTAAGCTCCAATGCATTGTGTAATGATCTGCTGGGCGCAGTAACATTCCATTCCACGGAGGATACACGTGCACATTTCATTAGCAAGTGTCATAGCAATTATGTGAAACATAAGATTCACCCCTGGAGTGACAGAGTCATAAAACACTACAGCATGGAATAGGCCCTTCAGCCCACCGAGACCATGCCAAACTATTAATCTGCCAAGTCCAAACGACCTGCATCTAGACCATAACCCTCCATACTCAACACATCCATGTACATATGCAATTTTCTTTCAAATGTTGAAATCAAACCTGCATCAACCACCTGAGCTAGCAGCTTGCTTCACGCACTCATTACCCTCCGAGTGAAGAAGTTCCCTCTCAGCTTGTCCTTAACCATTTCACCTTTCAACCTTAAACCATGACAACTAGTTGTAGTCTCATCCAACCTCAATGGATAAAGCCTGCTTACATTTACCCTGTCTATCCCCCATATAATTTTGTATACCTTAATCAAATCTCCACTCATTCTTTTACACTCTAGGAAATCAAGTACTATCCTATTCAACCTTTCACTAAAGCTCAGGTCCTCAAATCCTGGCGACATCCTTGTAAATTTTCTCTGAACCTTTTCAATCTTATTGATGCCTTTCGTGTTGGAAGGTGACCAAAGCTGCACATAATACTCTGAGATTAAGCCGCACGAACATCTTAATCAACTTCAGCATAACTTCCCATCTCTTGTACTTAATGGTTTGATTATGAAGGCCAATGTGCCAAAAGTTTTCTTTAGGACCCTTTCAACATGTGCCATAATTTTTCAAGGAACTATGGACTATATTCCCTGACCCTTCTGTTCTAATGCACTCCTCAGTGTTCTACCATGCACTGTGTAAAAGTTAATAGCAATCCAAACTCAGTGGCCACTTTATTAGGTACACCTACTCATTAATGCAAATATCTAATTAGCCAATCATGTGGCAGAAACTCAATGCATAAGAGCATGCAGACATGGTCAAGAGGTTCATCTGCTGTTCAGGTGAAATATCAGAATGGGGAAGAAATGTGATTTAAGAGACTCTGACCATGGATGCTCGTTGGTGCCAGATTGGGTAGTTTGAGTATCTCAGAAACTGCTGATCGCCTGGGATTTTCATGGACAACAGTCTCTAGAGTTTACAGAGAATGGTGCAAAATAAACAAAAAATATTCAGTGAGTAGCAGTTCTGTGGGTGAAAATGCCTTGTTAATGATCAGAGGAGCATGTACTGGGCCCAGCACATAAGTGAAGTTATGAAGAAAGCATTGCAACACCTCTGCTTCCTTAGGAGTTTGCAAAGATTCAGCATGACACCTAAAACTTCGACAGACTTCTATAGATGTGTGGTGGACAGCATATTGACTGACTGCCTGGTATGGAAGATCCTACAAAAAGCAGTGGATACAACCCAGTCCATCATGGATAAAGCACATCTAGACAGAGCATTCAGTGAAAGCAGCATCGATCATCAGCAACCCCCACCACCCAGGTCATACTCTCTTCTCAGTGCACCATCAGAAAGAAGGCACAGGAGCCTTGGGACTCGCACCACTAGGTGCAGGAATAGTTATTGCTCTTCAAACATCAGGGTTCAATGCCCAGTCAGTGTGGACTTTCACTGATTCTATTATGATTATTATTCTATTATGCACTTATTGAGTATGCCCACAAGAAAACGAATCTCAGGGTTGTATATGGTGACATAAATGTACTTTGATAATAAATTAACTTTGAAGTTTGAACTTTGAACTTTAAGAAAGACCAGAATGGTTCAAGCTGACAGGAAAGTGGCAGTACCCTAAATAACCATGTGTTACAACACATGTGTGCAGAAGAGCATCTCTGAACATAAAACTTTGGAGTGGATGGGCTACTGCAATAGAAGACCATGAACATACACTCAGTAGCTGCTTTACTAAGTACAGGATGTATCTAATAAAGTGCCACTGAGTGCATGTCATGAAATGTCTTATTTTGTGGCTGCAGTACAGTGCAATACATAAAGTAGATTATAAGTTACAACAAGAAATATATATAAATGAGTAGTGCAAAAAAGAGACAAAAATAGCCACGTAATGTCCAGGAGTTCATGGTCTATTTAGAAATCTGATGATGGAGGGGAAGAAGTTGTTCCTAAAACATTGAGTGTGTGTCTTCAGGCTCTTGTACCTCCTCCTTGATAGTAGTATGAGAGGAGGGCATGTCCTGGGTAATGGAGTTCTTTAATAATGGACACCACCTTTTTGAGGCATCACCTTTTGAATGTGTCCTTGATGCTGGGGAGGCCAGTGCACATGATGGAGCTGACTGAGTTTACAGATTTCTGCAGCTTTTTCCAGTCCTGTGCATTGGACCCTCAATACCTGATGGTGATGCAACCAGTTAAAACACTCTCTAAGTACATCTGAAGTAGAGTCTTACTGGAGTCTTTGGTGACATACCAAGTTTCCGCAAACACTTAATGAAATATAGGCACTGTCATGCTTTCTTTGTAATTGCATCTGTATGCTGGGTCCAAGGGAGATCTTGAGGAATCTTGATACCTTTGAACTTGAAATTCCTCACCCTTTCCATTACTGACCCCTTGATGAGAACTAGTGTGTGTGTATTCCCTCAAACTTGCTGAGGTCCTCCGGCATTTTGTGTGTGTTGATCAAATGCTTTTATTTGAAGTAATACAATTTATGAACCACACAGGAGGAGAGAAGGAGAAGATCAGGAAGTTATTGAGAGGGGGGTCCAGGTTTTAGGATACTGGATCTTCTCAACACAATTAAAACTAGAGCAGAGAAACAGGGCCTTTGACCCATTTACTCTGTGTGGAACTTTTCATCTGCCTAGTCCCAAAAACCTGCATCCAGACCATCACTCTCCATACCCCTACCCCTCCTATCCATGTACCCATCCAAACTTCCCTTAAACATTGAAATTGAACTCGCATCCATCACTTCTGCTGGTAGCTCATTCCAGACTCTCACCAATTTCCGAGTGAAGAAGTTCCCCATTATGTTCCCCTTAAACTTTTCACCTTTCACACTTAACCCATGACCTCCAGTTGTAGTCTCATCCAACCTCAGTGGAAAAAGTCTGCTTGCATTTACCCTCTATATATATATATATATATATCGCTCATAACTTTGTATACCTCTATCATATTTCCCCTCAATCTTTTACATTCCAAGAAATAGCGTCCTAACCTATTCAACCATTCCCTATAACTCAAAAGGTCATGTCCTGGCAACATCCTTGCAAATTTTCTCTGCATTCTTTCAATCTTATTGATATCTTTTCTGCAGATAGGTGACAAGAACTGCGCACAGTACTTCAAATTATACCTCAGAAATGTTTTATACAACTTTAACATAACATCCCAACTCCTGTATTTGATACTTTGATTATGAAGGCCATAAGAAAAGCTTTCTTTATGACACTCTCTAACTGTGAAACCACTTTCAAGGAATTATGGATCTGCATTGCTAGATCCCTCTGGTTTATGCTCCCAAAGTGCAACACGTCACACTTGTCTGCATTAAATTCCATTTGCTATTTTGCAGTCCAGTTTTCCAGCTGGTCCAAATTCTGCTGTAACCCTCACTGTCTACTGCTACCCCTATTTTGGTATCTGCAAATTTACTGATCTAGTTAACCACATTATCATCCAGATCATTGATAGCGATGACAAACAGCAATGGACCCAGCACCCATCCCTGTAGCACACCACTAGTCACAGGCCTCCAGACAGGGAGCCAACCATCTACTACCACTCTCTGGCTTCTCCCATGAAGCCAATGCCTAATCCAATTTACTATTTCATCTTGAATGCCGAGCAACTCAATCTTCTTGACCAACCTCCCGTGCAGGACCTTGTTAAAGGCCTTGCTAAATTCCATGCTAAAGACAACATCCACTGCCTTTCCGTCATCAACTTTCTTAGTAACTGCCTTGAAAAACTCTGTAAGATTGTTTAGACACAACCTACCACCCATGAGGCCATGTTGACTATCCCTAATCAGTCCCTGTCTATCTAAATACTTGTATGTCCAGTCCCTTAGAATACCTTGCAGTAACTTTCCCACAGCTGACATCAGGTTCACTGGCCTACAACTTAGAGCCCATGTTAAACAATGGAACAACATTAACTGTTGTCCAATCCTCTGCTACCTCACCCATCTCCTCTATAATCTGCATAGGATCCATGACCTCACTGTTGCTTTGCCTCACGTCTAGACACTTTATGTCCTTCTCCTGAGTAAATATAGATGCAAAATATCCAGTTAAGATCCCCCTCCCACAACCCCATCTCTTTCATCTCCGTGCATAGATGGCCACTCTGATCTACCAAAGGAGTAATTTTGTCCCTTGCAATCCCTTTGCACTTAATACGTATATCTGTAGAAGTCCTTGGGATTCTCCTTCACCTTGTCTGCTAGAGCAACCTCTTGCCTTCTTTCAGCCCTCTTGATTTCCTTCTTAAGTGTTCTACATTTCTTAGACTCCTCAAGTACCTCTCTTGTTCCTGCCTGCCAGTACCTGCTGTGCACCTCCATCCTTTTCTTAACCAGGGCCTCAATATTAGATTAGATTGGATTATGAGGACACTCAGTCCTCGTTTATTGTCATTTAGAAATGCATGCATTAAGAAATGATACAATGTTCCTCCAGAGTGATATCACAAAAAAAAGGACAAACCAAAGACTAACACTGACAAGACCACATAATCATAACATATAGTTACAGCAGTGCAAAACAATACCGTAATTTGATAAAGAGCAGACCATGGACACGGTATAAAAAGTCTCAAAGTTCTAATCAACTCCCGACAGTCCCGATATCAGGTGGTAGAAGGGAGAAACTCTCCCTGCCGTAAACCTCCAGGCGCCGACAACTGCCGATGCAGTGGAAGCACCCGACCACAGCCGACTCTGAGTCCATCCGAAAACTTCAATCTTCCGACCAGCCCCTCTGATACAGCCTCCCGAGCACCATCCTCTGCCGAGCGCTTCGACCTCGCCCCAGCCACCGAGCAACAAGCAAAGCCGAGGACTCGGGGCCTTCTCCTCCAGAGATTCTGGATCACACTAACAACGGCAGCAAAGAAGGCATTTCAGAAGTTTCGCCAGATGTTCCTCCGTGCTCTCACATCTGTCTCCATCAAATCTGGATTGTGCACAGCACCCTACTTGACAGATTACAGATATCATTCACCAGAGTGGCTGCTGTGTGCTGCGTCGCGCCACCAACTTCTCCTCCAATATCTCTTGAAAACCAAGGTTCCCTCAACTTGTTATCATTGCCTTTTATTTTGACAAGAGTGTATGAACTCTGTAGTTTTAAAATTTCATTTTTGACGGTCTCCCACTTACTAAGCACACCTTTGCCAGAAAACAACCTGTCCCAATCCACTATTGCCAGATCCTTTCTGATACTATCAAAATTGGCCTTTTTCTAATTTAGAATCTCAACCCAACGATCAGACTTATCCTTCTTCATAATTATCTTGAAACTAATGGTATTATGATCACACAAATTTTTGGTTCCTGCCTTGTCTCCGTTGCAAGGGAGGGACCGGAGAGGAACCCAAGTGCAGGACACAGGCACGGAGACAGGGTCAAGAGATGCTAGTTCAGTTGCGAACTTAGAACAGATAACCACGGGGGTCTTGATTCGAAGACGAGGTTTTCATAAAATCTCTAGAGAATGGAGTGGAGCTTAGAACTAACAGTCCTAAGGGGCCAGGAAACAAGGTTAACACTCACTGGAATCAACCAATGAACTGGTGACCCATGGCTGTGACGCCAGAGTTCTTATCCTGCATTCCTTGATGGGAACCAGGTGTGCTGTAATTAATGGAATTAGCCGCAATTGGGAATTAGACAACAGGAATTAAGGCACAATCAAGGAGATAGGAGTGAGATGGGGGATAACCAGATGGGACCATGACTTTTCCTTTATTGGAAATCAAGTATGACACTCTTTGTAGTTGGGACCTCTATGTATTGAGAAAGGAAACTTTCCTGAACACATTTGACAAACTTTTTCCCACCCAGACTTTTTGCAGTATGGGAGTCCCACTCAAATCAGTTTAAATCACCTATTAGCACAACCTTCTGTTTCTTACAGCAGTCTGTGATCTCTCTCCAAATGTGCTCCTCTAAATCCTGCTGACTATTGGGTGATCTATAATATAATCCCAGTTATTCGCTCATCCCCTTTCTTATTCCTCATTTGTACCCATACAGCCTCAGTAGAAAGGCTCTCCAGTCTGTCCTGTCTGAGCCCTGACTAGTAAGGCCACCTTTAATCCCTCCTGCACTACTATGTGTAAAACTCTGGAACCCCTGGAACACTGAGCTGCCAGTCCTGCCCCTCCTCCAACCAAGTCTCAGTAATGGTTGATAGCTAAGTGTAGGCTTCCAGAGTGTTGGGCAGCTCAGGAAGGTTACAGAAAATTAAAATTGTGGAAATAGGGGTATCAGCAAATATGGGAATGGTGAAATGTAAACATTTTCAACCCATTTTCAGGTAATGAATTTTTGTACATAATTATGGAGGGCTCAAAGTTCAAAAAGCTTAAAGTAAAATTATTATCAAAGTATGATTACATTACCATATGCAATCCTAAAATTCATTTTCCAGTGTGGAAAAGAAGACAAACTGCAAATTCAAATAAAGAAAGAAAGAAAACTGTGAACATGATTTGTAGAGTCATTGAAAGTGAGTCCTTAGGTTGTGGAGTCAGTTCAGAGTTGAGGCTATCTAGTGTACTGTAGGTTCTGACGTGTTGGTATGAGCTGATGGACAGGACAGCCGCAACCGTTCCTATTATCAAAGTATATATATCTACATACAAGCCTGAGATTCATTTTCTTGCACGCATACTCAATGAATCTATAATAGGATAATAACCATAATAGAATCAATGAAAGACCGCACCAACTTGGGAGTTAAACCAGAGTGCAAAAGGCAACAAGCTATGCAAATACAAAAACAAGAAAATAATAAATAAGTAAGCCATAAATATTGAGAACACAAGATGAAGATTTGGCCCTGGAACCTGTGGTGTAACTCCTGAGGCTCCTGCACCTTCTTCCTGATGTCAGCAACAAGAGGAGAGCATGCCTTAGGTGGTGGGGCTTATGCTTCACGTAGATGTGCTCAATGTGCAAGGGCTTTACTCATAATGGACTGGGCAGTAACCATTTCTTTTTGTAGGATTTCAAAAGACGATAGAGCCCATTATCCAACAATCCTACTCTATAACACAAGAGAAACAGATTTAGAGCATTACGCAATGCTTTTTAATAACATGCAAAAACTTCTTGGTACAACTAATCTGTTCTACATCGACATGTTCCCATGACAATATTTTGCAGTTAAGTTAATTAATGTGAGTCACAAAGCCCAAAGAAGTACATGTTCTGCCTGAACATTTAACTAGGAATTGAATCGTATGGTGACTTTGACAAGAGGCTCTGAACTGTAAAGACAGGATGAAGAATAGATTATTCCGTGTCTGGTTAGGAAATAAAAACCGAAAGCCTGGCTGGAAAGAAAGGAAGATCCAGGAAGATGGTGTGGGTAAAATCAGTGACAACATTTTCATGATTTGTGTTCGTAGAAGTGCAGAACATAACATGTGACACTGGAGATGGCTCTGGGTTGGAGCAGGGCATCCATTGCAGCAGATAACTAGGGATTCGATTGGATTGATAACTGCCTGTATTACGATGGGGAGAGAGCATTCTTCCACGCTCTGAGAAGTTTGTGATGAAACATGTCAACTCCTGCCTGAAGGGTGCCTGAGGAGCAACGTGCCTGCAGGCACAGGTCCACAGCAGATGCCATTGCACTGTATCTTCACTCAACCCTGGAACAGCTGTATAGTGTAGATGTACACTCTGATAAAAAGTATTTTTCATCCAACCCATCATGGGCAAAGCCCTTCCCGCCAGTGAGTACATCCCTGTTGTAGGAAAGCAGCATGCATCATCAAGCACCCCCACCATCCAGGCCATGCTGTTTTCTTGCTGCTGCCATTAGGAAGGAAGTACAGGGTCCTTAGGACAAAAAAAAACAGGTATAGGAACAGTTATTATCCCTCAACCATCAGACCCTTGAACCAAAGGGGATAATTTCATTCAACTTTACTCACTCCATCTCTGAACTGTTCCCTCAACTTATGGACTCACTTTCACATTCTCAACAAGTACTCTTCATCTCATGTTCTCTTGGAATTTTAAATAACCAATCTCCAAATTTTCCAATATGTAGGTGATCACCAATGACTGGTAGTGGTATTGCTATTGTATTGATATTGGTATTGTATTGGTATTGGTATTGATATTAGTATTGGTATTGATATTGTATTGACATTGGTTTTGGTATTTGTATTGGTATTGATCCTGGCGTTAGTATTCAAATGTGTTTATTATTGTCACACGTACTGAGAAACAGTGAGAATCGTCTTGCATACTGCTTATAGTGATCAGATCATTATACAGTTCAGTGAGGTAGAACAAGATATAACAATAACCAAACGCAGCAGTGTAAAAGCTACAGAGAAAGTGCAGTGCAGTACAGGTAAACAATAATATGCAAGGTCATAACAAGGTAGATTGTGAGGTCAACAGACCAAGCTATCATACAAGATGTCTGATCAAGAGTCTGAGAGCAGTGGGATGGAAACTGTTCTTTGAGCCTAGTGGTACGTGATAGCAGACTTTTGCAACAAAAATGTACAGATCAGTAAAGAAATGGATTATGTAATTTTCATGATTCGGGAGAGGCACTTCCTTTCTCCCATCAGAGCTGAATAGAACTTATCTTCACTTCCCACATACTTTACCACACGGTGTCATTCCTCAATCGAATCATACTATCTCAGGCAGTCTAATTCAACATTTCATTCATTCTATTCTGGAACATAGAGCAGTGCAGACACTTTAGCCCATAACATTACGCTGACCTTTTAACCTACTCTAAGGTCAATCTCACCTATGTAACCCTCCATTTTTCTATCATCTATGTGCCTATCTCTGGACAGTGAAGTTGCATACATCAAGATGCTTTTCACTGACTACAGTTCAATATTCCATAAGACATAGGAGAAGAATTTGACCTCTTCCCACCGAGACTACTTCGCCATTCCATCATGACTGATATACTATCCCTCTTAACCCCATTTCTCTGTTTTCTTCCTATAACCTCTGACGTCCTTACAAGAACCTATCAAACTCCGCTTTAAATATACTCAGTGACTTGGCCTCCACAGCAGCCTTTGGCATTGAATTCCACAGATTCACCACTATCTAGCTAAAGAAATTCCTCTTGCCATTGCTGAGTGAGTGATGTCATAACAAAAACCTCAATGTCAGCAAAGCCAAAGAGCTGATTATTGACTTCAGGATGAGGAAACCAGCGGTCCATGAACCTCATGAGGAGATTGATGCTGGAGAGGGTCAACGAATGTAAATTCTTTGGTGTTTTCATACCAGAGGATCTGACCTGGGTCCAGCACATAAGTGCCATTACAAAGAAGGTACAGAATGCCTCTACTTTCTTAGAAGCCTTCACAGATTCAGCATGTCATCTGAAACTTAGACAAACTTCTATGAATGCACAGTGTAGAGTATCCTGACTGGTTACAATACAACTTTGTATGGAAACATCAATGCTCAGGAATGGAAGAGCCTGCAGAAAATAGTGTATACATCAAGTTCATCACAGGTAAAGCCCTCCCCAGCACAAAACACACCTGGAGCGCTGTCACAAGTAAGAAGCATCCATTATCAAGGACGCCCACTACACAGGACATGCTCCCTTCTCGCTGCTGTCATCAGGAAGGAGGTACAGGAGTCTCAGAGCTCATACCACCAGGTTCAGGAACCATTATTACCTCTCAACCTTCAGGATCTTGAACCAATGTGGGTAACTTCACTCACCTCAACAACGAGCTGATTCCCCTATCAATGGACTCACTTTCAAGGACTCAAGTCATGTTCTCAGCATTATTTATGTACTTATTTATTTATTATTATTATTATTTTGTATTTCACAGTCTTCTTTTACACATTGGTTGTTTAGAGGTCTTTGTTTATGTGTAGTTTTTTATTGATTCTGTAAATGCATGCAAGCAAATGAATCTCAGGGTTTGTAAATGGATGTAAAAGGCTACTAAGAGCAGTTTGGAATATGATACCTCATTTCCCAGGTGGGAGAGGACACAGTGGAGGGGAGAGGCTATTGCATCATCAGCAGATCGATTTGAGCAATAAGCAAACTGGAAAAGGTCCAGTGTAGCTGGGAGAAAGGCTTTAAGACCATGAGACCATGAGACATAGAAGCAGAAGTAGGCCATACGTGGTGTACCTGGATTTTCAGAAGGCCTTTGACAAGGTGCCGCACATGCAAGATAAGAGCCCATGGAATTACAGGGAAGTTACTAGCATGGGTGGAGCATCGGCTGATCGGCAGAAAACAGAGTGGGAATAAATCTGGTTTCCTCATCCTATTCTGGCTGGCTGCCGGTTACCAGTGGAGTTCCACAGGGGTCAGTGTTGGGACCGCTGCTTTTTATGACGTTAGTCAATGATTTGGACTACGGGATTAATCGATTTGTGGTTAAATTTGCCAATGATACAAAGATAGGTGGAGGAGTGGGTAGTCTTGAGGAGTTGTAGTGTTGTAGTCTAGAGGTATAGAATATAAGAGCAGGGATGTGATGTTGAGGCTCTATAAGGCACTCATGAGACCACACTTGGAGTATTGTGTGCAGTTTTGGGCTCCTTATTTTAAAAAGGATATACTGACATTGGAGAGAGTTCAGAGAAGATTCACAAGAATGATTCCAGGAATGAAAGGGTTACCATATGTGGAATGTCCGGCAGCTCTTGGGCTGTATTCCCTGGAGTTCAGGAGAATGAGGGGGGATCTCATAGAAACATTCTGCATGTTAAAAGGCCTGAACAAATTAGATATGGCAAAGTTAGTTCCCATGGTAGGGGATTCTAGGACAAGACAGCACGCTTCAGGATTGAAGGACGTCCTTTTAGAACTGAGATGCGGAGAAATTACTTTAATCAGAGGGTGGTAAATCTGTGGAATTTGATGCCACGCGTGGCTGTGTAGGCCAAGTCAATTGGTGTATTTAACGCAGAGATAGATGGGTTCTTGATTAGCCAGGGCATCAAAGGGTATGGGGAGAAGGCAGGGGAGTGGGGATGACTGGAAGAATTTGATCAGCCCATGATTGAATGGCAGAGCAGACTCGATGGGCCGAATCGTCTACTTCTGCTCCTGTATCTTATGGTCTTATTCTGCCCAGCAAGTCTGCTCCGCCATTCCATCATGGCTGATCCCAGATCCCGCTCACCCCCATACTCTGCCTACTCGCCTTATCCTTTAATGCTCTGACCAATTAGGAAACTATCAACTTTCGTTTTAATATACCCTTGGACTTGGCCTCCACCGCAGTCTGTGGCAGAGCATTTCACAGATTCACTACTTTCTGGCTAAAAAAATTCCTCCTTATCTCTGTTCTAAAAGGTCACCCCTCAGTTTTGAGGCTGTGCCCTCTAGTTCTGCATATCCCCATTAGAGGAAACATCCTCTCCACATCTGCCCTATCTAGACCTTTGAACATTCGGTAGGTTGCAATGAAACCCCCATGCATACTCCTAAATTTCAGTGAGTACAGGCCCAAAGTTGCCAAATGCTCCTCGTATGTTAACCCTTCCATTCCTGGAATCATCCTCGTGTATCTCCTCTGGACTCTCTCCAATGACAACCCATCCTTTCTGAGATTTGGGGCCTAAAACTATTGACAATACTCCAAGTGCGGCCTGACTAGTTTCTTATAAAACCTCAGCAATACCTCCTCGATTTTTTATTCTATCCCCCTTGAAATAAATGCTGATGTTGCATTTGCCATCTTTACCACATACCCACGGTGTAAATTAGCCTTCTGGGAGTTTTGCATGAGGACCCCTAAGTCCCTCTGCACCTCTGATGTTTGAATTTTCTCCCCCTTTAGATAATAGTCTGCACTATTGTTCATTTTACCAAAATGCATTATCTTACATTTTCCAACACTGTATTCCATCTGACTTTTTTTTGCCTATTCTTCCAATTTGTCTAAGTCCTGCTGCAATCGCATTGCTTTCTCAGCACCACCTACCCCGCACCTATCCTCATGTCGTCTGCAATCTTTGCCACAAAGCCATCAATTCCATGACCAGCCACTCAAAGCATTTCATAATGGTTGTCACTGCACGATAGTCATTCAGGCAAGGTGCCACACATGAGGCTGCTTAACAAGCTATGAGTCCATGGTACTACAAGAAAGATTCTAGCATGGATAAAGCAGTGGCTGATTGGCAGGAGGCAAAGAGTGGGAATAAGGTGAGCCTTTTCTGGTTGGCTGCCTGTGACTAGTGATGTTACACAAGGGTCTGTGTTAGGACTGATTCTTTTTACTTTATATGTGCATGATTTGGATGATGGAATTGATGGGTTTGTTGATGATATGAAGCTAGTGGGGGGGCAGGTGGTTTTGAGGAGGTAGAGAGCTCACATAAGCACTTAGACAGATTAGCAGAATGAGCAAAGAAATGGCAGATGGAATACAGTGTGGGGAATATAAAAGCAAGGATGTAATGCTGAGAATTTATAAAGGTCTGGTGAGGCCTCTCTTAGAATATTGTGAGCAATTTTGGGCCCCTTATCTTAGAAAGGATGTGCTGACAATGGAGAGCTTTAAGGTGAAGTTCACAAAATGATTCCAGAATTGAATAACTTGTCATATGAAGAGTGTTTGATGGCTTTGGTCCTGTATACACTGGGATTCAGAAGAATGAGGGGTGACCTCAATAAAACCTATCGAATGATGAAAGGCCTTGACAGAGTGGATGTAGATGTTTTATTCGATAGGAGGTTCTAAGAACAGAAGACACAGCTTCAGAATAGAGGGGCGTCCTTTTAAAACAGAGATGAGGAGGAATTTTATTAGCCAGAGAGTGGTGAATTTGTGGAATTATTTGCCGTAGACAGATGTGGAGGCCAAGTTTCTTGATTTGTCGGGCATGAACGGATATGGGGAGAAGGCAGGAAATTGGGGCTGAGAGGAGAATTGGATCAGACATGATAAAATGGCAGAGCAGACTTAATGGGCCAAATGGTCTGATACTGCTCCTGTATCTTATGGTCTTATCTAAGAGTCTGTTAAATATCCCTAATGTATCTACCACTGCTGGTAGGGTGTTCCACTCACCCACCACTCTCCACGTAAAGAATCTAATTCTGACATGCCCCCTACACTTTCCTCCCATCACCCTAAAATTATGCCCCCTCATATTAGTTATTTCTGCCTTGGGAAAACATCTCAGGCTATCCACTCTATCTATACCTCTCAGATCTTGCACATCTCTATCAAGTCACCTCTCAACTGCCTTTTCGCTAAAGAGAAAAGCCCGAGCATTCTCAATCCAGCATGCAATCCTAATCTGCTATCTCTCCCCATCTAGTTCAATCCTATGCTCCCATTATTCCCCATCCATGTCTAATTTCATTTTATCCTGTCTTTCTATGCACTCTTTAAAATAATTCACACACTCTTTCCTCCTCTCACTACAACCATTTTAAACGTACTCTCCTTTCACTCCTCCCAGATACAACACCCCAGTACCATCACTCTACTCCATCATCTGGTTGCAGTCTTCCTTCATACTCCAGCTTTTTTATAACACATTGTATGAACACTGCCACTCTCAATAACTCTGAACTTAAGTATTTCAGACAGTCTAATCCCATTCTCAGAGAACGTAAATCATCACAAAACAATGGAACAGGCCTGTCAGCCCATAATGTCTGCTTATACAATCATCATCGTCATCATTATGTGGTGTGTCATAACGTCTGCTTATATAATCAGCATCATCATCATCATTATGTGGCGTATAGTCTGCTTATATAATCATCATCATCATCATTATGTGGCATGTCATAATGTCTGCTTATATAATCATCATCATCATCATTATTATGTGGCATGTCATAATGTCTGCTTATATAATCATCATCATCATCATCGTGGCGTATCATAGTCGGCTTATATAATAATCATCATCATCATTATGTGGCGTGTCATATGATGTGGGCGATCTTGGTCAATGACCATGACTGTTCTTGGCAAATGTTTCAACAGAAGTGGTTTTCCATTGTCTTCTTCTAGGCAGTGACTTTACAAGACTGGTGACACCAGTCATTGTCAGTACTCTTCAGAGATTGTCTGACTGACATCAATGGTCACATAACCAGGACTTGTGGTGTGCACTATCTGCTCATACAACCACTTGCTCTCATGGCTTCACATGACCCTGACTGGGGGGAGGCTAAGTAGGTGCTTCACCTTGCCCAAGGCTGACATGCAGGCTAGTGGAGGGAAGGAACGGCTTAGATCTCCTTTGGCAGAGAGATATCTGCACCCGCCACCCAGGCTTGCTCTACGCCATGAGTAATCCCTTCTGCCAGCTCATGATCCATATCTCTGAATACTCTTCAAATTCATGTGCCTATCTAAAAATATGTTTAACACCACGATGGTTTAAAAAATAGTTATTTAGGACGGAATAGGCTAAGTAATTACAGTTGTTGGAATTGGAACACAGCACCACTAAGCATCTAAATGAGGGCTGATGTCAGTCAGCCCAGCCATCCTAGGCAACATGAGGAGAGAAAAAAAAACAAGGGAAAACTAGCACAAGACGCACATTCCAATGACTGATGCAAGATGATCTATGGGTGTGACAAACAAAAAGGCAGATAAAGTTACACCTGGAACTTATTCCCAAGTTAGGCATCTGCATTTTGAAATGGAATACTAGAAATGTGCAGAAAGCCATAAAAAACAAGTAAACCCGTATGCATGCAGCTTTACAATCCACATTTGTGCCACTGCAAAACTCAGCCCTCCACCTGGTTGTCTGCACACTGTCTCTACAGGGTTGTCAACTTTTATGGATAGGCAAGAATTATCTACAAATCAGATCAACTTCCAGGACACTGCTGTAAACAGACCTGAAGAAAAATGGTCAGGGCATTAAATAAACTATGTTTAAAAACAAATCTTTTGACTGCAACTGCCTATTAATTATAATATTATCAGAGTTGGGAGGGATATGAACATTTCATAGCAATCTAACTTTTTTTCAATGGTGCTGCAAATGTGCAACCTTTATACTGTACAACCAAGAAAGTAAAACTTGCAAATTAACTGCCTCCCAGTTGTCTCAAAGCACTGTCAGGCAGTATGAAATAGATTGGAGGGGGTCAGTTTTCGTAGAATTAGTGGATTCTTTGTGGTTATGAAGCTGGAGATTTCTATCTCTTCATAGTATCTGCTTCTATCACCAACCACAGCAGCTCATTCCAGGCACTCACCACTCTCTGTGTAAAACAAACTGCCCCACACATTTATAAACTTCCCCTCCTCACCTTCAAAGTACCCCTTCCAGTATTTGATATTTCTTCCCTGGGGAAAACATCCTGACCATCTATTCTGTCTCTGCCTTTCATAATTTTAGAAATCTACGGCACATTACAGGCCCTACAGCCCACAATGTTGTGCTGGCCATGTGACCTACTCTAGAAACTGCTTAGAATTTCCATACTGCATAGCCCTCTATTTTTCTAAGACCCTATTGTATCCACCTCTACCACCATCACTGGCAGTGCATTCCACGCACCCACCACTCTCTGTGTGAAAAACTTACCTCTAACATCTCCCCTGTACCTACTTCCAAGCACCTTAAAACTATGTCCTCTCGTGTTAGCCATTTCAACCCTGGGAAAAAGCCTCTGACTATCCACTCGATCAATGACCATCATCATCTTATACACCTCTATCAGGTCACCTCTCATCCTCCGTCGCTCCAAGGAGAAAAGGCCGAGCTCACTCAACCTATTCTCATAAGGCACACTCTCCAATCCAGGCAACATCCTTGTAAATCTCCTCTGCACTCTCTCTATAGTATCCACATCCTTCCTGTAGTGAGGTGACCAGAACTGAACACAGTACTCCAAGTGGGTCTAACTAAGGTCTTATATAGCTGTAACATTACCTCACGGCTCTTGAACTCAAACCCACGGTCAACACACCAAATGACTTTTTAACAACACTGTCAACCCGTTCAGCAGCTTTGAGTATCCTATGGACATGGATCCAAATCTCTCTGATCCTCTACATTGCCAAGAGCCTTACTATTAATATAATATTCTGTCTTTAAATTTGACCTACCCAAATGAACCACTTCACACTTATCTTGGTTGAACTCCATCTGCCACTTCTCAGCCCAGTACTGCACCCTATCGATGTCCCGCTGTAATCTTTGACAACCATCCAGACTATCCACAACACCCACAACTTTTGTGTCATCAGCAAACTTACTAATCCACCCTCTACTTTCTCATCCAGGTCATTTATAAAAATCACAAAGAGGAAGGTTCCCAGAACAGATCCCTTCGGAACACCACTGGTCATTGACCTCCATGCAGAATATGAACTGTTTATAAGTTAACTGTTCTTTGCTTTCTGTGTGCAAGCCAATCCTGGATCCACAAAACAAGGTCACCTTCAATCTCATGCCTCCTTACTTTCTGAATGAGCCTTGCATGGGGAACCTTATCAAATGCCTTACTAAAATCCATATAAGCTACATCCACTGCTCTACCTTCATCAATGTGTTTTGTTACATCCTCAAGGAATTCAATCAGGTTCATAAGGCACAACTTGCCCTTGATAAAGCCAATGCGACTATCCCTAATCAGATTATGTCTCTCCAAATGCTCATAAATCCTGCCGCTCAGGATTTTCTTCAACAACTTGCCCGTCACTGAAATAAGACTCACTGGACCATAATTTCCTGGGTTATCTCTACTCCCTTTCTTGAAAAAGGGAACAACATTTGCAACCCTCCAATCCTCTGGTATTTCCCATCCCTGTTGATGATGCAAAGATCATTCCCAGAGGCTCAGAAATCTTCTCCATTGCTTCCCACAGTTACCTGGGTATATCTCATCTGGATCTAGTGACCTATCTAACTCAATGCTCTTAATGTCTATGTGCTCAAGTGTTTCAGTCTGCTGTAAATCATCCCTATAATTGCTAAGTCTCTTTTCCCTGGTGAATACTGAAGCAAAGTATTCATTAAGTACCTCTGCTCTCTCTTCCAACTCCATGCACATGTTTCCACTATCGCACCTGAATGGTCTTATTCTCACATGGTTTATCCTCGGTCTCTTCACATACTTGTAGAATGCCTTGGGATTTTCCTTAATCCTGTTCACCAAGTCTTTCTCATGGCCCCTTCTAGCTCTTCTAATTCCATTCTTATGCTCATTCCTGGCAACCTTGTAATTTTCTAGAGCTCTCAGTACCTATTTTCTTGAATCTTCATAATCATTCTTTATCTTCTTAACTAGATTTTTACATCCTCTTTACATGGTTCTTTTATTCTACCAACCTTTCCCTGCCTCAATGAAACATACCTATGCAGAACGCTGTGCAAATGCTCCCTGAACATTTGCCACATTTCTGCCTTGCATTTTCCTGAGAACATCTGCTCCCAATTTATGCTCCAAGTTTCTGTCTAATAGCATCATATTTCCCCCTACCTCAATTAAATGCTTTCCCAAATTGTCTGCTCCTATCTCTCTTGAGTACTATGGTAAAAGAGATAGAGTTGTGATCTCTACCTCCAAAATGCTCTTCCACTGAGAGGTCTGACACCTGATCGGGTTCATTTCCCAATACCAGATCAGGTACAGCCTCTCCTGCAGTTGGCTTATCTTGAGGAGATGTTAGGGATAAGTTTTTTACGCAGAAAGTGGTGAGTGCGTGGAATGGGCTGCCGGCGGCAGTGGTGGAGGCAGAAATGATAGGGTCTTTTAAGAGACTCCTGGATAGGTGCATGGAGCTTAGTAAAAGAGAGGGCTATGGGTAAGCCTGGGTAGTTCTAAGGTAAGGACATGTTTGGCACAGATTTGTGGGATGAAGGGCCTGTGTTGAGCTGTAGGTTTTCTATATTTCTATATACTGCGTCAGGAAACTTTCCTGAACACACCTCTATCAGGTCACCTCTCATCGTCCGTCACTCCAAGAAGAAAAGGCTATCCAAACCCCTTGCTCTAAGGAGATGGCAGCCAATATTAGGAAAGTTAAAATCACCCATCACAACAACCCCATTATTATTGCATCATTCCAGAATCTGCCTCCCTATCTGCTCCTCAATGTCTCTGTTACTACTGGGGGTCTATAAAAAACATGCAGTAGAGATATTGCCCCCTTCCTGTTTCTGAATTCCACCTACACTGACTCAGTAGACAATCCCTTCACGACTTCCTCCTTTTCTGCAGCTGTGATACTATCCCTCATTAGCAGTACCACTCCCCCACCTCTTTTGCCTCCCTCCCTGCCCTTTTTGAAACATCTAAAGCCCAGCACACTCAGCAGCCATTTCTGCTCCTGAGACATCCAAGTCTCTGTAATGGCCACAACGTCATAGTTCCACATATTGATCCACGCTCTAAGTTCATCTCCCTTGTTTATAATAGTCCTTGCACTAAAATAGACACATCTCAAACCATCTGTCTGAGTGCATCTTTGCTCTATCATCTGCCTATCCTTCCTCACAAACTCCCTACAAGCTGTCTCTACTTGGGTGCCAACCACCCCATCCTCTGCCTCATCACTTCTGTTCCCACCCCCGTGCAAATCTAGTTTAAACCCTCTCCAATAGCATTACCAAACCTCCGTTCCAGGATATTGGCTCCCCCCCCAGTTCAGGTGCAATACGTCCCAGTTATACAGGTCACCCCTTCCCCAGAAAAGGTTCCAATGAAACCCTACCCCCCGCTCCATCTCCTCAGCTACTCATTCAAATGTGCTACCTTCCTGTTCCGACCTTCCCTAGCTCATGGCACTGGAAGTAATCTGGAGATTACCACCTTGGAGGTCCTGCTCTTCAGCCTCCTTCCTAACTCCCTAAATTTACTGCACAGGACCTCTACCCCTCTTCTACCTATGTCATTTGTACCAACATGTACCATGACCTTTGGCTGCTTACCCTCCCTTTCAGGACTATTCTGCAACTGCTCCGAGACATCCTGGACCCTAGCACTCGGGAGGCAACACACTCTCCTGGCGTCTCTTTTTTCTGCCACAGACTCTCCTGTCTGTCCCCCTAACTATCGAGACCCCTATGACTATTGCTCCACCTGACTTCACCCCACCCTTCTGAGGCTCAGAGCCGACCCCAGTGCTATTGGTCTGGCTGCAGCTGACTTGTCCAAATAGATCATCCTCCTCAGCAGTATCCAAAGAAATTTTATGAATTTCTTTTAGGTCTTTCCTCAGCCTCTGATACCACAGATTCAACAAGTCTGTTGAACCTTTCCTTATAATTCATACCCTCTGATACAGACAGTTTGCAGCAAAGCCTCCATACCCTTCCTGCAACGGACCAACCAGAACTACAAACAATACTCCTCGTGTGGCCTAACCAAAGTTTTGTAAAACTGCAACATGACTCATGCTGTGTCTCTGGTGATGAAGTCACCTCATCTGTCTGCTTCACCACCCTATCGACATGTGTGCCCACTTTCAGGCAGTGATGGACTTGCACCACATACCCCTCTGTACATCAACACCACTAAAGGTCCCAAGCACGAGAAAATCTGAAGATACCAAAGATCCAAAGCAACACAAACAAAAAGCTGGAGGTCAGGCAGCATCTATGGAAAAGAATAAACACTTTGAGCCTAGAGCGCTGGGAGTGGGGGAAGGGGTGAAGTAAAGAGACCATGGTAGGAGGCCCAGGTGAGCACAAGATCAAAGAGTAAAGAGTTGGAGGGCCACAGAGATCACTGAGGGGGAACAGTGAGTGAGAGTATCACTGAGCTCCCATCGAATGGTCTTTTGGCTGCTGTCTTCTCAGCTGTAAAGGAAAATTATTTTAAAATTTGTTGTGTCCTTTCCTGGTTCAGCTCAGGGCATTTGCATATGTATTCACAACAAAAGGACATGACACACTCATGCAAGGCCATAAGAGAATACCTGTAAGAACTAATAAATGCAATACAAAAGGAAAAACAAATCTCTATAGCAGTAAGTAATAATTGTACAGAAATCAAAATAATACTTGTCAGCCTCTAAATGAAATCTTCGACCACATCCTGACCCAGACCCGCTACCACAGCCACATCTCACCTGGCACCTACCAGCCTTCTCCTTCCCACCCTCCCTCCACCTTCTTTATAGGGCCTCTGCCCCTTCCCTCTTCAGTCCTGATGAAGGGTCTTGGCCCGAAACATTGACTGTTCATTTCCTTGGATGCTGCCCGACCTGCTGAGTTCCTCCAGCGGGTTGTGCCTGTTGCTTTGACCCCAGCATCTGCAGAGTATTTTGTGTTTACGACTCTCTAAGTGAGCTGATCTGCTGAATGCCAATAGACTTCAACACAGCTGCTCTCTCTCTCTCTTTGTATAAGTCTAAGTCTAACTCGGATTTGATAGACTCTACTCTCTTCACGTACCATTCCCTGTCTTAGCACTAGTCACTAGCCATGACCAAGCCAAGGACGGAACTCTCTACTCTGGCACCAAGAAGGTGCCCCTTTTATACCCTTCAAAACCCCTGACACTGGTACTTTTCCACGCATTTGGTACCTGCACCTACACAATGATCTCACCTTCCCATCGTCCACTGTAGAGCTGTAAACTGTAGAACAACATTCCCTCGACTTTCTCAAAACATTGTTGTGGACTGGTTCTCTTGTACTTTCTCAAACAATCCCACTCCAAGCTAATAGCATTTTGTCTTACAGACTTCCAGTTTATTTTAGCATTTACCAAGGAGGAATCATATTGAACTTTTTCCTTACATCAGCACAGAGAAGCTCGACAATTGAGGTCCTGATGCTGCGCTGTGTGATGTTCATGATCTGAAGAGAGAAGATGTGGCATTGCTCATTGTAGACAGGGAGACTCTATACCAGAAAACTATATATAACTGGTTAGAATAACTTCTTTCTTTGATCAGGGAGAGAGAAATGAAAGGGAGGATTGAAGTGAGGAGGAGTGGAGAATCAACTTTAGGAATTTGCTGTGGTGTTCTGCACAATATACAACAGAAAACAATACTCAACAATTATAAACGATAGAGGATTATATAACATACACTCAGTGGCCACTTTATTAGGTATACTGTACACCTGCTCGTTAATGATCAGACCAAACATCAGAATGGGGGAAGAAATGCTATCTAAGTGAGATAATCATTGGGAGATAAAAACACAGAACAGAAATGCCAATAGAAGCTCCAAAGATCCCTTCCCTGGGAGAGGAAGGACTTTTGACGGGCTGCACCTTGAAAGACTGAAAGACCAGACCAGGACAGAGGACTCCAGCGAGCTATGTCGGCAGCCTATGCCCTAGAAGGGGTGATGGGCTTAAGAAAAAAAATCTTGGGGACTTCAAATTGAAAACGTGTGCTAGCTGGCGACTTTAAAGCAGCGGAGGTCCTCAGCTCCCGAGTACCTGCACTGTCTGATACAGGTTAGAGTGAATGGCTGCAGTCCGGGAGCTGTGATCCCTGTTCAGAATCAGAATCAGACTTATTATCACTGGCATACATCGTGAAATCTGTTGCTTTGCGGCAGCAATACAATTCAATACCTAAAACATATATGAATTATAATAAGGAATATAAAATATAAATACGTAATGCAAAAGAGAGCAAAATATTCAGCTAATGTTCATAGTTTCATGGACCGTTCAGAAATCTGACAGCAGTAGGGAAGAAGCTGTTCCCAAAACATTAAATGAGGCTCCTGTCCTCCTTCTTGATGGTACTTATGAGACGAGGGCTTGTCCCGAGTGACGAGGGCCCTTAATGAGGGCACTTTCTTGAGGCATTGTCTTTTGAAGATGTCCTGGATGCTGGGGAGGATGGTGCCTGTGATAGATCTGGCTGAATTTGCAACAGTAAAATAAAACACTTCCCTGCCTCCCCCTGTAGATTTACACACCTCCATAGACGCTGCCTGACCTGCCAAGTTCCCGCAGCATTTTGTGTTTGTTGCTCTGGATTACTAGCATCTGCAGAATCTCTTGTCTATATGTTCTTTAATCAGTTTTCTTCATTTCCAGCTATTTTTAAACTTGCCAATCAGCTAATTTACTTTCACCTCATTCCTTTTCTTCCAGATTTGTTTGCCTTTGTTTTATTATTTGTTAACATACCTTCTTAAGACACAAACAATTCTTAGCTCCAGAACATTGACTAGCTAACTGTATGTGGAGGAGGCACAGCAGACTGCAGTCACACACTCAAAGTTTTGGGAACAGCTTCTTCTCAACCGCCACCAGATTTCTGAATGCACAATAAAACCGCTTACATTACCTCAGTATTTTTGCACTACTTATTTAATTTTATATGCATCTTATTGTACTGTATAATTTTGTTATTATTGCGTATGTTAAAACTTTATATTAAATTTGATTCTGATTCTAATGATTATTGGTATGTTTGATTTTAAAGATATATTCTAGTCTGTTTAAAATAAAGATCCGTTTCTACCCGGATGGCTTGTTGGTAATTAAACCATCTTTCTATCTTGTCACGTTGTGTTTGCAGTAGATTTAAAGCCTTTTAAACAGCTCCTTTGAACAAGAGGAGACCGGCTTTAACGGTGTCCAGTCGTCGAGTTGATCAAATTCCACAAAATGAAGAAAGTGTGTCAGATCAAATAGCGCCGTCTGTCATAGTACATTACCCTTCAAAACACAACAGCTCGACAGGAGAGCTGAACCTGGCGGGTCCGGGGATAAAACGAGCTTGTGCTGAGTTCCTCAGTCCTTTGGAAACTCCACTTTCCTACTCCGCATGCTGAATGTGAAACAGATGCGGGAATGTTGGCAAGTTACTTTCTGAAATGCTGAGTTCAGCGTCTCCAGTCAAACCCCGTCTCGGATCCACATAACTCCCGAGTGACACTGATCCTTGTCGCTAAACACCCTCATTCTGAAAACAAACACGCCAATTAAGTTAAATGTTGATGCACAGTTTACTATAGAAGCACCTTCGAATAATTTGCTACTCTGATAAGAAGTACTTTTAGCCCAGTCCAAGACGGGAAAAGCCCTCCCCACCATTGAGCACGTCTACACTGAGCGCTGTCGCAGGAAAGCAAAGTCCAACACAAGGACCCGCGCCGTCCAGGAATGCTCTCTTCTCGCTTCTGCCATCGAGAAAGAGATACATGAGCCTCAGGACTCACACCACCAGGTTCAGGAACAGTTATTACCCTCAACCATCAGACAAAGGGGGTAACTTCACTCAATTCACTCATCCCCCCCCCCCCCGCCCCGAGCCAAAAGGGATAACTTCACGCAATTTCACTCATGCCATCACTGAACTGCTCCCACAACCTATGGGCTCACTTTCTACGACTTGATATTTATTGCTTATTTATTATTGTTATTATGACATTGTTTACTTGTCCGTCTTGATGTGTGACGTCTTTCACTGCGTTTCTTTGTATTTATTATGAATACCCAGAAGAAAACATATCTCAGGGCTGTATATGGTGACATGTTTGTATTTTGATAGTACATTTACTTTGAACTTTGAACCCGAATTTTTAATACTTCAGGTAATAAATGTGAGTTATCTGATAGCTGAGGCTGGATATCTTTGAGTGTATCTGGTGCACACCCTCGTTAAACACGGGGCAACTACCTGTATAACATAGCTTATTCACTATGTGTCCTGATGAAGGGTCTCGGCCCGAAATATCAGAATGCTTGTTCCTTTCCATAGGTGCGACCTGATCTACCGAGTTCCTCCAGCATTTTCTGTGTGTTAATCTGGATCTCCAGCATCTGCAGAATCTCTCCAGTTTATTCACAGTTCCGCGTGCGTGCAGACGCTGGGTTTGGCAGCAACTTGACACCGACAGCACAACTCTCTTCAAAGCGGAAGCCTGTTGTGCGCTACGACCATAGTACTGTCAATCTCACACTTTCAAAGCCAAATCTTTTTGTTACTCTCGCTAAGATGGTCATACCGTGTTTCTTCGGAGTGATTTTATATATAAAGTAACTAAATTTTTTATCAACGTACATTTACATCACCATAAACTACCCTGAGATTCATTTTCTTACAGGCATTCACAGTCGAACAAAGAAATTTAATAGAAGCAATGAAACAAAGACTAACAAACAACCACTGTAAAAAGAAGACAAATTGTGCACATACCAAATAGTAATAAATAAATAAATAGATAGATAAGTAAATATAGATATACAGACAGTGGGACAGACAGAAAGAGAGAGACGGACAGATGGATGGACAGACAGACGGACACACGAACAGACAGATAGATAGATAGATAGATAGTAATAAATAGACAATACTGAGCATGAGTTGTAGGGTCATTAAAAGTGAGTTGATGTGTCAGTTCAGTGTTGAGGTGAGTGAAGTTATCCGCACTGAAAAAAATAATCTCTTCCTTATGGGGTCCCAGAATTTACCTAATACACTAGTGTGGGGAATGCTAAGGAGAATAATTAACATTAACCAATTAAAATCGACAGATGTTCTGCTGATGTGCAGAAATAAGTTACCAGGTGGACAGGGGAGTGAGAATAGATGGCGTTACCAATGCGCATTGGATTAACTAGCTAGTAACTGCTAACTAGCTAGTAACTAATTGAAAGAGCTCCCTACAGGTGGAAGTGAAAACGGACAAAGCCTCCAACGTTCCGGTTACGAAAGTGATGAACGAATCTCATTTATTCGTTAGGAAATCTAGAGGGCTAAAATAACAGGTCGGTGCAATCTGAAATTGTTACTAACAATTCTAGGAGGGCTTAACCACATTTTGAATATTTTCTTCCATCAGTGTAAGTCTGTTTTTCTATCTTCAAAGCGGCATTTGGCTTTGTACTGTGGTCGCCCTGGGTCACAACCCTGCAGGAATACGTTGCCTTGACAACATTAAAATGACTGCTAGAGGCAAAGCTAAATGTTACTGTGATGGAAGAATCAGAGGAACAAAGTCCGCTTTGCAACCGAGCGGCCCCTTCTCCTCAGAGGCGGTTTGCAGCCGCACCTCGCATCCTGTTGGCTCCAAGCACAGAAAGAGATCACGCGTGACAAGGCCATTAAACCAATAAGGCATCAGAGAAATTAGGCTGTTCGGCCCATCGAGTCTGCTCCGCCATCTCATCACGGCTGATTTATTATCCTACTTAACCCCATTCCCCTGCCTTCTGCACGTAACCTTTGACGCCTTGGGTAATCAAGAACCTTTCAGCTTCCGCTTTAAATGTACTTGACCTCTGTAGCTGCCGTGGCAAGGAATTTGTCAGATTCGAGTCCCTGCGGATAAGGAAATTCCTGTTCACCTCTGTTCTAAATGGATGTCCCTCTATTCTGAGTCTGTGCCCTCTGGTTCTAGATACTCCCACCCTCCCCACATCCACTTTATCTAGGCCTTTCAATATTTGATATATTTCATTGAGATCCCCCTTATACTTCTAAACTCCAGACAATCGACACTTCCTTCAAACATAAATTATCACCCAGTTGTTGGTCAGGCGAGCTCCCGGCGACTGCGCTCCAATTTCACGTGGCTTCTTCGGCTTCCGCCATGTACTCTCCACGCAAAGACCATTCTGGCCGATTCCCAATTTGCTGCTACGAACTCCAGGAAAAACGAAAGACAACGAAATGCTGCCCACAACATCCTGACTCAACTGGAAAAAAAACTAACAATTTAGCAAGAAAAATCTCCTCTTCCTCGTGTTTTATCTGGACGTGGGAGTGGGGAACGGAGAAGGAGGCGCACAGTGAGAACAAAAAAGGGGAGGGGCTTACAGCAAACAGTTAACGTGAGGATTGCCCATGGTAGTGTAGTGGTTAGCGCGACGCTTAACTGCTGGTAGCGTTGGAGTTCGGAAATCAATTCCAGCTCCTTCAGTAAGGAGTTTATATTTTCTCCCTGTTACCGTGCTGGTTTCCTCTGGGTGCTCCAGTTTCCTCCCAAAATCCAAAGAGGTACCGCTTAGTACAGAGGTCCCCAACCTTTTTTGCACCGCGGACCGGTTTGATATTGACAATATTCTTGCGGACCGGCCAACCCGGGGAGGGGGAGGGGCGGCTGGGTATTAATCACAACCGGAATATAGATAATAAGTCACTTATAAGTGGCTAATACACTCAATTTCGTTTCTAAAGGGGTTTATCTAACGAATTTAATATTAAACACACAGCCCATATTTTCCTCTCATGAATATGGGGATAAGTCAATTATAACAGTGGTCCCAAATCGGTCGTGGCCCGGACCGATCCATTGCCGTGAAGAATGCAGCGGTACAGCGGTGGCCGGAACGCACCCAGCCCACCTTTAAGAAAAAAGCCGAAATAAACAAGCTAATTGATTAGGTGCTGCAATCAGCAATGGCCTCTGATCTGGGCCAACATTTACGTGCCAGGAGGCACCTAATTGATTTGCTTGTTCATTTCAGCTTTTTTTCTTAAAGATGTGCTGGGTGCATTCCGGTCACTGCTGTACCACTGCATTCTTCGCAGCCCAGAGGTTGGGGACCACTGAATTATAAGTTACTTATAAATCAATAGCATCATAACACTTTGAGTAACGTTTGGATATTAAACACACAGCACATATTTTTCCCATATGAACATATAAAATCATTGCAACACACCAATATCGTGAATCAGTGGGAGCCCTGGGCTTGTTTCCCTGCATTAAGACGGTCCCATCGAGGGGTGATGGGAGACAGTGATACTCGAAGGGGGTTCCTTATGTCCAGTCTATTCCACAATTTAGCTTTCATTGCACTCATTGCAGAAAACTCTGCTTCATAGCAATATGATGTTGGAAATGGAAGCAACGTTTTCAGTGCTTTCGTGGCTATCTCAGGATATTTAGCCTTGACTTTGATCCAGAATGCCGGCAGAGATGTTAAGTCAAACATACTTTTCAGCCCACCATCATTTGCAAGCTCAAGGAGTTGATCTTCTTCCCGCGCTGACATGGAAGATTCACCGGAAACATTCACAAATGGGTCACGGACCCACTCCTTTGCACGTCCCGGGTCACTGATGACCTCGCGTGCGTTAAAGTTCAACAGTGGGCGTGACAGGGAATGAGGGAAGGTGCAGCTGACTCATATCGTTTCATATCGCCAAATCACATCATTTCCTCGCGGTTCACGGCCCGTGGCCTAGTTGCACATGCTTTGCGGCCCGGTACTGGTCCGTGGCCCAGTGGTTGGGGACCGCTGGTCTAGACTGTCTGATGACCACGTCCATTCTCTGTCTGGACTGTCTGTTGATCACTGTCCTTTCAATGTCCTGACTGTCTGCAAACAGTTGTCAATTCCATGTCCAGTCTGGTGACCATCTGGTGAGCACTGTCCATTCTCTGCCTTAACTGTCTTCTGAGTATTGTTCATTTTTCGACCAGACTGTCCAAAGGTCGCTCTCAATTCATAGCACAGACTGTCTGCTGTCTATTCACTGTCCAAACTATCTGCTGACTGCTGTCCATTCTGAGTCAGAATAGCCTGCTGATCCCTGTCCATTCTCTGTCCTGAATGTCTGTCTGATCACTGTCCATTCACTGTCCTTGCTGTCTGCTAACTGCTGGCCATTCTTGGTCTGAACTGTCTACTGCTCACCGTCCATTCACTGTCCCAACAGTCTACTGATCATTGTCCATTCTCATTCTAGACTGTCTGCTGACCACTGCAAATATTTGGCCAGACAGTCTGCTGATCACTGTCCAGTAACTGTCCAAGCTGTCCCTAATCTCTGCCCTGTTACTGGCTGGACTGTCTGCTGATCACTGCCCATTGAATGTCTAGACAGTCTGCTGAACTATGTCCATTCTCAGTCCGATCTGTCTGCTGAACTCTGTCCAGACTGTCTGCTGATCATTCTCCATTCCCTGTCCAAATTATCTTCTGAACACTGTCAGTCCAGACTGTCCATTGACTGTCTGCTGACCGCTGTCCATTCTCCATGCAGACTGTCTGTTGATTACTATATTTTCTCAATCCAAACTGTCCACTGTTCACTGTCCATTCTCTGCCCCAACTGTCTGCTCATCACTGTCCATTCACTGTCCAGACTGTCTCCTGATCTCTGACCATACACCATACAGTCTGCTCAATGCTGTCCATGGTTGGTCAGGACTGTTTGCTGACCCCTGTCCAATCTCTGTCTAGACTGTCTGCTTTTCACTGTCCAGACTCTCGGCTGATCACTACTGGGAATGTCTGCTGAGTGCTGTCAATTTTCTATCCCAACCATCTGCCTTCACATAAGAACATCCTGGTTTTTACTGTTATGCTGTAGGTATTTCATTGTCGCAGTTCTGTAAGAGCAGTCTGTTCTTCTTTCAGCCTGTTTGGGTTATTGTTGAAGATAAGGGATGCCGAGGAATGTGTGTCATCCAGTTAGGACGGTGGAACTGGGAGAAGGTTCGAGAGAACACTGGGTGGGGGGAGGTTTTGTGAGGGATACTAAGGTTGGTCTTGGGTTTTTTTTTGTTTGACAGGAGATGACGTGAGAAGACGCTGGAGGGAAGCCGTCATAGGATTCGGGCTGGAGAGGGACCATGATTTGATAGAGCAAGGTACCGGGTCTATCGAGAATCGGTGAACATGTATGACTTTTGGAAGAGCTGAGGTCCAACTTGTGCACTTGTGACAGTTTAATTATATGGGCCCTTTTTGTTTTTTTTTCTTTTCTTTACTAACCCTTTAATTATGTTAAGATTCATAAATATAATTCCATTAATCATCTGCAGTGTGCTGTCTGTTATTTCTTGGATCTGAGTTGTAACAGGGTAGCAAACTACACAGCATCCACACAAACCAGGGTTTGAGGTGGGAGAGTCATCTCAATCTCACGGGTTTGGTGGGATGGAGTGTGTATTCCCTAGACTTACACATCAAGAAAACCAATGGGGTTTCAGCCGTTATTCACTGTCCTGATTGTCTGCTGACCATTGTCTATCTCTGGCCGTACTGTCTGCTGATCACTGTCCATTTTCTGTCTGGACTGTCTGCTGATCACTGTCTAGACTGTCTGCGGTTCACTGTCCAGTCTGTCTGCTGATCGCTGCCCGGAATGACCACTGAGCACCGTCTATTTTCTATAAAAACCCTCTACAACTCGCTGTCCATTCACCACCCAGTCTGTCTGCTCACTGCAGTTCCATTTTCAGTCAGAACTGTCTGCAGATCACTGTCTGTTGACTGTCCAGACTGTCTGTTGACTGTCCAGACTGTCTGCTGACTGCTGTCAATTCTATGTGCGAATGGTATAGTGATCACTGTCCCTTCTCTGTCCTGACTGTCTGCTGAATGCTCTCCATTCACTGTCCAAGCTGTCTGCTGACTGCTGTCAATTCACTGTCTGGAATGTCTGCTGATCAATGTCCATCACTGACTGGACTGCCTGCTGGTCACTGTCCATTTGCTGTCCTAACAGTCTGCTGATCATTGTCCATTCTCAGTCTGGATTGTCTGCTGAACACTGTTCATTCTCTGTCCAAAGAGTCTGCTGACCACCGCCCATTCTTGCTCCAGACTGTCCACTTATCACAGTCCATTCACTATCCTAAATTTCACTGACGGCATAAAATTCTCTGGCCGTATAGTCTGCTGCTCACTGTCCAGTAACTGTCTGAGCTGTCCGCTAATCACTACCCATTTACTGTCCGGACTGTCTGCTGATTACTGTTTATTCACTGTATGGACAGTCTGCTGAACAATGTCCATTCTCAGTCTGGACTGTCTGCTGATCACTGTCTATTCACTGTCCAGATGGTCTGCTGATCACTGTCCATTTTTTGTCCAAATTGTCTTCCGATCTCTGTCAGTCCAGACTGTCTGCTGAACACTGTCCATTCTTGGTCCAGACTCTCCACTGATCACAGTGCATTCACTGTCCTGGCTGTCTGCTGATCACTGTTCATTCACTGTCCTGACTGTCTGATCACTTCTGTCAGTCAGGACTGCTGGCTGCCCCCTGTCCATTATCTGTCCAGACTGTCTCCTGATCTCTGACCGTACATCATGCAGACTGTCCTTTCACTGCTGTTCATGGTCGGACAGAACTATTTTCTGACCACTGTCCAATTTCTGTTCAGACTGTCTGCTTCTCACTGCCCAGGCTCTCTGCTGATCACCGCCAGGACTGACTGCTGACCACTGTTTATTTTCTATCCAAACCATCTGTGGCCTGCTGTCCACTCACTGCTCAGTCTGTCTCCTCACTGAAATCCATTTTCTTTCAGGACTGTCTGCTGATCACTGTCCATTTACTGTCCAGACTGTCTGCACACTACTGCCCATTCTTGGTCAGACTGTCCACTGATCACTGTCAATATCATTGCCCATTCTATCTGCTGCCTGCCGTCTATTCACTCTCCAAACTGTTTTCTGACTGCTGTCAATTCACTGTCTAGACTGTCTGCTGACTGCTGGCCATTATTGGTCTGAACTCTCCACTGATCACTGTCCATTCACTGTTCCGACAGTCTGCTAATCATTCCCCATTCTCAGTCCACACTATCTGCTAAACACATTCATTCTCCATCCAGACTGTCTGCTGATCAATGTCCATTTACTGTCTGGAATGTCTGCTGATCACAACCCATTCAGTGTACATATTGTCTGCTGACTGTTGTCCATTCTTGGTCAAGACTGTCTGTAGACCCCTTTCCATTCTCTGTCTGAACTGTCTGCTGATGAAGGACCACTCACTGTCCAGACTGTCTGCTGATTACTTTCAATTTTTCATCCACTCTTTCCACAGATCACTGTCCAGACTGTCTGCTCATCACTGAGCATTCACTATATACAAATGTTTGTAGACTGTCAGCTCACTGCTGTCCATGCTTGTTCTGTCCATTCTCTGTCCAGACTGTCGGCTGACCACTATCCATTCTTAGTCAAGACTGTCTGCTGATTATAATCTACTCACTGTCCTGACCATCTGCAAACTGTTGTCCAATCTCTGTCTAGACTGTCTGTTAATCACTGTCTATCTTCTACGCAAACCGTCTGTGGCCAGCTGACCATTCACCACCCAGTCTGTCTAGTCATTGCAATTCACTGTCCATTCTCAATCCAAACCGTCCACTGATCACTGTCCAGTTATTGCCTGGAATGTCTGCTGATCACTGTCCATTCTCAGTCCAGTCCATCTGCTGAGTGCTGTCCACTTTCTGTCCAGACTGTCCACTGATCACGGCCTATTCAATGCATGGAGTGGTCCGAAATGTCTGCTGATTACCATCCATTCACTGTCCAGACTGTCAACTGATCAATGTATATTATCAGTCTGAACTGTACACTAATGATTATCTATCTACTGTCTGGAATGTCATTGCCATTCACCATCCAAACTGTCTGCTTACTGCTGTCTATTCTCAGTAAAGACTGTTTGCTGACTGCTGTTAATTCTTTATACAGACTGTCTGCTGATCACTGTCCAATAACTTTCCGAACTGTCTGCCGATCACTGTCCAACCTGTCTGCTGACTGCTGTCAAATCTTTGTCCAGATTGCCTGCTGATCACTGTCCATTCACTATACAGTCTTTCTGCTCACTCCTGTCCATTCTCTGTCCAGACTGTCCGTTAATCACTGTCTATCTTCTACGCAAACCGTCTGTGGCCAGCTGACCATTCACCACCCAGTCTGTCTAGTCATTGCAATCTACTTTCGGTTAGGACAGTCTGCTCACTGCTGTCCATTTTCTGTCCAGACTGTCTGATGACCACCATCCATTCTTAGTCAAGACTGTCCCCTGATCACAGTCTATTCACAGTCCAGACTTTCTGCCAATTACTGTGCAGTCACTGTCCAGACTATCTGTTCACTCTTGTCCATTCCAGGTCAAAATTGACTGTTGATCACTGTCTATTCAGGGTTCTGACAGTGTGCTGATCATTCCCCATTCTCAGTCCAGACTGTCTGCTGATCACATTCATTCTTCATCCAGACTGTCAACTGATCAGTGTATATTACTGTATCAGTCTGAACTGTATACCGATCATTGTTCGTTCATTGTCCAAATTGTTTGCTCATTGCTGTCCATTCTTGGTTGAGACTGTCCCCTGATCACAGTATATTCACTGTCCTGACTGCCTGCTGGCTGCTGTCCAATCTCTGGCTGGACTGTCTACAGATCACTGTCCAATCTCAGTCCAAACAGACTGCTGACACTGTCAAGTTATTGTCCTGAATGTCTGCTGATCACTGTGAATTCATTATCCGTATGGTCTACTGATCACTGTCCAGACTGTCTGCTGGTCACAGTCTATTTTTTTATGCAAACCATCTGCGGTCAACTGACCATTCACTGCCCAGTCTGTCTAGTCACTGCAATTCATTCTTGGTCAGGTCTGTCTGCTGACCACTGTGCATTCTTGGTCCAGACAGTCAGCTGATCACAGTCCAATCACTATCCTGACTGTCTGCTGACCGCTGTCCATTCTCTGGCCAGACCGTTTGCTGATCACTGTATTTTCTCAGTCCAAACTGTCCACTGATCACTGCCATTTACTGTCCAGAATGTCTGCTGATCACTGTCCTTTCTCTATTCAAACTGTCTGCTCACTGCCGTCCATTCTCGGTCAGGACTGTCTGCTGACCCCTGTTAATTCTTTGTCCGTACTGTCTGCTGGTCACTGTCCAAACTGTCTGCTGATCACTGCCCATTCTTGGTTCAGAATATATGCTGATCACTGTCCATTCACTTTCCTGACTGCATGCTGACCGATGTCCATTCTCTGGATGAACTATCTGGTGATCATTGATCAGTCTGTGTCCGTACTGTCTGCAGTCCACTGTCCATCCACTGCCAAGACCGTCTGCTGACTGCTGTTAGTTTACTGTCAGGACTGTCTGCTTATCACTGTCCATTCACAGACCGGACTGTCTACTGACCACTGTCCATTCACTATCCAGACAGTCTGCTCACTGCTGTCCATTCTCAGTGAGAACTGCCTGCTGATCCCTGTCCGTTCTCTGTCCTGAATGTCTGTCTGATCACTGTCCATTCACTGTCCAGATTATCTGCTCACTCCTGTCCATTCTCAGTCTGGACTGTCTGCTGAACACTGTTCATTCACTATCCAGATTATCTGCCCACTCCTGTCCATTCTCAGTCCGGACTGTCTGCTGAACACTGTCCAAGCAATCTGCTGACCTCTGCCCATTTTTGGTCCAGACTGTCACTGATCACAGTTCATTCACTGTCCTGACTGTCTGCTGACTGCTTAACATTCTCTGGCCAGACAGTCCACTAATCACTGCCCAGTTTCTGTCTGGACTGTCAGCTGAACACTGTCCAAGCAATCTGCTGACCTCTGCCCATTTTTAGTCCATACTGTCCACCGATCACAGACAATTCATTGTCCTGACTGTCTGCTGACCGCTGTCCACTCTTTGTACAGACTGTCTGCTGATCACTATCTATTCTTAGTCTGAACTGTCTGCTGATTACTGTCTATTCACTCTCCAAACTGTCTGCTCCCGGCTGTCCATTCTCAGTTAGGACTGTCTGCTGACCCCTGTCCACTCTCTGGACTGTCTACTCATCACTATCCACTTACTGTTTCGACTGTCTCCTCATCTCTGACCGTACATCTGCAGACTGTCCATTCACTGCTGTCCATGGTCTGTTTACTGACCCCTGGTGTATTTACTGTCCAGACTGTCCACTTTTCACTGTCCAGACTGTCTGCTTTTCACTGTCCAGGCTGCCCGTTGATCGCTGTCTATTTTCTATCCAAACCATCTATGGCCAGCTTTCCACTCACCATCCAATCTGTCTGTTCACTGTAATCCATTCTCAATCAGGATTGTCTGCTCGTCACTGTCCATTCAATATCTAGTCTGTCTGCTGATCATTCTCCGTTCTCTGTCCAAACTGACTTCTCATCACTGCCCATTTTCTCTCTGCACTGTCTGTTGTCTATTCTCAGTCCGGTCTGTCTGTCGACTGCTGTCCATTCTCTAGTCAGACTGTCAGCTGATCAGTGTCCATTCATCATCCAGACCATCTGCTGATCACCGTCCACACA